>NC_053495.1:192309884-192656083 GCF_905171775.1 Rana temporaria
ATCACCAATGTAAGGAGCATTCTTCTCACTGATCACCAATGTAAGGAACATTCTTCCCACTGATCACCAATGTAAGGAACATTCTTCTCACTGATCACCAATGTAAGGAACATTCTTCCCACTGATCACCAATGTAAGGGACATTCTTCCCACTGATCACCAATGTAAGGAGCATTCTTCCCACTGATCACCAATGTAAGGAGCATTCTTCTCACTGATCACCAATGTAAGGAACATTCTTCCCATTATTCACCAATGTAAGGAACATTCTTCCCACTGATCACCAATGTAAGGGGCATTCTTTCCACTGATCACCAATGTAAGGAACATTCTTCCCACTGATCACCAATGTAAGGGGCATTCTTTCCACTGATCACCAATGTAAGGAACATTCTTCCCATTATTCACCAATGTAAGGAACATTCTTCCCACTGATTACCAATGTAAGGGGCATTCTGCTCATTGACCACCAATGTAAGATACATTCTTCCCACTGACCACTAATGTAAGGGGCATTTTGTCATTGACCACCTTAAGATACATTCTTCCCACTGACCACTAATGTAAGGGGCATGTTTGTCATTGACCACCATTGTAAGGAGTACGCTTCCCACTGACCACCAATTTAAGGTACATTCTTACCATGACCACCAATGTATGGGGTATTATTCCCACTGACCACCAATGCATGGGGCATTCTTCCCACTGATCACCAATGTAGAGGGCATTCTTAACACTGACTTCTATTGTAAGGAACATTGGGCCAGATTCACAGAATAGATACGATGGCGTATCTCCTGATACGCCGTCGTATCTCTTGTCGTATCTATGCGGCTGATTCATAGAACCAGTTACGCATAGATATCCCTAAGATCCGACAGGTGTAATTGACTTACACCGTCGGATCTTAGGATGCAATACTTCGGCCGCTGCTGGGTGGAGTTCGCGTCGTTTTCCTGCGTCGGGTATGCTAATGAGCATTTACGGCGATCCACAACGGTTTTCGCGTTCGTTACGTCGTCGCTAGTAATTTTTTCCCGTCGCAAAGTTAGTCATGATTTTACATGCCTTAACTTTACACGAGCCATGTTAAAGTATGGCCGTCGTTCCCGCTTCGAATTTCAATATTTTTTTGTTTTTGCGTAAGATGTCCGGGAATACGAAACGCCGTAACTCACGTCGCCGTTCAAAAAAATTACGTCACATCGCGAAAAACACGGCGGGAATTTCAAAACTGAGCATGCGCAGTACGTCCGGCGCGGGAGCGCGCCTAATTTAAATGGTACACGCCCCATTTGAATTGGGCAAGTTTACAGGTAAGTGCTTTGTGGATCAGGCACTTACACTGAAAACTTGCGGCGGTGTAACGTAAATGGGTTACGTTGCGCCGCCGCAATTGTACCTGAATCTGGCCCATTATTCTCACTGACCACCAATGTAAGGGGCATTATTCCCACTGATCACTAATGTAGGGGGCATTCTTATCATTGACCACCAATGTAAGGCATATCCTTCCCACTGACCACCAATGTAAGGGGCATTCTTATTGACCACAATATAAGCAGCATTCTTCCCACTAACCATCAATGTATGGGATATTCTTCCCACTGACCACCAATGTAAGGGGCATTCTTCCCACTGATCACCAATGTAAGGGGCATTTTTCCCACTGATAACCAATGTAAGGGGAATTCTTATCATTGACCACCAATGTAAGCAGTATCCGTCCCACTGACCACCAATGTAAGGGGCATTCTTATTGACCAAAATATAATCAGCAGTCTTCTGCTTACATTGGTGGTCGTTATACTAACGATTGTGTATGTATGATGGGTGTAATGTATCTGGGTGTAATATGTGTGTATGGGAATGTATTGCATCTGGGTGTATGGGGGGTATAATGTATATGTACTTTGTTTGCGGTCCCTGACCATGTCCTGTATTACGTCTACAGTCTCTGACCGTGATGACATTGTTGAAAAGGGGTGGAGCATTAAAATGATGCCCCCCCTGAAAAACGTTCTGCGGACGCCCATGCCTGTCACCCCTGTAATGTTATTGTTAATGTTCTAAAGAAGTGGCTGAGAAAGAATCCTAACTGAAACATGTATTGTGGGTGGACTGACCCTTTAAATTTGGTTGCCCTTTAAACAAGACAACATTCCTTCCTTTCCAAGACGGCCAACCAATCTAAATACAATCCTGCTGATTTTGCAATTCAATTGGTAAAAAAAAAACAGGCTTGAAAATCTCAGTTACATTAGCATAAGCTGTTCACAGCCACCTGTCTCTCTTTATTAGTGGCGTGGCATTAATTTCTTCCTGTGCATGTATTTAGCATATATGAGTGCTCCCCTTGTACAGCTATTGCGGGGGAATATGTTAAACATCAGTGGCCACTTGAGGAAAACAGATGCCCTTGGCTTTTAACATTGGAGTTTCTTTGGCTTGCAACTGTTTGCGTGTGGCCATGGAGCTTATCAAATCCCATTTTTGAACTTGTGTTTTTTACAGTTATTTAGGCCAGAAGTAATCATCTACTTAGGTGCATCAAATATAGTGGGGTAGATTCAAGAAGCAATTGCGCCTGTGTAACCATAGGTTACACAGCGCAATTGCTTACTTGCCCCGGCTTAACGAATGCTCCTGATTCAGGAACCTCGTTACGCCGACTGCAGCCTAAGATCTGCGCGGCATAAGGCTCTTATGCCCGCATATCTTAGGCTGCATTCTTGCGGTGGCCGCTAGGTGGCGTTCCCGTTGTGCTCAGTGTATAGTATGCAAATTGCATACTAACACCGATTCACAACGTTGCGCGAGCCCTGCGTACGCAATTTACGTCGTTTACGTACGGCGGTTTTCGCGCAAGGCTGCCCCTGCTATTAGCAGGGGCAGCCCATGTTACGTATACCCGTCGTTCCCGCATCGCGAAATTTGAATTTTACGTAGTTTGCGTAAGTGAATCGTGAATGGCGCTGGACGCCATTCACGTTCACTTTGAAGCAAATGACGTCCTTGAGACGTCATTTGCCGCAATGCACGTCGGGAAAGTTTCCCGACGGAGCATGCGCTCTACTATCGGCGCGGGAACGCGCCTAATTTAAATGATTCCCGCCCCCTACGGGATCATTTAAATTGCGTGCTCTTGAGCCGGGCATTTTGCCGGCGCGGCCGCGCAATTTACGGAGCTTCTGCTCCGTGAATCAAGGGCAGCGGAGCAAATTTGCGGGGGCGCAGGGCAAAAACTTTGCCCTGCGCCTCCGTAAATAATGCGCAATTTTACCTGAATCCGGGCCAGTGCTTTTAAAACCTCTTCCTGCATAAAGATTGCAAACCTAACCTTCTACCACATTACTTCTTCCTGCAGTTCTCTGAGTTGTAATAAGATCACCAAGGCTTTTATCACGAATGTCACGTCCACCCCAACAAAGGTGGTCAGACACTATAGCTGGCTACTGTGCGCTTCACCTATAGCAGCCCCTTTTCGCTTAAGACAAGCAGGCCTACCGGTACTTGGTTGCCTCTAGGACTTTATACACAATGCTATAGTGCCTGGCCACCACACCTGGGCAGACGTGAACTGAGCAAAGCAAACAGGTACTTGCAATTTTAGCAGATAGTGTGGTTCAAAGACAGTTCAGGTAAAGGCAGGCTGAGTTTAGAGGATAATTCAGTATTCGTTCCAGGGTAAAAGGCAGGCTGAATTCAGGGCATAATCCAGTCCAATCCGGGTCATACACATGGGATCCAACAGCAAGCAAGGCAGACTAACAGGAGACTTGGTTTAGCACAATACAGGTAAGTCTGTCTCTATCACAAGCCAGGGATAGAGTGTTCGGTTTGACTGAGCAGATCAATCACTTAACAGGTGAACACAGACAGGGAGGAAAAGCAACAGCCAACACCCGGGTGCTGGAATGAGGAACAGGGACACCAAGTGATCATGACATTATATTTTTCAATATAATTGGATGTATATATGAAGGCATCTCCTTTAAATGTGCCTTCCCTCTAGTAATGGCATTGTAAAAAGCAAACACAGCCTAAATACACCAACCAGCCACAACGTTATGATGACCCACCTAATGTTGAGTAGGTCCTCCTTTTACCGCCTAAACAGTCTCTTTAGCTCCCAGAACAGCCCTGACCAATCACAGTATGAACGCCACTAGACCTCTGAAGATATGCTGTGATTTCTGCAATCAAACTGTCAGTATTAGATTCTTTAATTCATGTAAGCTGTGAGGTGAGCCTCCATAGATCAGAATTGTTTTTCCAGCATATCCCACAGATACTCGATGGATTGAGATCTGGAGAACCTCAAATTTGTTGTTGTGTTCCTCAAACCATTCTTGAACTATTTTTGCATTATGCTGCTTTAAGAGGTCATTGTCATCAGGGAATACCATTTTCACAAAGGGGTATACTTAGTCAGCAATAGTGTTTAGGTATTATGTGTCAAGTAATATCCATGTGAATGGCAGGACCCAAGGTTTCCCAGCAGAGCATTTCCCAAAGCATCACACTGCCCCTGCAAACTTTCCTTCTTCCCATACTGCATGCTGGGGCCATTTCTTCTCCAGGTAAGCAATGGACATGCACCCGGCCATCCACATGATTTAAGAGAAAACATGTTTCATCAGACCAGGCCACCTTTTTCCATTGCTCCATGGTCCAGTTCTGATGCTCATGTGCCCATTGTAAGTGCTCACGGGTCAGCATGGGCACTCTGACCAGTCTGTGGCTACGCAGCCCCATACACGACAAACTGCTTTTGACACATCTACTTTAGGGACAACATAATACATTCCACCGACTTTCAGATGCCATTGTAACGAGATAATCAATTCACTTAACCTGTCAGTAGTCTTAATGTTATGGCTGATCGGTGTATGTTTCAGTCTTAGGTTTTAATATTCCAGCCAGTGTATCAGGTCATTTAACAGAAGTCAACCTGCTTTCTGATCTGTATGAATAATGCTGCACTGTAACACTTCTGTTGTCCTGTATGCTGGGTGTAAATCTCAGTATCTGTTCTTATTCTGTATGTATGGACAGGGCCACTAATAGGGGGGGACCACCAGTCCTCCTGTAGGGGGCCCAGGTACACAGAGGGGCATGAGCAACAGGGGGAATTGGTGCGGTCGGGCAGAGGGGCATTTACAGAAGGATGCCCTGTGTGGTGCTCTGCAGCAGCTGAAAGCTGGTTTCTCTCCCTCTTACCGACTTTCAGCTCCTGCAGGGAGAGACACTGGGCCAGATCCACAAAAGGGATACGCCGTTGTATCCCTGTTTCTATCTATGCGGCTGATTCACAGAATCAGTTACGCATAGATATTCCTAAGATCCGGCAGGTGTACACTGTCGGATCTTAGGATGCAGTACCTCGGCCGCCGCTGGGGACAATTCTCGTCGAAATTCCGCGTCGGGTATGCAAATTAGCACTTACGGAGATCCACAAAGCTTTTTCCCTTCGTTTTTTTTCCCGTAAGTGTTAGTTTGCCGTCGCAAAATTAAGGCTGCTTTTACAAAGTGTAAACTTAGTACACCATGTAAAAGTAGACCCTTCTTTCCCGCGTCGCTGTCAAATTTTTTTTTATTTTTTTTTTTTCCCGCCGCAACTTTTTTTTTCTTTTACACCAGTCGCGATTCTCAAAACTCGGTGCAACGTAAATCCACGCAAAGCACGTCGGGAAAATCACGTTGGGAGCATGCGCAGTACGTCCGGCGCGGGAGCGCGCCTAATTTAAATGGGACTCACCCCATTAGATTGGGCACGCCTTGCGCCGGACAGATTTAAGTTACACAGCTGCAAATTTCTAGGTAAGTGCTTTGTGGATCGGGCACTAACTTGGACAATTTGCGGCAGTGTAACTTAAATGGGAAAAGTTAAGTTACGCCCGCTATTTGTGGATCTGGCCCACAGACACTCCCTGTTCTGTCTGATTCTGATCTCCCCCTCCCCTGTGCCCCCTGTCACTGTGCTGCCCCCCTCCTGTGGCACTTACAGCTTCCCTATCCTATATAAAGAAATAAAAAATTGTAACCGTAATAAATAATTTTTAGAAATGGTCAAATAAAATAATATTGAAAATATAAGCTTTTTAAAAAAATTATGTAAAAAAAATTCAAATGCAAAAAACAATTAAAAGGGCTAATTCACACAGGTTCTCCGTTATGTTTGTGTCCACTAATAATGATTTTAGTGTATTTTTTGTGAAAATATTGTTTTGATATATTCAGGGGGGAGGGGCCCTGACAGGTAAGCTGTAAAGGGTCCCATGATTTCTAACAGCAGCCCTGTGTATGGATGGTGCACATTATCACTTCTCTTGTCCTGTATGCTGGGTGTAATTTTCACTATCTATTCTTATTCACTATGATTGGACCCTGCAGAGTACCACTTTTCTTGTCCTGTATGTTGGGTGTAAATCTCAGTATCTGTTTTTATTCTGCATGTGTGGACACTCCACATTATCACTTCTCTTGTGGTGTACGTCATTCCTTCCTTGGACCCGGCAAAGTACCACTTCTCCTGTTCTGTCTGCTGGGTGTATGTTTTTGTCCTGCTCACGACGTGTCTACCTCCAATAGAGAACAGGCACCACCAGACAGGGCCGGCCTTTGGGGTGTGCGAGCTGTGCGGCCGCACAGGGCGCCATGGGCAACAGGGGCGCCCTGCGGCCACCCAGAGGCGTACTAAGGGTGGGCGAGCCGCCCCCGGGTACCACACACTGGGGGGGTGTCAGACCGGCACCCCCCTCCGCGATTGTTTTACACCCGCGGTGGCATTTTTTTCCTCTATGTGTATGTTTAGGTGACCAGGGGACGAGGGGTGAAGATGGGGGGGCGCCACAGGATTAGCTCGCACAGGGCGCCTGAACACCTAAGGCCGGCCCTGCCACCAGATCCTGTTTGAAACCCCCACAAAATGGAGAGAGATCTGGTGAAAAACTCCAGATGGAGAGAACATTCTTGGTAAATAATCTGATGACTTAGGTAGTTGGCCTATCAAAATTCCACTTTGGTAAAGTTGGAATGAGGAAAGAGCGGGGCAGTGCTCTCAGTCCACTATTGGAAAACAACACTAGACAGAAAGCATTTTATTTCAGGGTCCAGCATGACCTTGGTGCCCGAGAAGGAGGACCTGGGAACCCCTCCAGGGACCACTTCATGCAATGCCTCACAAAAAAAAAAAAAAGAAACCAATAGACTTTTGTTGGGCCAGGCTTCCTGCTACAAAGTGGAAATTGTGGCCCAGTCACTCCAGACAGCGTTCCTCCTGAAAAGAAACCAGATCCAGTGCTGGCACGGCAGACAAAAGGAGCAGCAGCCGCACACCCCAGAAGGGGACCACCCAGTTCCCAACAAGCATAGCCTTTCAATCCATTCAAGAGTGCTCCAAGCCAAGTGAAGGAACAGAGCTCCCATCTTCAAAATGGAGGCCACATCCCCAAGTTAGGTCGTAATCCAAAGCTACACCAGGACCCCCTTAGTGGCGGAGATAGGTTGGGGGGGTGCCCCTCGGTGCAGCTTTGTTTTGTACCTAATGTCCAGTTCCTGTGTGTGGTCAGTTGTTACTGATAAGAGAGAGGTTTGTCCCTTAATGAACATACTGTGTTTCCCCGAAAATTATACCCACCCTGAAAATAAGCTTGTAAAATCCTATAATCCACTCTATTACAGTAGTATATAATGTACAGTGTGTGTTTTCGTAATATAATTGCAGGGAGGAACGCTCCGGCGGGTCACAAAAGCGCAGAGCGGCACTATAACAAAGGTATTTGGCACAATTATTATACAGAAACACACATTGTACATGATATAATACTGTAATAGAGTGGGTTATAGGATTTTACAAGCAACCTGACAGGCAGGGAGGGAGAGGGGGAGAGAAGACAGCACATTACATGGTAAGACCCAGTGGCGTAGCGTGGGGGGTGCATATAAACTTAAATGTCCCCAGTGTTCATCCAATCCAATAGTCCAAAAAAAGTGCTGACATGATAGTGCCTCCACCAAACAATCACACTGCCGCTTACCAGATGGATGTGTTCTCTATTTTTTTTTATATTTTTTGCGCTATAAACAAAAATAGAGCGACAATTTTGAAAAAAAACAACAATATTTTTTACTTTTTGCTATAATAAATATCCCCAAAGAATATATAAAAAAACTTGTTTAGGCCGATATGTATTCTTCTACATATTTTTGGTAAAAAAAAAAACGCAATAAGCGTTTATTGAATTGGTTTGTGCAAAATGTATAGGGGATAGTTCTATTGCATTTTTATTAATAATTTTTGTTTTCTAGCAATGGTGGCGATCAGCGATTTTTATCGTGACTGCGAAATTATGGCGGACACATTGGACACTATTTTGGGACCATTGTCATTTTTACAGCAAACAGTGCTGTACAAATGCACTGGTTACTGTAAAAATTACACTGGCAGTGAAGGGGTTAACCAGGAGGGGGCGCTGTAGGGGTTAAGTGTGCCCTAATGTGTGATTCTTACTGTGGGGGGGGGCGTGGCTTGGCGTGTGACGTCACTGATCGTCGTTCCCTATGACAGGGAACAGACGATTAGTGACAGTCTGATTACACTTACCTCTCCCTGTTCTTCCTCTCTGTGACCCGATCACGGGACACCGGCGGCGATCGGGTCCGCTGTTCCTGCGGGGACGGTCACGGAGAAGAGGACTGGGTTGCGAGCGCGCCAAGGCTGGGATCTTAACCACTTCATTACTGGGCACTTAAACACCCTTCGTGCCCAGACCAATTTTCAACTTTCAGCGCTGACGCATTTTGAATGACAATTGTGCGGTCATACAACACTGTACCCAAATTATATTTTTATCATTTTTTTCCCACAAATAGAGCTTTCTTTTGGTGGTATTTGATCATCTCTGCGATTTTAGTTTTTTGCGCTATAAACAAAAAAAGACAGAACATTTGGAAAAAAAAAATATTTTTAACTTTTTGTTCTAATAATATCCCAATTTTTTTTTAAAGAAAATATTTTTTTCCTCGGTTTAGGCCGATACGTATTCTTCTACATATTTTTGTTAAAAAAAATTGCAATAAGCGTACTGTATATTGATTGGTTTGCGCAAAAGTTATAGCGCCTACAAATCAGGGGATAGATTTATGATTTATTTTTTACTAGTAATGGCGGTGATCTGCGATTTTTTTTTTTGTCAGGCCTGCGATATTGCGACGGACATATTGGACACTTTTGACACAATTTTGGCACCATTCACATTTATACAGCGATCAGTGCTATAAAAATGCACTAATTACTGTATACATGTGACTGGCAGTGAAGGGGTTAACACTAGGGGGTGAGGAAGGTGTTAAGAGTATTCCCTGGGTGTGTTCTAACTGTGTGGGGGGAGGGGACTGACTGGGGGAGGTGACCGATGCTGTGTCCCTATGTACAAGGAACACGGCATCGGTCTCCTCTCTCCCTGACAGGACGTGAAGCTCTGTGTTTACACACAGAGCTCCACGTCCCTGCTGTCACCGCCGATCGCGGGGCACCTGACGGACATCGCAGCCGCCAGGCACACGCATCGGCTTCTCAGCGATGCGCTGGGCACAGTGTTTTCCCGCTGCGCGCCCCCCAGCAGCGCGCGCGGGTAATGCACATAAAAGGACGTCCAGGGACGTCCACCCGGAACTTGAGAGCCGCGCTGTGGACGTCTTTCGTCTATATCGCGGCTCTCAAGTGGTTAAAGGGGACGTACATGTACGCCCTTGTGCCCAGCCGTACCATTTTGTCGACGTATATATCGCCGTGCGGCGGTCCTCAATTGGTTAATCGCGTTACTCGTTAACCAAGGTTCCACTGTAACTAGTTATGGCTTTATGATTTGCCGCTATTGTGCTTTTTAACGTACGCATACCTTTTAAATAGGAAGTCAGACGGAATGCCGTTCTAAACACACTAAGATAACCACAGAGCCACCCGGCGGACTTGTAAAATAACTTCAGTGCAATTATCAGAAACAAATTCTCTGTCTGTAGCTTGATAAGATTATTTTAACTCAGGCAAACAATTATTTGAATGAATGAATTATTTTCCTACTGTCGCCATTCATTGTATCCTTCTGCGACAGCAGAGGTGTTAATTACGCTCAATGTATTTATGGCGTTTAATTGTGTACACTTTAACGCCTAGCTTGGCGATTGCGACCTTGATTTTGATTGGCACATGGTTTATTTCAGAAGGCTCATTTCCGCTCCCGAGGCAGACGGGGAAGGTCGCGACGAAGGAAAAAAAACGGATCTGCTATTAAATCAAAGATGCAAATATATTTCCCAAAAATAAGCAAATCGTATTTACATTTTTTTTTTATTGCGTTTATTTTGGCCGGGCAAATCATTTAAATTATTTAACGGCAGTAAAAAAAATGTTTAATTAATGCCAGATCATTTGTTCTCCGCCGCGTTAAGTAGCCGGTTTTCTTTTGTTTATATAAATAATCAGCATGGCCTAATTTCAAGTGACACAACGTGTAGCTTAGAATAAAGAAAATAAAGAAAAAGAAGGGCTTTGTATGTAAGTATATATTTGTTGCGTTTACATCAAGGGATGTCGAAAAAAACCTTTTAGGTAGCGTGGTTGTGAATTCAAATCATGTGGAACAGGAAGTTGTGCGCATTGATGAGTGGCTGGGGGCGCTAAAAGGAACATCTTAGGTTATGTTCCTTTCTTGTGCTGATTTTATTGAAGTTCAACAAACAAAAACAGAGAGCAAAGAGGGAAGAAAAGGCAAGAACGCACGTTTTATCTAAAAGCGCAGACTTCGGCGCGGCAGCTATTTTTATAAGATCTGAAGTTTTTGCAGGCTTGTGCCCAGAGTCAACAAACATTATTATTTTTTTTGCATTGTTGGAATATGTTATGTTTACTAAGTCATTAAAAAAAATTGTAGTAAGAAAACAAGTGCCAATAAGCCCAGATTTGGTTGACGCCGGGGAAGCCATACTGCTTAATAAGCCCATTACCCATAGCTCACTACTGACCCTTATTTGAAGGTACTGACCCTCCTATGGAACCAAATTGCCCCTCTCCCTCTTTCATCTTCAGTTGTCCCTTCTTTTTGCTCTGATGTATATATAGATCTGTTCCAATGCACTGTTTAAAGCCTCGTACACACGACAGAGATTCTCGGCAGAATTCGCAGAGAAACTCGGTCAAAACCCGGATTCTGCCGAGAATCTCTGTCGTCTGTACAGTTTTGGCTCGATGGAGCCGCCGAGGAGCTCGACGAGAAAATAGAGAACATGTTCTCTATTTTCTCGTTGGCCGCGTTGTTCTATAGGAGAAGGCGGCCCGCCGAGCTCTTCGGCGGCTTCATCCCAAAACGAGACGAGGAACTCGACGTGCCAAGCACGTCGAGTTTCTCTGTCGTGTGTACGAGGCCTAAGGCCCCGTACACACGACCGAACATGTCTGCTGAAACTGGTCCACAGACCAGTTTCAGTGGACATGTTTGGTCGTCTGTACATCCGACCGGACGATTTTCCGGCGGATCGGACAGGTTTCCAGCGGACAAATGTTTCTTAGCATGCTAAGAAACATGTCCACTGGAAGCCTGTCCGTCGGACATGTTCGGTCGTCTGTACAGACTCACCGGACATGTCCGCTCGGCTGAAAGCCCTCGCATGCGTTGAAGTGATTCGACGCATGCGTGGAAGCATTGACCTTCCAGGGTCACGCACGTCGCCGCGTCATCGTCGCGGCGACGGCGCGGCCACGTCACCGCGTATCCTGTCCGCTGGGATTTAGGTTTGATGGTGTGTACAACCATCAGACCAAAATCCGGCAGCGGACATGTCCGATGAAAACGGTCCGGCGGACCGTTTTCATCGGACAGTCCGTCCGTGTGTACAAGGCCTCAGTGTTAAACCTTTCAACCAACTTCTAAATCAGTGGTTCTCAACCTGGGGGTCGGGACCCCCTCGGGGGTCGAATGATGATTTGCCAGGGGTCACCAAATCCTGGGCTGTTCCTGAAGCCCGCACCACTCTCCCAGCCATTTTGCTGCCGCCCAGCAGGGCTGTCCCTGGAGCCTGTGGCCACCCAGCTGGGCTGTTCCTGAAGCCTCCGGCCGCCTACTCACCCTCTTCGCAGCCACCCACTCAGTTCACGGCATGGCTGGGGGGCAGAGACTAGAGGTCAGCTGACTGGTGAGGAATGTGAAGTGGGAGGGGCTGGAGGAGACCCTATCCTGATTTTGCCATTGGACTCACTCCAAGAGACACCACAAAGTTGGCGACACAGTGAGTAACACTACCTTTGATTATAGTTGCCATTAAAAGTCCCCACTACAGTTCTCAGGTCAGCAGATGACCTTGATCAAGAGCACCTAAGTTGGCCGATCAGAACACCCCCCAGCACTGCCAATTATTCCAACTCCTACCACCAGCACTGCCACTCATCCCATTCCCCTCACCTCCCCACCAAGGAGTAAGAGAAGGAATAAAAATAGAGAATACATGAAAGGGAGAGGAAAAGAGGGGGAGGAACAAAGAAAAAGGGAGAGAAAGAATAAGAGAAAGAACAATAAAGATGGCTAGAGTGTTTAATACTGTACGAGTAGAAGGGACTCAGGGAGCAGTAAATGTCCCTTGGTTAGGGGCGCAAATTACTTGTCTTGCCTTGGGTGCTGACAACCCATGTTACGAAAATAATTTTACTGTTGGGGGTCCCCATAACTTGGGAAATTTTATCAAGGGGTCACGGCACTAGAAAGGTGGAGAACCACTGTTCTAAATGAATGCCAAATAAATAATAAGAACCTAAGTGGAACTTAAAGCAGAGTTCCACCCAAAAATGGAACTTCGGCTTTCCGGGAAACCCTCCCCGCCTCAGGTGTCACATTTGACACCTTTCAGGGGGAGCAGATACCTGTGTAATACAGGTATTTTGCTCCCACTTCTGGGCATAGATACCCGAGCCACCTGCGGGTTATTTATGCCACTTAGTAAGTGTTAGTTTGCACATGTTTTGCACTGTATATGAATTAATTTGGAATTCATCCTTTAGCACTTTACCACTTTTACAGTTTGCACGTTTAGATTTATTTCTTTAGCGCAAGATCAATTTAAGAGTTATACCTCTATATCGTTCTTGCTGGTAATCAAATTACAAAACTATTTAAGTTGGCCAAATGTGTTGTTCTTTCCCATCTCAAAAAGTTGGGAGCTATGCATTATCATGGCAGGAGATATAGGGATCGATTTACTAAAGGAATAATAATAAAAAAAATAGACTGCACATTTTGCAAAGTGCAGTTGCACTAGAGCTTAGTAAATGAGCAAAACATCTGCTAACTTCCATCTTTCCATTTATCATGTGCAAGCAAAAATGCATTTTTTTTTCCTTGTATGTGATTGGGTGTTCTTTGCAAAGTGAAGATTTACCTTATTTTCTAAGTGCACAGTCAATTTCCTTTTAGTAAATCAACAACCCCATGTCATGTCATGGGATTGGTAGTCATTCTAGTTTATTCAGTTGAGTAACACTAAATAGTTCATAGCGATCTAAAAATCATATTTGACAGGGTCGGAATTTCCAACAGAAAAAGTCAGATCTGAGCTTTTGGTCGGAAATTCCGACCGTGCGTATGCTCCATTGAACTTTTCCCGTTGGAAATTCCGACCGCGTGTACAGGGCTTAATGGAATATTTTTATAGTTTACTGAAGTTTTAGAGTTCCAATTTATCCCAAAAATGTTTAGTAGTGTTGAGGTCAGGGCTCTGTGCAGGACACTTAAGTTCCTCCACATCAAACTCAGCAAACCATGTCTTTATGGAGCTAGCTTTGTGAACTGGGGAGTTGCACTTCAATTATTTGAAAGTCAACGTATAATCAGGGCTAATAATTTTTTTAGTTTTGAAGTAGGTCATCACTGGAACAGTTGACCCATGACCCCTGTTCTGATGAGAACTGTAAATGTACGATTTCCAAAGGGGTTGGGACATCTTTCTGCAAAGCCCATGTAGCACCTGTCAGATTGTAAAACTCAGAAGTAGGGGATAAAGGTAAGTATTTTACCAGGGCTGTCGCCCAGACAGTGGGTTGGGAACATTTTGAGGTGGTGTGAACATTTAAAGACAACTTCACTGAAAGTGACGTTTTCTATCATCGTTGGTGACCAACTGTATGAACATGACTTCATTTTGGGCTGTAGATTTGCGATAACAGATCCTCTTCAATCAGACGCCCCAAAATGTCTACGTTTTCAGAATGTCACCTTTTCAGATGTCATGTCATGACTGGTAAACCAACAATTGAAATGCTGACTTCCCTAGGCCTAGGAAAATGTCACTCATGAGAAGGGTGAAAATGCTATTGTGTATTTGTCTTGCCTTGCCGAGTCTAATTTGCTTTTTGAAAATGCAAATTTTCTTCTCCTGCAACTTGGCAGTCTGGCTTATTAATAGTTTAAGCTACTAATTACTGTAATTTCACCACCGGCTTCCAACAAACGTTGAGCGAGTCAAGTTCCTCTGGAGAATTTTGCCGCGCAGAATGATGATCTTGTTCTTCGCTATGGGGGATACTCTTCAAACTGTTAAATTAAATTTGGGAACTTTGATTTTGGAACTCGGCATGTGTTTTCTTCCTCTCTTTTTTTAAGTGAAATTGCTGAACAATGAAACTCACGTACAAAGACCCACCTTCAATCAAATTACCAGTATGTACCGGATGGAAAGAAATGAGACTTGCAATTATTAAAATGAAGACGGCTAAATTAATTGTGATCATATTGAATGATTTGTACTGTGAATCATACGATTTCGAGGACTGCACACAATCTGACTGTCAAGCTGACCTGACTGTTCTGTAGATTTTGAGATATGTTGGGTTTGCATATGGTGCAAATGCAGACTTCTTGTAGGTGCATTCAGCTTACATTTAAGATCAGTTTGAAATACTGCTGAGATCTTTCTGGCCACCTTCTGACCTGTTTCTAACCTCTCTCTGACTTGCTTCTAATGCTGCGTACAAACGATCAGAAATTCCGACCAGAAAAGTCCGATGTGAGCTTTTGGTCGGAAATTCCGGCCATGTGTATGCTCCATCAGACTTTTCCTGTCAGAATTTCCGGCTGGCTCTCAAATTTTTCAGCAAGCTGCATAGGCTTGGACAGGCAGTCAAAACCAGGGCTAGCCACCACACCTGTGCCTCTTGGGCACACAAAAATTCCAGGATTGGACATGTGACCTTTTAGTTGACCAGAAATATAGAGGGGGATCTGTAATGAGGACACTCATTTCTGTAACATCCCTCTAATAGGAAATTTTCCTTACTTCCTGTTGTGTCTAAAGGATAGGAAGTGAAGTTTTTTATTGAAAAATGTAAAAAAAGGTGGGCTTTAACCATTCTGTAAACTATCCAAAGGTTTGGGCTATAGATACACTGTATGCTGCTTTTGCATTCTCCTTGTATGGGGTGAAGCAAAGCAAATAAAGGCCAATATAGGGTAAGGAAACAGGCTCAGTTAAATGTAGACCTTCATGGACAACCATATATTTACATTATTTTTGTGTGGTTGAGCTGCATTGTTACCACCCCACAACTGCTTCCCTTTAATCGACATAGGCAGTGGATGGGTTTGTACATGCTGCACCGGCAATGTTATTCATCACAGCACAGCAATAAGTACCCCTCTCCCATTGCATTAGGCAGGCATATGGCCCACCTAAACCAAATGGGGCAAAGCCACAAATACAACGTAATGTCACCAGCTCACCACTTGTCAACACCTTTGGAAAGTTTGACACAAGAACAGTAGCTTGACACTGTAGCACTTAGGAATTCCAGAGAATCTGAACCGACTGACACAAGTACGCTTAGTATCTCACAATCAAAACTGGATGGTAGAGACCAGCAGTCTCCAAACTGCAGCCGGAGGGCCGGATGAGGCCCTTGGGGCACCAATTCATTTACTGACACCAAAGAAGGGGCACAATTCTTACCAATGACACAAATGATGGGGCAAAATTCCTACCAATTACACCAACAATGAGGTACGATGACGCCAATGATGGGGCACAATTCCTGTCACTGACACCAAAGATGGAACATTGTTTACTCCAACTGATGCTGAGACATTTTCTACTCCCAATAGCACAGTCTGCCCCCCCCCCCTAAGTCTGAAGGACAGTAAACTGGTCCTTTGTTTAGAAAACTTTAGACCCCTGGTGTAGACGATGCAGCCCTCTTCAGACTGGGGAATCTTGTAAGCTAAACAAACACATCAAAGAGCTGCACAATTCTGGCCAAAATGAGAATCTAAATTTTTTTGCTTAGAATAAAGATCACGATTCTCGCGGCGTAACATCATCTTTCACATAAACAAAATTGGGCTAACTTTAACGTTTTTTTTTTTTATTCATTAAAGTGTATTTTTTTCCCAAAAAAATGCATTTGAAAGACTGCTGCACAAATACAGTGTGACATAAAATATTGCAACAACCACCATTTTATTCTTTATGGAAGTTTGTTTGATCTATTCTAAAGGACAAATTGTTACAATGTTTATAGTTAGTTCCACAACTGAGGACTGTTGTGATACTTGGCAGACTGCCTGTTTTTTTTGTTTGTTTGTTTTTTTTGACAGCTTGGGCTTCAGCAGAGAATTCTCTGCATAGAAAGAATCGGGAAAATGCTTTGTCAAGATCGCAAGGGGGAAAAAAATCATGATAACGATTCTTAACCACTTCAATACTGGGCACTTTCGCCCCCTTCCTTTTCAGACCAATTTTCAGCTTTCAGCGCTCTCGCACTATCAATGACGATTGCGTGGTCACGCTACACTGTACCCAAATGAAATTGTTATCATTTTGTTTACACAAAGAGAGCTTTTTTTGGTGGTACTTATTCACGACTCCGTTTTGAATTTTTTGTGATATAAGCGGAAAAAGAGCAGAAATTTGGAAAAAATTATATTTTCTTTCTTTTTTTAAAAAATCCAATAAAATTGAATTTTGTCATACATTTAGGCCAAAATGTATTCTGCTACATGTCTTTGGTAAAAAAAAATTAGTTAAGTGTATAATAATTGGTTTGTTGATCATGGATAGATGTGCGCAGATGATCACGGGCATGTGTGTGCAGATGATCATTGGGACATATGATTTTACTGTTATATATGTGGGGGACAGGTGTTTTTACTGTGTGGGGACATTATCTTAGGGACTTTGTGTGTTTACATTGTGGGAACACTAGGCCAGTGATCAGATGTAAAAAAAAGCTCATGCTCACTGATCACCAGCCGGCTGCAGAGATCCGCTCTCCTCTCCTCACTGACAACTTCTGTGTGAGGAGAGGAGAGCCGATTGCCAAGCAACTGGCTCTCTATTTACATCACATGACTGCTGTGATTGGACGCAGCCATCATGTGATCAGGAGGGCCAATCACAGAGCCCTCCTGCCGTTCAGAGTCCAGGTGACACAAAAGCATTGGGATTGCGCCGCTGTGCGGGCACGTGCGCCGATCCCCCTCCTTCTGTGGGACGTTCCTGAAGCACCCACCCAGCCGTATATGTGCAGTGGCCGGGTGGGAGGTGGTTAAGGATTAATCGTGCAGCTCTAATGTAATGTAATGTACAGTATGTAAACCAAGGACAGAGGGTCTATCCTGTGATGGAACTCCTCTAGTTCAAATGGATGTCCTGTAAACAGCTAAAGTGTTTCGGGGGACAGCCCCTCTTTAACCATCTGCTGGTTACAAGACATCCATTTGAACTAGAGGTGTTCCATCACAGGACAGACCCTCAGTTCTTGGTATACGTACAACTCTGTTATCATTCCTACTTTTGTAAAAAGTGATCCACTGTGGATTGCGTGTTAACAAACCCTAACAAGGAAAGTCATGTCTACCCCCTGGCTGTGCTGTATGCCGGGGCTTTGTAAATATCAGGAATGGATAGACAAAAACACAAATCCTTTGGCAGGCAAACAGTTTTCAATTCAATTTTTTTTACAGCTAATGCTTTTTATGCTTTTGCATTCTAAGGTCCTCTGAACTCCAATTTTTTTAATGCCGCCTTGTAACAAATAACGTAAAAATGACCAAGGGTATTTGCCAGTTAGACCATAGATTGGTATCACAGAATTAATAACTGTAAGGCATATTTATAGTTTCTACCATGCTGAGCCTCTGCTGCCCCTCCGTTCAAACAATTTCTGTGATTTCCCATCTTTTCCTCAATAAGCTGCCAGGCAAAAAAGTTTTGCTGCAAAGTAAGCAACTGTGACACTCACACAAGGAATCCTTTCAGCCTCTCACTCTACACAGCATCCACCTGACTTTATGGTGGATTATTCCGTTTACGCCTTTGTTTTGGCAGACATCCCAGGCTCGGCGTTCGCGCGTCTGTCTTTTTCCAGAGCTTCAAGTGGAAACGCTGTCAGGCTGCTCGGCTTAGGATCTTCTGTTCTCCTCGGCTTCCCGGAACCCAATTTACTGTAGGAGAAAAATACCTCCTGTTACAATTAGGTAAAATGGGTCAAGCAGCAATGCAGATTTAACGGATCAAACATTGAGAAGCTGGCAAGGCGGCTAGCGCTGCACAGGAATACTAAAAACTTTCTGGCTCCAGATAGGTTTTGTGTTTCAGAAAAACAACTCGATACATTTAAATGTAAACTTGTATGTGCTTTCAGTTGACTTGTCAAACAGCAGGCCATCTACACGATCCTAAATAGAAGTCGTTCAAAGGAGACACTGACAAGGATAGAGCGTGCATCCAAAGTATCAATTCAAAGCGCAAAGAAAGCGCACAAGAGCACAGTTTGGCCTGGGATGCATGATGATAGGAGAAGGGTTAAAATAGAGATTCTGGTAAAACCTACCTTGTCATAAAATTACAACCTCCTAACACCTATCCTAACCAGTTTATAGTGATACTACAGTCTTGTTCATTTTTTGCTTAAAAATAACAAACATAGTATACTTACCTCCTCTGTGCAGTTGGTTTTGCACAGAGCAGCCCACATCCTCCTCTTCTCGGGCCCCTCTTCGCTGCTCCTGGCCCCTCCCTCCTGCCGAGTGCCCCCATAGCAAGCAGCTTGCAATGGGGGTACCCAAGCCAAGCTGTAGCTCTGTGTGTCCATTCAGACAAAGAGCCATGGCTAGGCTTCGCCCTTTCTCTCTCCTCATTGGCTCACTGACTTTGACAGCAGCGCAAGCCAATGGCACTCCTCTGCTGTCTCAGCCAATGAGGAGGGAGAGTCCCAGGCAGCCGAGTCTCTCCTTCAACATCACTGATACATCATTGGTTGTTCGAAAGTCGTAATGGTGCATAATGAAAACCTGTGGCTTTGTGTTACTAAAAGGCAGGCTTCACCCACCTGCTGGCTTGTATATAATTTTTTATACATTTTTAAAGCATTTTGCCAAGGCGCCCCTGAAGATGCCTCAAGGCACCCCAGGGTACCTAGGCACCCTGGTTGAAAAAGGCTGCACTGGGACGCACACACTAGAAACCTCCATAAACCTGTGAGTGTTTGGTTGCTTAGGGGCCTCCACAGAATATAATCTGGCACTGATCCCAAGCAGCTTTGTCAAACCTACCTACTAGATTACAGAATTATATTTATCTTCCACTCTTCCCTGTCCCATTCCACATGCATATATTGATTTCTGTGCAGCAAAACAATTCTGCAAGGTAAAAGAAACAACTATGTTGGTATATGGTCTAGAGCAGTCTTTCTCAACCAAGGTTCCATGAAGCCCTAGGGTTCACTCAGAGGTTGCCAGGGGTACCTTGAGCAATTAAGTACAGTAATCACTGACACCAATGATCTTTTTTAGCCATTTGTACGATTGGTGTGGGGGGATGATTTCCAATGACCGCAAATATAAGGAGCATTCTTCCCAATGACCATCACGGTAATGTACTGTGAGTTGTAGATATAGTAATTATTAGTAGGGTTATTAGTTTGAACTCTCTTCAATACTGAACCCCCAAGGACTTAGACTGGGGTGCCATTAAAGTTCATGTGCATGTAAAGGCAGACATCGCAATACTTTTGACAATATAGTGTATGTTCTCCCACTGCTTGTGTGGGTTTTCTCCCCACACTCCAAAGACATGCTGGTAGGGTATTTGACTCCTCTCTAAATTGGCCCTAGTATGTATGTATATGTATGCACTGTTCAACAAATTGTTGTGTGTTTTTTGTTTTTTAATCTTATCTTTAAACTATAATCTTTTATTAAATACGGTTTCTATTATTTTTTGCAAGCACAGTGATAATCCCCTCCCAACTTCCCCCCTTTTTGAATGTAAGCATGTGTGATAGGGTCCTTGGGGGTTCAGTATTGAAGAGAGTTCAAACATTCCCACATACACACTCCTAAACCTTGTGGACGGCCTTCCCAGAAGAGTTGATGCTGTTATGCCGCGTACACACGATCAGTCTATCCGATGAGACCGGACCGATGGACCGTTTTCATCAGTTAACCGATGAAGCTGACTGATGGTCCGTTGCGCCTACGCACCATCGATTAAAAAAACGATCGTGTCAGAACGCGGTGACGTAAAACACGACGACGTGCTGAAAAAAACAAAGTTCAATGCTTCCAAGCATGCGTCGACTTGATTCTGAGCATGCGTGGATTTTTAACCGATAGTTGTGCCTACTAACGATCATTTTTGACCTATCGGTTAGGAATCCATTGGTTAAATTTAAAGCAAGTTTGCTTTTTTTAGCCAATGGTTAAATTACTGATGGTGCCCACACACGATCGGTTTTGACCGATGAAAACGGTCCATCAGACCATTCTCATCGGTTTAACCTATCCTGTGTACGTGCCATTATAGCTGCAAAGGGTGGGCCAACTCAATATTGAACCCTACGGACTAAGACTGGACTGCCATTAAAGTTCATGTGCATGTAAAGAGGCAGGCTTCCCAATACTTTAGGCACTATAGTGTGTGAACTCCATGCAGATAGTGACCTGGCTGGGATTGGAACCAAGGACTCTTAGGCCCCATACACACGGGAGAATTTATCCGCGAATACGGTCCAGCGGACCGTTTCCGCGGATAAATCCTCTCGAGGATTTCAGCAGATTTCTATGCGATGGCGTGTACACACCATCGCATTGAAATCCGCGCCGAAATCCTCTGGCGATGACGTGTCGCGCCGTCGCCACGATTATGACGCGGCGACGTGCGCGACGCTGTCATATAAGGAATTCCACGCATGCGTCAAATCATTACGACGCATGCGGGGGATCCCTTAGGACGGATGGATCCGTTGAGTCTGTACAGACCAGCGGATCCATCCGTTGGGATGGATTCCAGCAGATGGATTTGTTCTGCATGTCAGCGAATATCCGATCTGCTGGAATCCATCCCAGGGGATAAATATCCGCGGATAAAGATCCGCTTGCGTGTACACACCAATGGATCTATCCGCTGAAACCCATTTGCTGGGATTTATCTGCGGATGGATTCTATGGTGTGTACGGGGCCTCAGAACTGCAAGGCAGATGTGCTAACTATTAAGCCACTGTGCCCATATCCTTTGCTAACCCATACTATAGCCTATCCTACACTCTTTCCTGTATCCTATCCTACATATTCTCATGTGTTCTTTCCTTAATCCTATCCAATTTTATTTTATGTTCTCTTATCCTATGCCCTCTCTTATATCATATCCTTTTCCATCCTATATCCTATCATATTCCTTTCTATAGGGGGACATATGCCGCGTACACACGATAATTTTTCGGCATGAAAAAAAAACGAAGTTTTTCGGCATGTCGAAAAAACTAAGTTTTTCCAACTTCATCATTAAAACAACGTTGCACACACACCATAATTTTAAAAAAATGCTCTAGCAAAGCGTGGTGACGTACAACACGTACGACGGCACTATAAAGGGGAAGTTCCATGTGGATGACGCCACTCTTTGGGCTGCTTTAGCTGATTCTGTATTCTGTAAAAGACGATTTGCGCCTTTCTGTTTGTTACAGCGTGATGAATGTGCTTACTCCATTATGAACGGTAGTTTTACCAGAACAGGTGCTCCCATCTCATAACTTGCTTCTGAGCATGCGCGAGTTTTTAACGTAGTTTTAGCCCACACACGATCATTTTTTACAACCCGAAAAACTACATATTTTAAACCGTTAAAAAATGCAGCATGTTCGGAAAAAAAAATTGTCGTTTTTCAGAAGCCGAAAAATTATGTGAAGCCCACACACGATCATTTTAAATGACATTTTTTCATGCCGAAATATGATCGTGTGTACGCAGCAATAGAGGTTGAAAACCCCACTCCACTTCAATCTAAAACACAAAAATAAAACATACTTTCAATGCATCCTTGTTCGTAAAAAGTAAGGTTGGTGCCTGTTTATTCGTTATTAAAAGGGCTTTAGGATTTATAATAACTTCAACCATCCTTTCAGGATGAGTAGTCATTTTCCCGCATACTCCCATTAGTCTTAAATCATCACAACTGGCCCAGGTTTTATTTTTCCTTGTATTGTAAATCCAAATAGATAATAAAAGAGGGAGAATGAGATAAAAGCCTTCAGCCTTCAGCTGCTGGCGAGGGGACTTCTCAGACATTATGGTACGGTTTGACATGAATTCATGTCACTTGTGTCTTATGTCCAGGTATATATATTTATGAACAGTCTTTGTCCCTGTTTGTTGCATGAATGTTGCCTGTCTCATTCTATGTCTGTCTTCCATATAGTGTGTGATTAATACCCAACCTCTTGTTTTGTTTTTCTTTCCTCTTCCCCTACTGTAGAAATAATTGAACCTTCCACCACTAGTCCTGTCACCAGCTCAGGTCAGTGTCCACATACACTCAAGTATGTTTGGGTACTTTCTCTCTGCTTTGTCATGTCATGTGCCATCCGTCATGTCAACTTATCCATAGCATAAAAGGGTCAGTCCACAGTTCACCCAAACTTGATATTTCAGCCAGTCGTGAACATTGAAGGGTGCAAAGCATCCACTGTCATATGTGCGTAAGAGCATATTCCAGTAGCATAATATTCCTGATCTTGGTTCCTCCATGGAGTCTTGCCTCTTTTTATAAATTCTCCATAATTTCACATTTTTGAAAACCATTGACCTCCCTCATAATGCCCATAGCATTTGAGAAGATGTAAAATGACTGTGGCAAGAAAATCTCACCAATGAAATCTTGAAGACATACACTATATGGCCAAAAGTATGGACACCCCTCTAAAATTAAGGCACACAAAGCCAGCTCAATAAAGGCATGGTTTGGTGATTTTCAAGTGGTCTGCACAGAACCCCTGAACTCTATTAAACACCTTGAGGGTGAATTGGAACACCTTTTGCAAAGCAAGTCTTCTAATGCCCCGTACACACGATCAGAGTTTCCGGAATAAACTCTGACTGTTTTTTCTGAGGGAATTTCGTTCAAGCTGTCTTGCATAAACACGGTCACGCCAAATTCCGACCGCCAAAAACGCGGTAACGTACAACACTAAGGCCTCGTACACACGACCGAACATGTCTGCTGAAACTGGTCCATGGACCAGTTTCCGCGGACATGTTCGGTCGTCTGTACGGCCAACCGGACAATTTTCCGGGGGATCGGACAGGTTTCCAGCGGACAAATGTTTCTTAGCATGCTAAGAACCATGTCCGCCGGACATGTCCGATGGTCAGTATGACTCATCGGACATGTCCGCTCGCCCGAGAACCCACGCATGACATCAAAGTGATTTGACGCATGCGTGGAAGCATTGAACTTCCGCGTCAGAGAACGTCGGTGTCGTATACGTCACCGCGTTCTCTGTCCGCGGGGATTTTGGTTTGATGGTGTGTACAACCATCATACCAAAATCTGCTAGCGGACATGTCCGATGAAAACGGTCCCCGGACCGTTTTCATCGGACAGATCCGCTCGTGTGTACAAGGCCTAAGACGAGCCTAGAAAATTAAAGTTCAATGCTTCTGAGCATGCGTCAAATTGTTTCTGAGCATGCATGTTTTATTTCTTCATCGGAGTTCCATACAGACTAACGGAATTTCTAAGTCCGTCGGAATTTCTGATGGAAAAAGTCTGATGGGGCATACACACGGTCGGAATATCTGATGAAAAAATTCCATCTGACTTTTTCCGTTGGAAATTCCGATTGTGTGTACAAGGCATAACACAACGTCAACACCTGACCTCAGAAATGTTCTTTTGGTTGAATGGGCACAAATTCCCACAGACACTGTGCAAAATCTTAAAGAAAGTGGAAGATGTTATAACCTAAAACAAAGGACTAATGCCATATTAATGCTCATGGTTTTGAAATGAAATGTCCGACAAGCAAATATGAATGCGATGATCGGCCGTCCACAAAATGTGATGGACAAATCTGGCCAAGTTTGATTTTCCAAATTTTGTTTGAAATTCCTGTATCACAACATTAACCCCTTGGCACTGGCCGCATACAAATTTGTGGCCTCTCAGCGCCTGGTACTTAACCGTATATTTGCGTGAATTGCTGTCCATACAGCTGTGTCGGTGCGGGCTTCCGACACAGTTACCGGCACCTAACTGATCGCTGCTTGCAATTGGGAGTTTTGGGATCCTGTGACCACCGTGAGAGCCAATCACGGCAGTCATATGCTCTTACGCCCCACCCCATTTCTGGTGTCATAAACCCCTTAAAGGGCCAGGTGGCACAAGCGTGAAGGGGTCAAAGGGGAATCCCTTGCAATACAATCATTAAGATACTGCAGTGGATACAACAGTGTAATAGGCCTAACTTGTGCATGCCTAACTTTTAATTTATTAAATGTATGTCGAATTTCAGTAATATAATGTGAGGTGGTTTAGGTGCACACTGTTCTTGTACGTTTTTTCCCTTCTAAATGATGCAGCAGCATGCTGTAAAAAAGACAGCTTAAAGGACAGATGGTTAGTAACAAGTGCTTCGAGCACCCAACATTTAAAAAGGACTTATCAACATAAAATGAGAATAAACTAAAAAGATATGAAAACCCCAAAGTACCATCCTTGAAACAAAATCCAACTTTTTTAAAGGAAGACATTCAGCAGCAAAAAAGTCAGTTTACCCAAAAATAAAAGCTCCATCAACATTAAAGCGGAGTTCCACCCAAAAGTGGAACTTCCACTTTAAGCCGTCCTCGCCCCTTTTTTTTTTTGCCACAAAAATTTGCCAGGATCGTGCATCTCAAACCCATAGAATTCTCCTAAAAACTTATGATAGTGACAATCTCGATCGTGATCCCTATTCACAAACCTTTGACTATATAGTGTATATGACGCCAGTTGGTGATTGTGTTCACCAGCAAGATATCAGTGTTGGGTGGAATGATCCTTTAATGCCTAAGTTTGCCTTTTTTCTTTTCAAATTGTAAGTAATGGAGGGTGAAATCACACATGAAAATGTATTTTTTACTGTTATAGTTGGATGAGGAGTAAAGATCTAAGCTGTAGATATCAGAAGGTTGTTAGTTTAGCAGTGGCTGCAGAATGCGTTCCTAAGTATCCTCAAGTGAATGAAGCTGGCCAAACCCCCTTAGAATTTATTTTCTAAATATTCTTTCTATTTTTTAATCATTAATATGGGAAAATCAACGATTGTCTTCAACTGTAATGACAAGTAAATGCAAACCTGAAAAATGTACTTTTTTCTGCAACAAACAAAATTTTACTATGAATGTGGTTTTCGTAAAAAAAAAAAAAAGTCACACTTATTGTAATGTGCATACACATCCCAAAATCAGATGTAGAATTCAAAACATTGGCATTTCAATCAAACACATTTTTTCAGGCTTTTCATATTGCCAAGTCAATAATGATACTATTGAATGCTGTGATTACATTTTTGTCTGAATTTCGGCATGAATGCTCCAACTAAATTCTACTGATATTTGGCCAGCTTTAGACACAAAAGACCAACAGGTCACTTTTGAATGGGAATCTGTATAGGAAACTGCAAGCAAAGTTTCCAATGTTGTTTATGGAATGCTTATACAATTTCATTTACAATTTTTCTACAGTTTCTCTTCCATACCAAGTCAAATTTATTACAGATCTGTGCATCATTAGAGAGCATGCACTTTAAAAACAAGTTTTGGAAAAATATATTACAATTCAGATATTACCTATTTTTCAACCACGTGGCGCTTCTGAATTACCGTATTTATCGGCGTATACGCGCACTTTTTTCCCCTTAAAATCAGGGGAAAATCGTGGGTGCGCCATATACGCCGTTTCCCACTGTCTCTGAGCCTAGAGCCGAGCCGAGTGTACTGCACACTCGGCTAGGCTCGACCACGCTCAGCTCCGCCCACAGCCACGAACACACAGGAAATCCGGCTCCTCTCGGCTCTAAATCCAAAAACAAACACCGCTGCAACCCCGGGCAAGGTGCGGATGGACTCGCAGACGGACACGCTGGACGGAGACGGACACCTGGATGGAGGCCGCAGACGGACAAATCCAAAGCCGCAGACAGACACCCACAAGGCTGGACGGACCCTGTGCAAGGCCACAGACGGACGCCGGACAAGGCCGCCGATGGACGCAGGGCAAAAATGTAAGTTTTCTTTTTTTCCTAAAACTTCCTTTCTAAGGTTGGGGTGCGCATTATACGCCGGCACGCTGTATACCCCGATAAATACGGTAGTTGTCATTTGCCATGGTGGATAGTTCTAAAGCCAATATAGGCTTAATGGGACAAGATAGGTATAAAGTACTATATAAAAAACTTGATTATTTCACCAGCCCGCTTTACATAACACCAGGTCTTTAACACACTGTTCTACTGGTGTACTATTGTGTTGTCTTAGTCATTTCATTGGTCATTAGCTGATGTTTGAAATCAGATATGAGTAAAGATGGGAGCTACATTGTGGGGCAGCTATTTAATTTCCAAAGATGTATCCTATTTATTACGAAAGTGACATCATCAAGGTGTGAGACACAAGCTGGAGTGTGGTCCTCTGTTAGCCATAAAATAGATCAAGATTTATATTTTGTTTTTTTTGGCCAAAATAAAATCACTAGATAAAGGGGATACGCGTCTGGAAAGATTGCAAAGCTTACTAAAAAACAAAACAAATAAAAAATAGCCATGAAATCAATTACCTTTGGTGAGTTTTGCATATATGTGGGGGAAATCAATCTTCAATGGGGGTCACAGATAAAAACAAATACCCAACTCAAACCTTCCCTCGCTAACTTCATGTAAATTTTTATTATTAATATTATAATAAAGGATTTGTATATCTAAATAAAGTAAATCTGCAATTGAAAGTGCTAAATGTGAAATATATGGACAGCTGCTATGCACTATGCCATGATACCAGACATTAGAGAAATCAATATACAAACAGTATATAAATATACAAACTGGAATATGCAGTTCAGTTTTGGGCACCAGTTCACAAAAAGGATATTGAGGAACTGGAGAAAGTGCAGAGAAGGGCAACCAAACTGATAAGAGGCATGGAGGAGCTCAGCTATGAGGAAAGATTAGAGGAACTGAATCTATTCCCTCTCGAGAAGAGGAGATTAAGGGGGGATATGATCAACATGTACAAATATATGAGGGGTCCATATAGTGAACTTGGTGTTGAGTTATTCACTTTACAGTCAACACAGAGGACAAGGGGGCACTCTTTAAGCCTAGAGGAAAAGAGATTTCATCTCCAAATACGGAAAGGTTTCTTCACAGTAAGAGCTGTGAAAATGGGGAACAGACTCCCTCCAGAGGTGGTTCTGGCCAGCTCAGTAGATTGCTTCAAGAAAGGTCTGGATTCTTTCCTAAATGTACAGAATATAACTGGGTACTAACATTTATAGGTAAAGTTGATCCGGGGGATCAGGAAGGAATTTTTTTCCCCTGCTGTAGCAAATTGGATCAATTGTTGGGGTTTTTCGCCTTCCTGTGGATCAACTGTGGGAATAGGATCGTGTATATAGGATTGTATATTATTTTTTATTTATTTATTTTTATGGTTGAACTTGATGGACTTCAACCTGACTAACTATGTAACAGTGCAGCGCTTAAAGTTAACAAACAATCAGAAATTTGTGAATAATCAAAGCACATTGATAAGTGATGAAATAAATGAGTGATTCCAACTAAGGAGAAGAAACAATTAAGAAGTCAGTTTCGAAAGGTTGCGTCACCAACCAAGTAAATGATGCGCTTAACCAAACATATGTGACCCCCTTAATGAGAGTGGACGACGATCGATTGTGCATGCATGGTAGCGTGTGTACGTGGCTCCTCCCTACGCGTTTCATCACATATGATGTCATCAGGGAGTCAGGATTTAGATAGCGCCACCAGTTTGTGCAGCATTTTACAAAATGAAGGCAGTCAGTATGGTTACAATGCAAGAGGAATCAGAGGCCCCTTCTCATTAGAGCTTACATTTATAAGGGAGATTCAAGTGATACAAAAGGTAATAACTGTGGGGGATGAGCTGATGGATAAAATAAAAGCTTTGTTGTTAGGTGGGGTCAGGATAGGTGCCCCATGAGTTGTCAGTCCGCCGCTGGCGCCACCCTTGGGGCTGCTTTAGCTGATTTCGTGTTAGTAAAAGACGATTTGCGCTTTTCTGTCTGTTACAGCGTGATGAATGTGCTATCTCCATAACGAACGCTAGTTTTACCAGAACGAGCGCTCCCGTCCCCCAATTTAGTCTGAGCATGCGTGGATTTTTAACCGATGGACGTGCCTACAGACGATCGTTTTTTTTCCTATCGGTTAGTTAACCATCAGATAATTTTAAAACAAGTTCCTAGTTTTTTAACCGATGGATAAAAAACCGATGGGGCCCACACACGATCGGTGAGGCCCCGTAAACACGAGGAGACATGTCCGACATTTCCGCGGACATGTCCGACCGTGTGTACGGCCTATGGTTAGTACGCCTAATCGGACATGTCCGCTGGTTATTACGTCTAACCAGCGGACCGAAATCCCGCAATGCGTCAAATTGATTCGACGCATGCGTGGAAGCATTGAACTTCCCGGTTTACGCACGTCGCCGCGTCACCGTCACCGCGTTCTCTGTCCGCAGGGATTTTGGTCTGATGGTGTGTACACACATCAGACCAAAATATCCCAGGAGACATGTCCGATGAAAACGGTCCGCGGACCGATTTCATCGGACATGTCTCCTCTTGTGTACGGGGCCTCAGTGTGATGAAAACGGTCCATCAGACCGTTTTCATCAGACAAACCAAACGTGTGTACGCGGCATTAGAGCCTCAACTGATGTACAAGGAGATTGGCGTCCTCCGCACCGCACACGGACAGAGCAGACAAAGACTTAGCGATGAGCTGGATTATTTGCTTTTGTGTTTGGACAGATTTCAACATCCCTCTTAACACAAAAAAAAGTAATTATCCCTTCTGCGTCCTCTCCCTGTCTCCCCGCCAAATATTCAGCGAAAATTGGCAGAAAATCGCATTACGCAGGTATAAACCGGCCTATTTTGGGAACTTCATTTAAAACAACGAGAATTAAATGGTAAAATGGCGTAATGAAAAGTCATCAGTCACTTTGGTAAGCTGTATTTCTAATTCCTGACGGCGGAGTTATTCGCGATTCTCTCTTCCTTTATTTGTTTGCCACGACGATTTACTTGATAGATATTAATGCGGCAGAGGCTCTCGCAACAGGTGACGTGAAAAAGTGACAAGCCTCTGTTGATTTGAATGCCCCCATACTGAGACAATCCCATCAAGCAAACATAAAACAGACTTTAGTATATTACATGAAGACTCCCCCGCTTCTGTCTTATGTTTTCATTCTCCTCTCTTAATACAATTTAGTGTTTTTTGTTTTTTTTTCAAGCACATTGCAGAGGAAACTTTTTCTTTTCTTGGCCTTTTTTTTTCTGCTGGTCTTTCGGTGAAGGGTATACGGGTATCAGAAGAATGCCAAGCGTAGGCATCAGGGAGCATTGATTAAAGTCAAGCTTTTTTCCATTGTAAACTTTTAAATGTCAGGCCCCGTACACACGCCTGAGAAACTCGACGGGCAAAGCGCATCGTTTTGCTCGTCGAGTTCCTTGTGAGCCGCCGAGGATCTCGGCGAGCCAAGTTTCCCCATAGACTAACGAGGAAATAGAGAACATGTTCTCTATTTGGCTCGACGAGTTCCTCGTCGGTTTCCTCGGCCAAAAGTTTACACACGACCGGTTTCTCGGCAGAATACGGCTCCCATCGAGTTTCTGGCTGAATTCTGCCGAGAAACTCGGTCGTGTGTACGGGGCCTCAAACTTTAGCCTAATGGAGGCCATAAACACTTCCATTTCATTATCTGATCGATTTTTTTTTATTTTCTGATCGATTTTATTATTTTCCAATCCAATCAAAACGATCGAATATGCAAACAAACGGATAAGCTGCAACTTTCCTTCTGTTTCGATTTAGACCTGATTAACCACTTGCCAACTGCCTCACGCACTTATACGTCGGCAGAATGGCACGGGGCAGACGAAGCAACGTATATATAAACAAGGCATCTCCCTGTTCTGCCTAGTGAAAGGACACTGATCGTCTGGAGCGGCGATCAGTGTTGTGTCACAGTAATCCCCGCCCCTCTTAGGCCTCGTACACACGACCGAACATGTCCGCGGAAACTGGTCCGGCGGACCAGTTTCCGCGGACATGTTCGGTCGTGTGTACGTCCGACCGGACAATTTTCCGGCGGATCGGACAGGTTTCCAGCGGACAAATGTTTCTTAGCATGCTAAGAAACATGTCCGCTGGAAGCCTGTTCGTCACACATGTTCGGTCATCTGTACGACTCACCAGACATGTCCGCTCAGCCGAAAGCCCTCGCATGCGTCGAAGTTATTCGACGCATGCGTGAAAGCATTTAACTTCCGGGTTCGCACACGTCGCCGCGTCATCGTCGTCTTCACGTCACGTCACCGCGTATTCTGTCGGCGCGGATTTTGGTTTGATGGTGTGTACAACCATCAGAGCAAAATCTCCGAGCGGACATGTCCGATGAAAACGGTCCGTGGCATTCTGCTGACGTAAATGTGCAGGAGGCGGTCCTTAAGTGGTTAATGTAGACCTCACATGTAGGAATTGGTAAGCTGCAATATAATAAATGTTTGCTTTTTTATTTTATTTTTAATACCACTTTAAAGCGGTGGTTCCCCCTAAAACAAATTTCTAACAATACATTCGTAAGACCCGTTACACTGCGGGTAGGCTGGCTTTTGTTTTGTTTTTTTAGTACATACCTCGATACCGCCGTTTCGTCCCTTGGCGGTGGGCGTTCCTAGTTGATTGACGTTCCTCCGACGGGGGCATACCGCGCGTCACGACTTTCCGACAGAAGCCGAACGTCATTGCGCAGGCGCCGTATAGAGTCGGCTCTATACGGCGCCTGCGCAGCGACGTTCGGCTTCTTTCGGAAAGTCGTGACGTCACGTATGTGCCCGTCGGAGGAACGTCAATCAACTAGGAACGCCCACCGCCAAGGGACGAAACGGCGGTATCGAGGTATGTACTAAAAAAACAAAACAAAAGCCAGCCTACCCGCAGTGTAACGGGTCTTACGAATGTATTGTTAGAAATTTGTTTTAGGGGGAACCACCCCTTTAACATTAAAAAAAATAAATCGCATTTCTCAATACCAACCACTAGGGTCAGACGATTGCTTCTCTAGCTACAAAAGAATCCGCCCAGCTTGCCTTTTAAAAAAGCTTTGTAAATAGCTCCTCAGCCCTACTCATCTGCAAAAGGCGGGATTACTGTCCCCGGAGATGGGAAAAGCAAAATGTATTAAATTGTGATGAATTAATCTACATACTCATCGAGTGAAGCCAATTATGCAGTTTGTGGTTGGTAATTGAGTACTGATTAACCTACGCATTTCAGTGATTACTTATGGTACCTGTTAGAGACTAAACAAACATTATGCAGGAGTTTGTTGCATTTTAGAAAATTGTATGGGATCAGAGATTTGCCTTTTCTTCTCTTCAAGTGGAATTCTAGGATTTTTTTTTTTTTTAAAACCTCAGCTCCAGCCAGTCCTGGGAAGACGACGGAGTGTTCCAAGAGCTACTGGTCAAACGTAACCACTTGCCGACCGGCTAGGGTGCCCACGTGTCCCGGATTGCCCGGGACTATCCCACAATTGCCATGTATGTCCCAGGTCCCGGGCACCTTTATTCCGGGACATTACAGTGTCCCGGAATGAAATAGAGGACACAGCCAGTGCAGCCACCCTACTAAATACATTTCCAGGACTGGTTGCTAGGGCCGGCCCCACTAGGGTGACCACATTTCCAAACTACCATTCAGGGACACCCTCCCTTCCCAAAAATCAGCTTGTGCTGTAACGAATCACAGCACAGTGATTGGACACAAGAGGCGGGATTTATGATTTCTCCAATCACAAGCAGGGGGCGGGGACTGTGCTCCTCCAGGCATTCCCGGCCAGGACAAGTACTGTCAGTGAGTAAAGCGGTGATGTGGCGGCCTTTTTTGGGGGCATCAGATTGGCCCCGGGGGGGGGGGGGGGCTGTGTCAGTTTCATTCCGGGACACTGTATTATCCTGGAATGAAGGTGCCCGGGACAGACCAGCAAAATGCGGGACTGTCCCAGGCAATCTGGGACATGTGGTCACCCTAGGCCCCACCAGGTATCTAGCAACCAGTGATGGCACAGACTATCAGACAGGCTAGGAGCGAAGCCCGCGCCTAGTGCTGCACAAGTCTCTGCACCCACCTTGGCAGTCGGACCGGCCCATAAAAAGGACACGTCCTTACTTTGACGTAACGAGCTAGCTGCCATAACCCCAATATTTTTTTTTTTTTTTACTATTGCCAAATTCTCTGTAGGATAAAAGTGGTTCCTGAACAGATCAATGAAGCCCAGGAACAAACTGATGCAGCCGTCAGCTGGGTATGGAGAAAAGTGAGGCCAAGGTGGCCGCTACTCATCTCTATGCCCTTGGAGGACCGATGCCATGTCTGACGTCACTTCCAGTTCTTGGGCCATAGTAAAAAAAATATTTTTTAAAGCAAAATAAAAATGTTGGGCTTTTAAAAGGTAAATGAGAGATTTGATGCTCTGTTTAGCCTCAGATCGATCAATAAAGAGGACCTGTCATCCTTATTTCTATTACAAGGTATGTTTACAATATAGAGAAATAAAGAGAAAATAGCAAAAAAGTGTACTAAGGGTGCGTCACATGGTCCCCTCCCGAAGAGGAAGGACCCTTGACCACCAGCATGCAAGACTCCTGACAGGGGTAGGACACACTCAGGCCCACCTAGCCAAAAGGCCTGGAACCCTTTTTCTTATAATCAGCCAAAGCTGACCAATTAGTACTACCAGTAGGTGAGGGGTAGTCCTGAAGAGAGCCCCCCCCCCCAAGGCAGGAGAGTGAGGCCACATATCCTCCACCTAGGCTTCGGGGTAGGTCCAAAGACCCACACCAGTGGCGGAACTAGGAGAGACACTTGCGACCAGGTTCTGGCATTCCACCACCATGAGACGAGGCCTCAAGATGACAGGAAGGGGTGCCCGCTGCAGGACATGTAAAAGACAATGGGCCAGATCCACATAGAATTGGATAGGCGCAGCGTATCAGAGATACGCTACGCCCCCGTATCTTACCTGGCTTTAAGTCGAATCCAGGAAGATTTTGCGCTGTAAGTTACGGCGGCGTAGTGTATTTCTGGCGGCGGAATTCAAATTGGCGATTAGGGGGCGTGATTCATTTAAATGAAGCACTTCCCCGCGCAGATTGAACTGCGCATGCTCCGTTTCAAAATTTCCCGCCGTGCTTTGCGCGAAATGACGTCGCAACAACGTCATTTTTTTAACTTAGACGTGACTTACATCCATCCCTATTCACGGACGATTTAAGCAAAAAAAATAAAAAATTCAAATTTCGACGCGGGAACGACGGCCATACTTTAACATGGCAAGTCTATCTATACGCCGCAAAATAGCAGCTTTAACTATACGCCGTAAAAAGTCGACTAGAGACGACGTAAGAAAATGCGACGGCCGCGCGTACGTTTGTGGATCGTCGGAAAAAGCTAATTTGCATACCCGACGCGGAAAACAACGCGAACTCCACCCAGCGGACGCCGAAGTATTGCATCTAAGATCCGAAGGCGTACGAAGCCGTACGCCTGTCGGATCGAACCCAGATTCCGTCGTATCTTGTTTTGAGGATTCAAACTAAAGATACGACATGGGTAATTTGAAAGTACGCCGGCGTATCAGTAGATACACCGGCGTACTCGCTCTGTGGATCTGGCCCTCAGTTCACAGTGCTGTGACCCCAAAGTCGCGACTTGCTTTCAATTTCCTAGCGACTTCCTTGCAACTTTTGTGATTTTGTGGACAGCCTTCCCAGAAGAGTTGAAGCTGTTATAGCGGCAAAGGGCGGGGCCAACTCAACGTTGAACCCTTTGGACTAAGACTGGGATGCCATTAAAATTCATGTGCGTGTAAAGGCAGTTGTCCCAAAACGTTTGATAATTTAGTGTATATACCGTATTTATCGGCGTATAACGCGCACCCCAATTTCAGAGGGAAGTTTCAGGGAATTTTTTTTTTTTTTACATTTTGTGGTCAGTGTCCATCTGCAGTTATTAATCACATACTGTAACCCATGATTGCTACAGATATAATAAGATATAGGCACACATACAGTATATTTACACTTTACACAAAAGTGTCACTCACTGTGGGTGCTCTGTTGGTCCAGATGGTGGTGGACTGGGGTCGCTGTTGTCCCTGCCTCTGTCAGCGGTGGTGGGAGATCGTATTCCTCCGGTGCTGTGGAGAGGGGGACAGCTTTCCGTGAAGCACAGTGGTCACTTCCGGGTACGGATCGCGGGAGGATACACAGTCCCGCCTCCGCCATCGGCATTGGACCAGCTCCTCTGATTGATAGAACACTGGTCCAATGCCGGTGGCAGAAGCGAGACTGTGTGTGTGACGTTAGAGCCGAGTAACCACTTGCCGACCGCTGCATGTATATGTACGTCCACAGAATGGCATGTACAGGCATATGGGCATACATGTACGTCCTTGCCTTTCCGCGGGTCAGGGATCCGATCGGGACCCCCCCCCGCTACATGCGGCGGTCGGGTTCCCTCGGGGAGCGATCCGGGACGAGGGCGCGGCTATTCGTTTATAGCCGCTCCGTCGCGATCGCTCCCCGGAGCTGAAGAACGGGGAGAGCAGTATGTAAACACAGCTTCCCCGTGCTTCACTGTGGAGGCTGCATCGATCGTGTGATTCCTTTTATAGGGAGACTCGATCGATGATGTCAGTCCTACAGCCACACCCCCCTACAGTAGTAAACACACACTAGGTGAACCCTAAATCCTTCAGCGCCCCCTGTGGTTAACTCCCAAACTGCAACTGTCATTTTCACAATAAACAATGCAATTTAAATGCATTTTTTGCTGTGAAAATGACAATGGTCCCAAAAATGTGTCAAAATTGTCCAAAGTGTCCGCCATAATGTCGCAGTCACGAAAAAAATCGCTGATCGCCGCCATTAGTAGTAAAAAAAAAATAATTAATAAAAATGAAATAAAACTATCCCCTATTTTGTAAACGCTATAAATTTTGCGCAAACCAATCGATAAACGCTTATTGCGATTTTTTTTACCAAAAATAGGTAGAAGAATACGTATCGGCCCAAACTGAGGAAAAAAAAAAAATTTATATATGTTTTTGCGGGATATTTATTATAGCAAAAAGTAAAAAATATTGCATTTTTTTTCAAAATTGTCGCTCTATTTTTGTTTATAGCGCAAAAAATAAAAACCGCAGAGGTGATCAAATACCACCAAAAGAAAGCTCTATTTGTGGGAAAAAAAGGACGCCAATTTTGTTTGGGAGCCACGCCGCACGACAGCGCAATTGTCTGTTAAAGCGACGCAGTGCCGAATTGCAAAACCTGGCCTGGGCATTTAGCAACAAAATGGTCCGGGGCTTAGGTGGGCTTAAGTGGTTAAACAGGAGAGACGGCTCGTTAATTTCCGGCGGCACTCGGCAGCGCTCGTCCCCCTCCTTCCCCTCCGAGCCCAAGGTACACTATCGGCGTATAACGCGCACCCGTCATTTTCCCCCTATTTTCAGGGGGAAAAAGTGCGCGGTATACGCCGATAAATACGGTAGGTACAAGTGACGGACATGTGAAAATAAATAAATACAAAAAAAACAATGCCAGTGCATGTACAACAGCTAGGCCTTTTGGCCTGCTAACCAAAATTCCCCCAGTCTCAGCAAAAAGGCGACGTGCAGAAAAAACAAGTGGTGTAGTCTAATGAATATTTGCCGTATGATGCGGTTCCCAGGACACCAGATGACCGGCAACAAAATATTGTCTTGGCCCATTCCAGCCACTCCAGTGTGATGATCAGGCCAGGTTGACCCCGTTCCCTGTTTATTTTAGCGGCACATTTTTTTTGTGTTTCTCCGGAGTGCTCCGTTAGCAGACACTTGATATTCTGAGCGCTGTATATGGTTCAAATGACTGAATTAGCATTTCCTGGTAATACAATCCATCATTACAAAGCAAAGCCGCGTCTCATGCAGCCGAGGACGGAGGAACGTGACCTACTTTTATTTTTTTCATTTACAAAGCCTGTTCAGTGATCAGATCACTTATCTAAAAATTAACATATTCAAACTGACAGTTACAAAAAAAAAATGATAATAGAGATTAATTTCATCTTTCGTATAACCTAAAATAAGACGTTTTCGGAGCAGCGACTACGCGGTTTGATTCCCTCATCGGGCCCCTAATTGCTGTTTAGTACATACATCGGCTTTTGTGGCGTGGATGCAGCTTGATGCGCTCTGATATGCCATATGTTCATATTGAGAGTCTTCATCTTCACTCCCAGATTAGGAAGAGTTTTTCTTTTTGGTCCTCCGATTTGTGGATTTCTCTTTGATATTAAAGTGACAACAAATGGTACAGTTATTCTCCCAAAAAAACATAGGCACTCACAGTGACCCACTACTTAACCACTTGAGATCCGCGCTATAGACGAAATACGTCCGCAGCGCGGCTCTCAAGTGCCAAGTGGCCGTTTAAAAACGGCCTTTATGTGCATTACCCGCGCGCGCCACTGGGTGGCGCGCGGCGGGTAAAAACTGTCCCGACGCATCGCCGAAGACCCGATGCGTGTACCTGGCGGCCGCGCTGTCCGCCGGGTACACGCGATCGTCGGTGACACGGCAGGTGACAGCAGGGACGTGGAGCTCTGTGTGTAAACACAGAGCTCCACGTGCTGTCAGAGGAGAGGAGACCGATCTGTGTCTCTTGTACATAGAGACACAGCATCGGTCCCCTCCCCCAGTCACCCCCCTCCCCCCACACAGTTATAACACACCCAGGCTACACAGTTAACCCCTTCCTAACCCCCTAGTGTTAACCCCTTCACTGCCAGTCACATTTATACAGTAATTAGTGCATTTTTATAGCACTGATCGCCGTATAAATGTGAATGGCGCCAAATTTGTGTCAAAAGTGTCCGATACGTCCGCCGCAATATCCCAGTCCCAATAAAAATCGCAGATCGCCGCCATTACTAGTAAAAAAAAAAATAATAAAAAAAATCATAATTCTGTTCCCCATTTTGTAGGCGCTATAACTTTTGCGCAAACCAGTCGCTTATTGTGATTTTTTTTTTTTTTTTACAAAAATACGTCGAAAAATACGTATCGGCCTTAACTGAGAAAAAAAATAGTTTTTTAAAAAAAAATTGGGATATTTATTATAGCAACAAGTAAAAAAAAATATATATTTTTTTTAAATTGTTGCTCTTTTTTTGTTTATAGCGCAAAAAATAAAAACCGCAGAGGTGATCAAATACCACCAAAAGAAAGCTCTATTTGTGGGGAAAAAAGGACGCCAATTTTGTTTGGGAGCCACGTCGCACGACCGCGCAATTGTCAGTTAAAGCGACGCAGTGCCGGACGCTGAGATTTCGCCTGGGAACGAAGGGGGTTTATGTGCCCAGTAAGCAAGTGGTTAAAGTGATACGAACTGCTTAACCACTTAAGCCCCGGACCATTTTGCTGGGCAAAGACCAGGCCACTTTTTGCGATTTAACTGACAATTGCGTGGTCGTGCGACATGGTACCCAAACAAAATTTACGTCCTTTTTTCCCACAACTAGAGCCTTCTTTTGGTGGTATTTGATCACCTCTGCAGTTTTTTTGCGCTATAAGCAAAAGAAGAGCGACAATTTGAAAAAAAAAAAGCAATATTTTTTACTTTTTGCTATAATAAATATCCCCCCAAAAATATATATAAAAAAAGATTTCTTCCGTTTAGGCCGATTAGTATTCTTCTACATATTTTTGGTAAAAAGAAAATCGCAATAAGCGTATATTGATAGGTTTGCGCAAAAGTTAAAGAGTCTACAAAATAGGCGATAGTTTCATGGCATTTATTATACATTTTTTTTTACTAGTAATGGTGGCGATCTGCGATTTGTATCGTGACTGTGACATTATGGCGGACACATCGGAAACCTTTCACGCTATTTTGGGACCATTGACATTTATACAGCAATCAGTGCAATAAAAAAACACTGATTGCTGTGTAAATGACACTGAGGCCGCGTACACGCTCGATCCAAACCGATGAGAATGGTCCAACGGGCTGTTTCCACCGGTTCACCGCTGAAGTGGCTTGGCGGTCTGATGTGCGTACACACCATCGTTCCAAAAACCGATCGGGTCAGAACGCGGTGACGTAAAACACACAACGTACTGAAAAAAGCGAAGTTCAATGCTTCCAAGCATGCGTCGACTTGATTCTGAACATGCGCGGGTTTAGAACCGATGCTTTTCTGTACTAACAATCGGTTTGGACCGATCGGTCAGCGGTCCATCTGTTCGATTTTAAAGCATGTTTTCAAATTTTGGACCGAAGGACAACAGACCGATGGGCTATACACACGGTCGGTTTGGACCGATGAAACTGAACTTCGGTCCATTCTCATCGGTTTGGAACGACCGTGTGTACGCGGCCTGACAGGGAAGGGGTTAAACACTAGGGGGCGATCAAGAGGTTAGGTGTGTCCTAGGGAGTGATTCTAACTGGGGGGGGGGGTGGGCTACAAGTGACACAACAGTAATCACTGCTCCCGATGAGGTCTCCCCATTCTGCCTCTCCGTGACACGATTGCAGGCCGCCGGCGAACATTGGCTTCTTAAAGGGGAAGTACAGGTACGTCCATTTGCCCACCGCTGCCATTCTGCCGACGCATATCGGTGTGCAGCAGTCGGCAAGTGTTTGTGGATCATGTTCAGATATGGCTTCTTCTTTGCATGATAGAGCTTTAGCTTGCATTTTTGGATGGCACAGCAAACTGTGTTCACAGACTTTTTAATTTTTTAGATGATTTCCTGGACCATGCAGTGATGTCCATCACAGAATCATGACTGTTTTTAATGCAGTGCCACCCGAGTGCCAAAAGATCACAGTCATCCAATATAGTGTTTCCGCCTTTTCCCTTGTGCACAGAGATTTCTCCAGATTCCCTGAATCTTTTGAAGATATTATTTACTGTTGATGATGATATATACCACTTACTTTGCCAGGTTTTTGTTGCCCTGCCCCAACTTTTTTGAGACATGTTACTGCCATCGATTTCAAAATGTTTCAAATGTTTCAAAATGTTTTTTCTTATAATGTTACATTTTCTCAGTTTAAACATTTGATATGTTTTCTATTTTCTATTATTTATGATTTTTGCAAATGATTGCATTCTGATTGTACACGGCGTCCCAACTTTTTTGTAATTGTGGTTGTATTAATAGCTCTTTTTACAGTTCAGGGGAGGTAAACACAGGCTTTAGAATGGTGTTTTTGCCACCCCACCCAACCGCCTTTTCCCTTAAAGCAGAGTTCCACCAAAAACAAAAAAATATTAAAAGTCAGCAGCTACAAATACTGTAGCTGCTGACTTTTAATATATGGACACTTACCTGTCCTGGGTGCCCGCGATGTCGGCGCCTGAAGCCGATATGTGTATCTCGGCTCTAGGGTGCTGCCGCCGGCATCTTTGGTAAGGGAATCAGAAAGTGAAGCCTTGCGGCTTCACTTCTTGGTTCCCTACTGTGAATGCGCGAGTTGCGCTATCCCACTGGTCCTTGCTGTCTTCTGGGACCTGTGTGTCTCCCAGAAGACACACAGAGTAGGCGGGACAGATGTTTCAAGCTGCCCATTCTATACACACAAATCTCCCCCCCATACCATCAGAGAAGCAGGCTTTTGAACTGAGGACTAATGACTAATGAGGTCCCTCTCCTCTTTAGTCCGGAGGACGCGGCATCCATGGTTGCCAAACAGAGTGTCAAATTTTGATCCGTCTGACCACAGAACAGTTTTCCAGACCATTTTAAATGAGCTTTGGCCCAGAGAAGATAATGGTGTTTGTGGATCATGTTCAAATAGGGGAGGCGGAGTAGGCGCCGGACATGGCGTAGGTCACCGCAGTGATCTATGCCCGGAAGTGGGAGCAAATACACAGGTATCTGCTCCCTCCTCGCCCCTGAAACGTTCCAAATGTAACACCGGAGGGGGGGGGATTCCGAAAAGCGAAAGTTTTTGGGTGGAATTCCGCTTTAAGCTACAAAGACGACCGGAAGCAAGTTATTTCTAAATCCTGCGATAACTAGCAGCAGACCTCCGCAATGTCTCCTGGGAACAATGACAAAAGCTCCCAGGAGACATTGCGGCATCGAGGAAGTGACGGAATACCCGCACACTACCCGATGCATCCATATACAGGAAGCCGCCAGTAACAAAGGATTACTAAGGTTCGCCTGCCCCTGACAGTGACATGAGCTGGGCATCGCCGCTTAGTGAAGGATCGGCTCGGGCGGCTCGGTTGCTCTCGGCTGCTCTAGTCCTGCAAAGGGAACTGAGTTCCTGCTGTGAAAAAAGTGCAGGAACTCCGTTCCCACGCGTTCCCGCAGGACTTGAGCCCTGCCCTTGTTGCATTAAGCCAACTGACTCGCCAAATGCGACCCATTCAAGTGAATGAGGTGAAGGTGGTGGAGGATTTTGGGAGTTAAAAGAGGCAGGGAGGAGGCAATAAATGCCCTCCCCACTGAGTGTCAAACACTCTCTCTGAAAAACAATTCACCACAGAGTGCAATTCGGAGGGTAGCATTCATTTAAACAAGTCCTGAAAGTATTCTATATGCTTTGCAGTGAATGATCACCAACAATTAGGAAGCAGCTGTCTTGAAGAATTCTTCATTTGAACAGGTGTGTGTTTTTAGACGTATGGCGCTCCTGTGTTATTGATAGGTAGAGTTGGGAACTTGGGAGTCCCTGGCTGCCTTCTTATAGTCCTGGAATCATTGAATTGTAGGATTTTTAGGGATTGGATGTACAGGATCCCCGACGAGATAAAAATGTGTTTATTTTCTGAAGGCAAGCTGTGTGCCCCATGTTGATTTAAATGGCAAGTTTTCATGCGCGCCCGAGGCGTACGTTTAACCGATAAGTGCAGTTTTAGTGTAAAAGTCATTAATGCACCCCTGTCAGGCTCTGCAACAACAGTAATTAAAGGGGATGTCTTTTTAATAGATTTTTAGATATATGTGCAAAAGTGATCAGCTTGATGTAAATAATCTTATCAATGTGTTTTTTTATTTTTATTTCAGCAGCTGTTAAAAAAGTTGTCAGAATAATTGCATGTTGAGTTTTTGCGCCCTCTAGTGGCTATTTTTTACATCACTATCTATATAATGTGATTGGCACAGCAAAACAAAAATAAAAATACACTATAATACCAAAAGTATTGGGACACCTGCCTTTACATGCACATGAACGTTAATGGCATCCCAGTCTTAGTCCGTCAGGTTCAATATTGAGTTGGCCCACCCTTTGCAGCTATAACAGCTTCAACTCTTCTGGGAAGGCCGTCCACAAGGTTTAGGAGTGTGTCTATGGGAATGTTCTTTTAACTATATTTAAATGTGAAATTTTTGTATGTATGTACTGAAATTAAATAAAAAGATATTGAAAACAAAAAATGGGGGGCTCGGGGCACAGAGCACTGCGCTCCGAGCCCACCCAGTTGTGTGACAATAGCGATTGAATATTCTCTATTGCCACACTGATCCTCCTCCCAGCCAATCAGGAAGCGGGTCTTGAGACCCATCACCTGATTGACTGAAAGGACAGGAAATCCTATTGGACAAATAGGAGGAGGGAGGTGCCGCCCGCTGGAGCGCTGCTCTTCCACAAGCTATGGGGTAAATGCCGACCGATCAACCGACCTACAGCGGGCGGGGGTGCTGCCGGCTGACCGGGGGGAGTAGTTGTTTGCCGCCCCCCCTAAAAAATAAAATAAAAACACCAGCCACCACTGCAATCAGTGTTCCAATTCAGCCCTAAGGTGTTCAGTAGGGTTGAGGTCAAGCCTCTCAGTAGGCCACTTGAGTTCCTCCACATTGGGCTCTTGGAATTGGCTTTGTACACAGTGGTACAGTCATGCTGGAACACAAAAGTGTTTACCCCAAACTGTTGCCACTAGGTTGGAAGTGCACAATTGTCTTAGTATTTTCTAGTATTAACTGTTATGCCGCGTACACACGATCATTTTTCGGCATGAAAAAAACGTTGTTTTTCAAAAACGTCATTTAAAATGATCGTGTGTGGGCTACACATCATTTTTCAGGAAAAACGACAAAAAAAAAAAAAATCGAACATGCTGCATTTTTTAACGTCGTTTTAAACAATGTAGTTTTTTGGGTTGTAAAAAATGATCGTGTGTGGGCTAAAACGACATAAAAAAACAGCGCATGCTCAGAAGCAAGTTATGAGACGGGAGCGCTCGTTCTGGTAAAACTAGCGTTCATAATGGAGTAAGCACATTCATCACGCTGTAACAGACAGAAAAGCGCGAATCGTCTTTTACTAACACGGAATCAGCTAAAAGCAGCCCAAAGGCGAATAGAACTTCCCCTTTAGAGTGCCGTCGTACGTGTTGTACGTCACCGCGCTTTGCTAGATCATTTTTTTAAAACGATGGTGTGTGGGCAACGTCGTTTTTAATGATGAAGTTGGAAAAACGTTGTTTTATGGACATTATGAAAAACTACGTTTTCTTTCATGCCGAAAAACGACCGTGTGTACGCGGCATAAGGTGTTCAGTAGGGTTGGGGTCAGGCCTCTCAGTAGGCCACTTGAGTTCCTCCACATTGGGCTCTTGGAGTTGGCTTTGTACACAGTGGTACAGTCATGCTGGAACACCATGGCCCAGATTCACATATAATTACGTTGCTCCTGGGCAGCGTAACGTATGTGATTTACGTTACACCGCCTCAGGTTTACAGCGTTAGTGCCTGATTCTCAGAACACTTACCTGTAAACTTGCGGCGGTGTATCGTAAAAGCGTTTGGCGCAAGCCCGCCCAATTCAAATGGGGCGGGCACCATTTAAATTAGGTGCATTCCCGCGCCGAGCGTACTGCACATGCTCCGTCGGGTAAATTACCCGACGTGCATTGCGCTAAATGACGTCGCACCGACGTCATTTGCTTAGACGTTAACGTAAATGGCGTCCAGCGTCATTCACGGACGTCTTACGCAAACGACGTAGATTTTTTAAATTTCGACGCGGGAACGACGGCCATACTTAACATTGGCTGCGCCTCATAGACCCAGGGGCAACTTTACGCGTCGCAAAGGCTAAGGAAACGTCGTAAATTCTCTGCGTCGAGCGCGCATACGTTCGGGAATCGTCGTAATTAGCTCATTTACATAAGCGACGGAGAGAACGACGTCGGCGACACCTAGCGGCGGGAAAAAAAATTGCATTTAAGATCTGACAGCGTAAGAGCCTTACGCCTGTCAGATCTAATGGGTATCTATGCGTAACTGATTCTAAGGCCCCATACACACGATAGAATCCATCCGCTGAAAAATCCCAGCGAATGGGTTTCAGCGGATAGATCCTATGGTGTGTACACTCCAGCGGATCTGTTTCCGCGGATATTTATCCCCTGGGATGGATTTCCAGCGGATAAATATTTGATGACATGCTATCAAATCTATCCGCTGGAATCCATCCCAACGGATGGATCCGCTGGTCTGTATAGACTCACCGGATCCATCCGTCCGAAGGGATCCCCCGCATGCGTCGTAATGATTCGACGCATACGTGGAATTCCTTATATGACAGCGTCGCGCACGTCGCCGCGTCATAATCGCGGCGACGGCGCGACACGTCATCGCCAGAGGATTTCGGCGCGGATTTCGATTCGATGGTGAGTACACTCCATCGCATGGAAATCCGCGCAAATCCGCTGGACCGTATCCGCGGATAAATCCTCTCGTGTGTATGGGGCCTAAGAATCAGTCGCATAGATACCCGGGGCCAGATTAGGACTTACGACGGCGCAAATGGTGTTGCGCCGTCGTAACGCCTTTGAGAATCTGGGCCCATGTGTTTACCCCAAACCGTTGCCACTAGGTTGTAAGTGCAAAATATCTTAGTATTCTCTAGTATTAACTGTAATCTTCACTGGAAAAACCTGAACATATTCATTGGGAGGGGTGTCCACATACTTTGAGACATACATTAAGACCTCAAGCTGGTCTTAAGTCAATTGAAAATTAAAATGTAGACCTGAACGATTTAACAATAAATGAAGCAGGTTCTACTACCATTTCCAGTAATTACTTTGGCACAAAAAATCTCGATTATATCATCCACCGGCAGTACCTATGACCCAGAATCACCTAATGCGTCTGGATTGTGTATAATTTCACCGCAGTTGCACAGCTTTTCTTGGGTTTAGGCTGATTTACTGACTGCTTGCTAGATTATTTTTACACAGCAGGAAATTCTCTTTGTTTGAGCCGAAGAACAAGAATATGGATTTTTTTTTTCTCGTGTGTTGCTTAGCTAGGTCAATATGAATATGTCTCGGCAAGTGTAGTTACTGAAAATCCATTGGACGGCACGATGATTTATAGGTGTTATGTGAAAATGTAAACTATTGTCTCAATATATACTTGTATACTTCCTAAAGTCTTTATCTGAGCGTCTGAAACATCCTGCATAAAAACCTCGACATTACGTAATGAAAGGATATTGGATCACGACAGCATTGATTATTGAGGTCTGGTTGGGCCAGGTTCAATCAACAATTGGTTCTGAAAAATAGGTCTGACCTCAATACATCAGTAGCTAGATTCACGTACGGCGGCGTATGTTTGAGCCGGCGTAGCGTATCATATTTACGCTATGCCGCCGTAAGTTAGAGAGGCAAGTGCTGTATTCACAAAGGGCCAGATTCACGTAGAAGTGCGGCGGCGTAACGTATCGTAGATACGTTACACCCTCGCAAGTTTTCATCGCAAGTGCCTGATTCACAAAGCACTTGCAATGAAAACCTACGCCGGCGGCCTCCGGCGTAAGCCTGCGTAATTCAAAGGGGCGTGTGCCATTTCAATTAGGCGCGCTCCCGCACCGGACCTACTGCGCATGCTCCGTTTCGAAATTCCCGCCGTGCTTTGCGCGAAGTGACGTCATTTTTTCGAACGGCGACGTGCGTAGCGTACTTCCGTATTCCCGGACGTCTTTTACGCAAACGACGTGAAATTTAAAATTTCGACGCGGGAACGACGGCCATACTTTATACAGCAATACGTTTGCTGTGTAAAGTTAAGGCACCCAAAACGACGACTAACTTTGCGACGGGAAACTAGACTAGCAGCGACGTAGCGAACGCGAAAAACCGTTGTGGATCGCCGTAACTCCTAATTTGCATACCCGACGCTGGTTTACGACGCAAACTCCCCCCAGCGGCGGCCGCGGTACTGCATCCTAAGATCCGACAGTGTAAAACGATTACACCTGTCGGATCTTCTGGATATCTATGCGTAACTGATTCTATGAATCAGTCGCATAGATACTCTGAGAGATACGACGGAGTATCAGGAGATACTCCGTCGTATCTCCGCTGTGAATCTGGCCCTTTGTGAATACAGTACTTGCCTAGCTAACTTACGGCGGCGTAGTGTAAATACGATACGCTACGCCGCCGCAAAGATGCGGCAAGGTACCTGAATCCAGCTATAAGACTGAGATGCCATTAAACTTCATGTGCGTGTAAAGGCAGGTGTCCCAATACTTTTGGCAATATAGTGTATCTCTCGTTCCTCCCCAGGCGTGTTTTGCCCTTAGTAATAGAGGTATGAAGACAGGGAGGGCTAATTAGGGATATGTATACAATCACACACAGACAGATTATCCTTCTTAAAGTGGCAATACCAATAAAACGACCATCAACTGCTTCTTATCATTCAGATTTCAATAAGAGCAAATATCATGCGGAGTACACTAACATCTTCCCCGTATGTGTATATATTGTCCTCCATAAAAATCTTTGATAGGCTAATGTTAAAAAGATGTATTGCCAAAGCTGATGTATGCAAACAGAATGACATAACCGTAAATGGAGGATAATGATTATTACTGATGATTATAGCTGATAGTAGTAAAGGATAAACAAAAAAGAGAGAATAAGAAGGAGGAGAGGGGAGGGAAGGAAGAGAATGGGGGGGGGGGGTGAGAGAGATGGAGAGGGGGGGGAAGAGAATGGGGGGTGAGAGAGATGGAGAGGGAAGGAAATTTCCCATACAGATACATTTTAATCCTACCAATAAAGTGCTAGGGAATTAAAACATACTCGCACACAAAAATGAATTAAAAGTAACATTTACTTATCTAATATCCAAATAAATTGTTATTGGAATAGACTTTTGGCATCGTTCCAGTCCAGTTCTCAGTGGGGCCCATGACCTGTAGCCATGGCCGCTGATAAGCCAGTACAACTGGCCCTGTTGTAGGGGGCCCCGGGCCAGCAGGGGCCCGGATGGCAACCCCCTTTAAAAAAAAACAATTATTATTTTTATTTTTTTTAGGGGTCCGGAGGTCCCCAGGGGCCCGGAGGCCCACAGGGTCCCAGATGACAACTCCCCTTTTTTTTATTTATTTTTTATAAAAAATATATATATATTTTTTTATATATTTTTATTTAAATTTTTATTAAAGGGCCATTTTTTTTTTTAAAAGCACGTTACGGGATTGGCGGCATTGGTAGGCACCTGGAGCAGAGAACCGGGGGGGGGGGGGGGGGGCTGCCGTCTGAAATTGAAATTGAGAAGCGGGAGGGGGGGGCTGCCGCGAATTGAGAAGCGGAGGGGGGCCCTTTACAAATTATTAATAAAAATGAAGAAATAAAAATAAAAAAATATATAAAATAAATAAACATTTATAAAAAAAAAAGGGGGGGGGTTGCCATTCAGGGCCTGATGGTCTGATGTGCGTACACACCATCAGTTCAAAAACTGATCGGGTCAGAACGCGGTGATGTAAAACACATGAAAAAAACGAAGTTCAATGCTTCCAAGCATGCGTCGACTTGATTATGAGCATGCGCGGGTTTTGAACCGATGCTTTTGCGTACTAACCATCGGTTTGGACCGATGGTCAGCCGTCCATCGGTTCGATTTTAAAGCAAGTTTTATAATTTTTGTCCGAAGGATAACAGACCGATGGGCCGTACACACGGTCGGGTAGGACCGATGAAACTGGACTTCAGGCCGTTTTTATCGGTTTTGACCGACCGTGTGTACGCGGCCTAAGGCACCTCAGTCCTGATCTGTGTACCTGAATGACTCTTCGTTGCTCTTCCCGTTCTCAGTGTTTGAATGTTACAGTCTTCTCCTGGTTCCCTTCAGGCTCTCCCCGCACTCCAGGAAATTGTTTACCTGTGCGGTCACGTGCTGACCTTCCTATAATTTATTATTTTCGTGGACGGGACCTTTAACATTAACCTTTGTGAGTAATAAATTGCCATCCACGGCTTTATTTGTTCACTGTTGCCAGGTAACAGGCCTGGGATTTAACCCCATTCATGCTGATACCTTGTGGTCATTGTAACAATTATACAACGTGATGTTTAGTATGACCTGTAATGTTTTCTGTGTTGGTGTTTCTACAGTATATGCATTTTTTAATACTATGTATTGATATACTGATTGCATGAAAAAAGCGAAACAAATGCATATTTTTTAAGAACATCTCTGCATTTCACAACGTTTATGGGGGATTTTAGGATGTCAATTGCCGGTTTAATTCTTAGGCCGAGTACTCACGAGCAGACATGTCCGATGAAACCGGTCTGCGGACCGTTTTCATCGGACATGTCTGCCCGGGGACTGCCCGGGGACTTCTGTTCAATGGCTGTACACACCATCGAACAGAGGTCCGCGCGTAAACAATACGCGGGGCGTGTCCGCGGTGTCGCCGCGTCGATGACGCGGTGTCGCCGCGACAATGACGCGGCGGCGTGGGCGGCCTGCCTTTAAAATGCTTCCACGCATGCGTCGAAGTCATTCGATGCATGCGAGGGATGGCAGGCGGCAGGACATGTACGGTAGGTCTGTACAGACGACCGTACATGTCCGGGGGGACAGGTTTCCAGAAACCTGTCCGATCCGCCCGAAAATGGTCCGCTCGGGCTTACACACGGCCAAACATGTCTGCTGAAACTGGTCTGCGGACCAGTTTCAGCAGACATGTTTGGTCGTGAGTACGGGGCCTTAGGCAGTTTTCATCGGACATGTCCACTGCCGGATTTTGGTCTGATGGCTGTACACACCATCAAACCAAAATCCCCGCGGACAGGATACGCGTTGACGTGGCCGCGCCGCTCTGGAGCCCACACACGATTGTTTTGAACTACTTGCCGACCTGCCGCCGTCATTCTACGGCGGCAGGTTGGCTCTCCTGCGCGAGACCCCGTAGCTCTACGTCGGCTCTCTCGCAGGCCACTAGGGGCGCGCCCCCCGCTCGCCCTGACTCCCGTGCCCGGCGGGCGCGATCGCCGCCTGGCACACCTGATCGCTCATTACAGAGCGGGGACTGGGAGCTGTGTGTGTAAACACACAGCTCCAGGTCCTGTCAGGGGGGGAAATGCTGATGCTCTGTTCATACAATGTATGAGCAGAAGATCAGTGATTTCCCCTAGTGAGGCCACCCCCCCTACAGTTAGAACACACGCAGGGAACATACTTAACCCCTTCCCCGCCCCCTAGTGTTAACCCCTTCACTGCCAGTGGCATTTTTATAGTAATCCAATGCATTTTTATAGCACTGATCGCTATAAAAATGACAATGGTCCCACCAAAAATGTGTCCAAAGTGTCCGAAGTGTCCGCCATAATGTTGCAGTACCGAAAACAAATCACTGATCGCCGCCATTACTAGTAAAAAAAATATATTAATAAAAATGCCATAAAAATACCCCCTATTTTGTAAACGCTATAAACCAATCAATAAACGCTTATTGCGATTTTTTTTTTACGAAAAATATGTAGAAGAATACGTTTCGGCCTAAACTGAGGAAAAAAATATTTTTTTTATAAATTTTTCGGGGGATATTTATTATAGCAAAAAGTAAAAAAATGTTCATTTTTTTCAAAATTGTCGTTCTATTTTTGTTTATAGCGCAAAAACTAAAAACCGCAGAGGTGATCAAATGCCACCAAAAGAAAGCTCTATTTGTGGGAAAAAAAGGACGCCAATTTTGTTTGGGAGCCACGTCGCACGACCGCGCAATTGTCAGTTAAAGCGACGCAGTGCCGAATCGTAAAAAGTACTCTGGTCTTTGACCAGCAATATGGTCCGGGGGTTAAGTGGTTAATGACCAATTTAAAAAAAAAAAAAATTCTCGTCATGTGTGTACGCGGCATTACACTTTTTTTGAGATGTGTTGCTACCATAAATTTCAAAATGACCTTTTTTTCCTTAAAAATTTCAAATTAAAAATAGTACATTTTCTCAGTTTTAACATTTGATATGCTTTCTATTTTATATTGTGAATGAAATATTTTACGCAGCATCCCAACTTTTTTTGGAATTGGAGTTGTATTATCGCTTTAAGCTGGAATTAGTTCAGGTCATTCTGGGACATGCGAGGTTTGGTACAAAGTTACAAAAAGAGAGGAAATTAACTTAGGGATGTATTTTTAATCAAGTCCCATTTAATGAGGATCTGTCACCTAAAACAAATGATCTCAGTAAAGGGTTTGAATGCACAGATGCCTTCTCTTCCACTGGAATTGAAGGTATCATAAATTAGAAGACACATTTCTTGGGGGAAACATGGAGGCGTCCATTACCGACTTGTTTTTCTCCGCCTGAATTTCTCTCTTTATTTATTTGAATCCCTTACAAAGAACAAGGGCCAGATTCAGAAAGATGCGCGCATCTTTCTGCTGGCGTAACGTATCTCCGATACGTTACGCCGCTCTAACTTTGGGCGCAAGTTCTGTATTCAGAAAGAACTTGCGCCCTTATTTACGGCGGCGTAACGTATGTGTTGCGGCGTAAGCCCGCATAATTCAAATGGGGATGTTGGGGGCGTGTTTTATTTAAATTTGCCTTGACCCCGCGTTTTTTATGTTTTTTTGGAACGGCGCATGCGCCGTCTGTAAAATATCCCAGTGTGCATTGCGCCAAAGTACGCCGCAAGGACGTCATTGGTTTCATTAGTAAATTACGTCCAGCCCTATTCGCGAACGACTTATGCAAACGACGTAAAAATGTCAAAAGTCGGCGCGGGAACGACGGCCATACTTAACCACTTGCCGTCGCCGCACCGTCATAATACGTCCACAAGGTGGCTCTCCTAGGCGAGAGCACGTAATATGACGTCCTGCCTTTTAGCCGCCACTAGGGGCACACGCGCGCGCGCCCCCCGCTCGCCCCCGACTCCCGTGCGTGTGCCCGGCGGGCGCGAACGCCGCCAGGCACACGCGATCGCTCGGTACAGAGCGGGGAACGGGAGCTGTGTGTGTAAACACACAGCTCTCGTTCCTGTCAGCAGGGGAAATGCTGATCTTCGGTTCATACAATGTATGAACAGAAGATCAGTGTTTCCCCTAGTGAGGCCACCCCCCCCCCACAGTAAGAACACACCCAGGCATACTTAACCCCTTCCCCACCCCCTAGTGTTAACCCCTTCACTGCCAGTGGCATTTTTATAGTAATCCAATGCATTTTTATAGCACTGATCGCTATAAAATGCCAATGGTCCCAAAAATGTGTCAAAAATGTCCGAAGTGTCCGCCATAATGTCGCAATACCGAAAAAAAAATCGCTGATCGCCGCCATTACTAGTAAAAAAAAATATTAATAAAAATGCCATAAAAATACCCCCTATTTTGTAAACGCTATAACTTTTGCGCAAACCAATCAATAAACGCTTATTGCGATTTTTTTTACGAAAAATATGTAGAAGAATACGTATCGGCCTAAACTGAGGAAAAAAAATGTTTTTTTTATATATTTTTGGGGGATATTTATTACAGCAAAATGTAAAAAATATAAATTTTTTTCAAAATTGTCGTTCTATTTTTGTTTATAGCGCAAAAAATAAAAAACGCAGAGGTGATCAAATACCACCAAAAGAAAGCTCTATTTGTGGGAAAAAAAGGACGCCAATTTTGTTTGGGAGCCACGTCGCACGACCGCGCAATTGTCTGTTAAAGCGACGCAGTCCCGAATCGCAAAAAGTACTCTGGTCTTTGGGCAGCAATATGGTCCGGGGGGTAAGTGGTTAACATAGGATACGCCGCACATACCCCTCATATAGCAGGGGTAACTATACGCCGGAAAAAGCCGAACGCAAACGACGTAAAAAAAAAAGCGCTGGGCAGTCGTTCGTTTCTGAATCGGCATAAATACCTCATTTGCATATTCCTCGCGTAAAAATACGGAAGCGCCACCTAGCGGCCAGCCTGAAATTGCAGCCTAAGATACGACGGTGTAAGACACTTACACTTGGCGGATCTTAGGTATGTCTATGCGTAACCTGATTCTCTGAATCAGGCGCATAGATACGACCGACCGCACTCAGAGATACGACGGCGTATCAGGAGATACGCCATCGTATCTCTTTTCTGAATCCGGGCCCAAGTGTGCAGATAATGAATCCTCACTGGGGTTGAATGAGCATTTTTTAGCGATTCTGCGCTGCGTCGCTTTAACTGACAATTGCGCGGTCGTGCGACATGGCACCCAAACAAAATTGACGTCCTATTTTTTTCCACAAATAGAGCTTTCTTTTGGTGGTATTTGATCACCTCTGCAGATTTTATTTTTTGCGCTATATACAAAAAAAATATTTTTTGAAAAAAAAAAATATATTTTTTACTTTTTGCTATAATAAATATCCCCCAAAAATATATAAAAAAACTAATTTCTTTCTCAGTTTAGGCCAATATGTATTCTTCTACATATTTTTGGTAAAAAAAAAATCACAATAAGTATATTTTTTTATTAGTAATGCCGGCGATCTGCGATTTTTATCGTGACTGCGACATTATGGCGGACACATCAGACACTTTTGATGCTATTTTGGGACCATTGTCATGTATACAATATGCACTGATTATTGTGTAAATGAGAGGCCTCGTACACACGACCGAGACAGGGCTCAAGTCCTGCGGGAACGCGTGGGAACGGAGTTCCTGCACTTTTTTCACAGCAGGAACTCAGTTCCCTTTGCAGTCGAGCCGCCCGTGCCAATTCTTCACTAAGCGGCGATGCCCAGCTCATGTCACTGTCAGGCGCAGGCGAACCTTAGTAATCCTTTATGTTACTGGCCGCTTCCTGTATATGGATTCATCAGGTAGTGTGCGGGTATTCCGTCACTTCCTCAATGCCGCAATGTCTCTTGGGAGCTTTTGTCATTGTTCCCAGGAGACATTGCGGAGATCTGACATGAGTTATCGCGGGATTTAGAAAGAACTTGCGGTTTAGTAATTATGCATATGAGCGTATAATTTTTTTATTTTTTTGGTGGGGGAGTGGATCTTTGGTGGGAGTGCCCACACTTTTTTCCCCAGGACTTGACCCCTGGACCGAGAAACTCGTCGGGGCGAAACACATCGAGTTCCTCGTCGAGTTCCTTGTTAGGCTTGTCGAGGAACTCGACAAGCTTGCTTTGCGTACACACAGTCAAGACAAAATCTCCTCGTTCTCAAACGCGGTGACTACAACACATACAACGGCAGGGGAAGTTCGATTCCACTGGCTAAACTCTTGGGGCTGCTTTTGCTAATTTCATGTGTTTGCGTGTTAAATAAAAGTTTGGTAAGAGACGATTTGCACTTTTCAGTCTGTTACAGCTTTAAAAATGTGTTCTCTCCATTACAAATGCTACTTTTACTCCCGTCTCATACTTTATTCTGAGCAAGCGCGGATTTCTTAGCATACAGACGTCCGAGTTTCTCGTTGAAAACCAGCCCGACGAGGAACACGACGGGCCAAATCAGACTCCCGTCGAGAAAATAGAGAACTTGTTCTCTTTTTGGCTCGTCGAGTTTCTCGACAGTTACCTCGACGAAAATGTACACACGACCGGTTTCCGCGCAAAAAAATATCTCCCAGCAAGTTTCTTGCTGGTTTTTGCCGAGAAACCCGGTGGTGTGTACGAGGCTTAAGACTGGAGCGCACCTTTGGTAAAAGTAGCGTTTGTAATGGGGATAGCACATTTGTCACGCTGTAACAGACTGAAAAGCGCAAATCGTCTCTCACCAAACTTTTACTAATACGCGGTAACACGAGATTAGCAAAAGCAGCCCCAAGGGTGGCGCCAGTGGAATCAAACTTCCCCTTTATAGTGCCGTCGTACGTGTTGTACGTCACCGCGTTTGAGAACGACGAGATTTTGTCTCGACAGTGTGTACGCAAAGAAAGCTTGACAAGAATCTCTTCGAGAAAAACGTTTCTTTTACGACGAGATTCCCGATCGTGTGTACGAGGCCTGAGTCTTGCCCACTGTTTCAGTGAGTTGACATGCTTGACACCAATGATGGAGCATAAATTCGTCTTCTGACACCACTGGTGGGGCACTATTCCTTCTACTAACACCAACAATGGGGCACTATTCCTCCCACTGACACCAATGATGGGGGTAGTATTCCAGGTTATAGTGGAATGTTCGGCAGGTAATACCATGTTAAATAATATATACTGCGTATTGCCCCTCCTCCAGAAGAATACAGTTTAACCACTTCCGGACCACCGCATGTATATGTACGTCGGCAGAATGGCATGTACAGGCACATTGGCGTACCTGTATGTCCCTGCCTAGACGTGGGTCGGGGGTCCGATCGGGACCCCCCCCCCCCCGCTACATGCGGAGGTCGGATTCCCGCGGGGAGCGATCCGGGACGAGGGCGCGGCTATTCGTTTATAGCCGCCCCCTCGCGATCGCTCCCTGGAGCTGAAGAACGGGGAGAGCCGTATGTAAACACGGCTTCCCCGTGCTTCACTGTGGCGGCGTATCGATCGAGTGATCCCTTATATAAGGGAGACTCGATCGATGACGTCAGACCTACAGCCACACCCCCCTACAGTTGTAAACACACACTAGGTGAACCCTAACTCCTACAGCGCCCCCTGTGGTTAACTCCCAAACTGCAACTGTAATTTTTACAATAAACAATGCAATTTAAATGCATTTTTTGCTGTGAAAATGACAATGGTCCCAAAAATGTGTCAAAATTGTCCGAAGTGTCCGCCATAATGTCGCAGTCACGGAAAAAATCGATGATCGCTGCCATTAGTAGTAAAAAAAAAAAAAAAATAATAAAACTATCCCCTATTTTGTAAACGCTATAAATTTTGCGCAAACCAATCGATAAATGCTTATTGCGATTTTTTTTTACCAAAAATAGGTAGAAGAATACGTATCGGTCTAAACTGAGGGGAAAAAAATGTATATATGTTTTTGGGGGATATTTATTATAGCAAAAAGTAAAAAAATATTGCATTTTTTTTCAAAATTTTCGCTTTATTTTTGTTTATAGCGCAAAAAATAAAAACCGCAGAGGTGATCAAATAGCACCAAAAGAAAGCTCTATTTGTGGGGAAAAAAGGACGCCAATTTTGTTTGGGAGCCACGTCGCACGACCACGCAATTGTCTGTTAAAGCGACGCAGTGCCGAATTGTAAAAACCCCTTGGGTCATTTAACAGCATATTGGTCTGGTCCTTAAGCGGTTAAACTCAGTTTCTGCTTCTTTCTCTGTTAAAATGCGAATTGCTGAAGGGATGATAACCGATATTATCCCTGCCAAGAAGTACATTAAAATAAGCAGGTGTGCTTATTGAATAAAAATGTTGAACTCGGGTCATCGTATTGTGCATGGTGAAGACAATAGGTTTATATATATATATATATATTTTATCTTTTTTTGTTTTTAGAGGAGATTTTAATTCTTCAGTGTATGAAATCCAGCATGAAACCAGATTTAATCATCATATTTCCCCTCCTAGGCAATGTGCTCCTCTGATTTAATTACTGTATTCTACTGCAAGCCGCCGTTAATAATTTTACATTGTCAACAACAGGTGCGGGCTGGAGATATGGTGGCGCGTCCATCAGATGTGGCGTCTTTGCTTTATACTTTTCCGAAACATTTGGAACCAAAACTATTGGCAAAGGAGAAAAGTTTAATTTCTCTTGGACATATTGGATGCTTCAATGGCTTATAGGCACATGTGATAAATTTGGGGGAACCAATCAATGTTGATGTCACTTATGAAGCGAAATATTTAAACCTAAACTACAAAAAAATGCAGAGACCTACCTATAAAAAAAGTATTTGCCTCCTTGTTTAACTTCTGTGGTTTGAGCTTAAAGCGGTGGTTCGCCCTAAAAAACGAGTTTCTACCATGAAATCCAGCATACTAGCGTGAGCTACAGTATGCCTTTATTTTATTTTTTTGCGCCGTACTCACAGTTTAATCCCGTAGTTAAGTTTCAGACTCCCCGCGGGGAATGGGCATTCCTATGCAGAGGGTAACATGATTGACGGCCGGCTATGGCGCGTCACGCTTCCGAAAATAGCCGGAGTAGGACTCGGCTCTTCACGGTGCTATACGGCGCCTGCGCACAGACTAGGAGCTGACTGCGCCGTAAAGAGCCAAGTCCTATTTCGGCTATTTTCGGGAAGCGTGACGCGCCATAGCCGGCCGTCAATCATGCTCCCCTCTGCATAGGAACGCCTACTCCTCGTGGGGAGTCTGAAACTTAACTACAGGATTAAACTGTGAGTACAGCACAAAAAATAAAAATAAAGGCATACTGTAGCTCGCGCTAGTATGCTGGATGGCATGGTAGAAAAAAATAAAAACATTTTTAGGGTGAACCCCCGCTTTAAGGCCCATTCACACTTATTTGCCCCTGTGCGATGCATTAAAATGCGTTCTATTGACCGCTTAACCACTTTGCATCCAGGTCAATTTTGACGCTATGTAATGTATTTATTTTGCTAGAAAGTTACATAGAACCCCCAAACATTATATATATATTATTTTTTTACCAGAGACCATAGAGAATTCAATGGTGGTCATTACAACTTTTTATCTCGCATAGTATTTGCGCAGAAATTTTTCAAATGCTTTTCAAAATGTTTCATGCTTCAGGCAGCGGCTTCAGGCTAGTGGGTGCAGGGTCCAGGCAGTGGCTCCAGGGTAGTGGGTGTGGGGTCCAGACAACGGCTCCAAGCTAGTGGGTGTGGGGTCTGGGCGGCAGCTCCAGGCTAATGGGTGCGGGGTCCAGGCAACGACTCCAGGCTAGTGGGTGTGGGGTCTGGGGCAGCGGCTCCAGGCTAGTGGGTGCAGGGTCCAGGCAGCGGCTCCAGGCTAGTGGGTGCAGGGTCCAGGTAGTGGCTCCAGGCTAGTGGGTGTGGGGTCTGGGGCAGCGGCTCCAGGCTAGTGGGTGCAGGGTCCAGGCAGCGGCTCCAGGCTAATGGGTGCGGGGTCCAGGCAACGACTCCAGGCTAGTGGGTGTGGGGTCTGGGGCAGCGGCTCCAGGCTAGTTGGTGCAGGGTCCAGGCAGCGGCTCCAGGCTAGTGGGTGCAGGGTCCAGGTAGTGGCTCCAGGCTAGTGGGTGCAGGGTCCAGGTAGTGGCTCCAGGCTAGTGGGTGTGGGATCTGGGCAGCAGCCCCAGGGTGGCAGGCTTCCCCTCTGGCTCCATGTCAGGCATCCAATAGGATCGCCAGATGTTTTGGCCAGTTGGGGAAACAGGTCTCAACCTGCTTCCTGATTAGCGTCTGGGAGAAGATTTCGTGTGAAAATGAAAATTCGCTGTCGTCACACAACTAGGTGGGATCCGGACGCAGTACGCTGCGCTCAGAGCTCACCCTTTTTTGAAGCCTATTAGAGCCTCTGTATCTAATCTTGTGCTCCAAAAAACACCTCACACCCATCCCCGCCATAGGAATTCATGCGCCCGGCGTCCCGAAAGGGGTCAGGCGCGTGGATAGGGTGCGTGTTGTGTTGGGGGGGCGGCGCCCCAGCGCCCACAATGCACGGCCCGCCACTGGTCCTACCGCAATGTCTCAATAACAGAGCGTGGATGTATTGCAAGAATTGACGTTACATTTTGTCTAGGATGCATCTTTAAATGATATCGGTAATACATTGAAGATAAAAAGTTTATGATCTTCAGAAAGTATATATAGCCTGCTAAGATATTCGGCAGCACCGCACAATGTGATTCTTAGAGTAGAAGAGAAAATGAAAACCCTTATAGAGATGTAATTATCCTTTAGAGGTGGATCTTGGCGCTTTGAGGATTTGACTCGTTAGTGGGCACCTAGGCATTCTCTTTTTCCCCAGATCCTAAATCACCCAGTTACCAGCTAACGGTAAGCGTCTAGCTCAGGAACCGTTTCAATCAACTTGAAAAGTAGGAACAATTATACTTTGGCCATATGTAATCTGCTTCCCAGATCTATGAATACTTAATATCACGTACAGCAACGGAGAAGCAAGACAAAAAAAAAAAATCCCCAAGAAAAACGCTTTCGTATCTTAAGAGCAAATAGCTCAAATTCTGATGAGTTATTGCTTTTTATTGCAAATACAGGCTACTGGAAATTGCAATCATCTTTTATGAAAAGGCTGGCTAGTTTTTATTGTAGGGGAACGAAGATGGCCTTTGCATTTACTAACTAATATAATAAATGTAGAATTACTAGACTGACATGCTTTATTATTTATGCTGCCAGCCAAATAATGTCCTCATGGTTTCATGGACCTATATTTTACAGACATTTGAAGTGAGCCGAGCATAGATCTCTTTTATGGGACCGGCTTATCAGATGCCCTCGCATTTAACAAAAAGCGTGTCGTGGAGACAATGCTTGGGTCTGTGCTCAGGCATTTAATAAACAATTCCTAATTTAGCTCGATATTGGGGGGAAAAAAATAGAAGATCTGGAAATAACGGTTTTGCAGATAAACATTAACAAAGAAAACTTTAAATGAACTCAACAACTGTTTTTAAGAGAGGACTAAAGTCAAGAAAAATAAAAAAAATTAAAATAAAAAAGCATATTACTGCAATACTCCCAATCTATCCAGAGATGTCTACCTGGTGGAGCTTGAGGGGTCGCAATGGCAACCTTAACCATGCTCCAGGGTGACCATGTGGCCTCCCTGTTACAATAGGTTTTACACCAGGACAACATTTACTGGAACCAATCCCTGTATTTTCCCCCTGTGGCCGCTGAAAGGTTGCTTCTCCTCCTTCCTCTCGCGCAGCCATTCAGTGGCCGCAGGAGGAAAATTCTGCCCCGGTGCCCTTCTTGTCCACGTTTTGCTTTCTTCTGCTGTCTGGGCCACCTGTGTGCGCCCATGGCCCCCCCTTCATCAAAGCGCTGCCGCAGCCCTATTCACGTACTACGATGACTGTGTTTCCCTGGTCCATACCTTAGCATGAGTTGCGCCTCATATATGGGGAATAACTTTACGCCGGACGTACGACTTACGCAAACCGCGTATATTATGCGCCGGGCGCAAGAACGTTCGTGAATCGGTGTATCTCCCTCATTTGCTTATGTGCATAGAAAATCAATGGGAGCAGCAAATGCGCCCAGCGTAAATATGCGCCCACGATACGACGGCGTAGGCAAGCTACGTCGGTCGTAGGAAGCTTATTCTTAGGCGTATCTCAGTTTGTGGGCACGGCGCATGGATACGACGGCGCATTATTACACTTACGCGGCGTATCTCGAGATACGTCGGCGTAAGTGCTTTGTGAATCCGGGCCTTAATGTGTTTAGGGTGGGAATCGAGCAATTTTCTATCCTTCCACTAATGGTGTACGGAAATAAAAATCTAAGGGCCGGATTCAGCAAGAATTTACGCCGGCGTATCTATAGATACGCCGCGTAAATTCAAAGCTGTGCCGGCGTATCTTCTTTCTGTATTCAGAAAGCAAGATACGCCGAAATTAGGCTAAGATCCAACTGGCGTAAGTCTCTTACGCCGTCGTATCTTAGGGTGCATAATTACGTTTTCGGCGTAGAATATGCAAATGACCTAGATACGCCGATTCACACCCGGCGGATTTTTTTTTACGTCGTTTACGTAAGGCTTTTCCGGCGTAACGTTGCTCCTGCTTCTATGAGGCATACACAATGTTAAGTATGGACGTCGTTCCCGCGTTGAATTTTGATTTTTTTACGTCGTTTGCGTAAGTCGTTCGCGAATAGGGCTGGACGTAATTTACGTTCACGTCGAAACCAATACGTCTTTGCGGCGTACTTTGGAGCAATGCACACTGGGATATGTACACGGACGGCGCATGCGTCGTTCGTAAAAAACTTCAATCACGTCGGGTCACCACCCATTTACATAAAACACGCCCCCCTCATCCTCATTTGAATTAGGCGCGCTTACGCCGGCCCCATTTACGCTACGCCATCGTAACTTAGGAGGCAAGTGCTTTGTGAATACAGCACTTGCCTCTCTGATTTACGGCGGCGTAGCGTAAATACGATACGCTACGCCGCCGTAACAATGCGCCCGGCTACCTGAATCCGGCCCCAATTATCTATGGGCTGCCTTACATGAATCATGGTCAGAAAGATGGCGTTATCCTTTAAGAGAAATCCTCCTCTAGTCCCCACCTACATGTCACTGTCTCCATAATGTATAGTGATAGAGAAATGAATACAATTCACCCTAAACAGCCTCCCTGGGACTATACAACGTGAATTCCCTTGCGCTACTGATAAAAGTAAATCTGAGCAATTGGCACAAATGATAAGGAACGAGAGCGGACAATATTGCAGACGTACGCCTTGAGACACATTGTGAAATAATTGCCTTATTTAGTGGGTTTTCTAAAACATACAGCGAGATGTCACCGAGCTATTATCCGGCAGAAAGAATTATCCGCCAATGTATCAGCGGCTCCTCTTATTCCGTTAATTCTGTAAGTTGAAATGACAAATTCAGTATGGATAACACTTACGTCAAGTGCGCTATGGAGAACCTGCCGCCTCTTCTTTCAGCCCTGGTGAAACGCACTTGATAGATGAGAACTATCACAGGTTACCGGGGAACAATAGGCTGCTTAATGCAGGGACACGGTTACAGCAAGCGGCATCATGTCACGAATGTAAGTGAGGGGTTTTGGGCATCATCACTGTTCGCAGCTTAGAAATATTGCTTGAAAAGAGAATATGGCTTAACGAATATGGAGCTCGGTCTCTTCCTTACTGGGATTTTTCTACGGATTTGAAAGAGATTAAAGTCCAGGGCTCCCCTGCTCAGCCTGATAATAACCTAAGGGGCCCATTTATGGAGGATTTACATCACACTTTCCATGTTACAGACATCCATTTTCTTAGTTTAACCTATAATTAAAGGGTTAGTCCATGGAAAACTGGTATTTCAGTGTCTGTAGAAGCTGAGGAGTCAAATCCTAACGGGAACCATATTAATGAGAGCTAAGTTCCCAGGTTTGCACACCTTCTGTGCCCATTACCATCCCTGCTGGGAATTTATTTATTTAACATTTATTTTATATTATAGAGAATGTAAGAGGCAGTCCCGTCGGAACACGACAGGCAAACCAAACAACTGCTTGGGGCCCCGAGCTGGCCTGGGGCCCCAGCAGGGCGGCCCTTGCTGCACCGCTGCTTCCTCCTGCAGTCCGGTCGGCCGGGTACCATAACCACGCAGTACCGGAGATTCAGTTTCCTGTTCCCAGCCGGACTGACAGGAAGTGCACACACTGAGTGTGTGCACTTCCTGTCAGTCCGGCCCGGGAACAGCAAACTGAATCTCCTGCCGCGCGGACGCCAACATATGCCGGCGTGTGGAATTCAGTCTTGTGAGGCTCTGTGGAGGATAGAGGTAGAGTGTCTTGTGCGGGGGTATAGCGGTATCCTGGATGGTGGGGAGAGGAGTGCTGCCCATACACGTGTATGCAGGCTCGAGATTGTAACTAAGATATCCTAACAAATGAAGTAATGTTTTTGGCAGCAATCCCCCCCCCCCCAGGCCTTAACGTAATAAAATTAAATAAAATTGAATTAAATTTCTGCACCCAGGCGTCTGTGACCCTACGATCGGCCCTGCACACACCTATGAATAAAGGTGATCAAAGGCAGGCATGTTTGAATCCCAAACTCTACTCTACTCTAAGCTACAGCACACGTTTTTATGCTTTATGTGTTTTAACTTGTCTACTAAATGTGAGTACCCTGTTCAATATGAATAAAAAATTGTTGATCATTTAAAAACGGTATCACACTATTGGGCAATCTATTTGTCTCCTCTTCTGAGTGGTGGAGTTTTAGATCCAGGGATTTGTCAGTATATTATACTGGGAACGCCTGTTACCCCTGCAGGGGTTCAAGTATCTGGTGAGTGCGGGACCACAGGGAGAGAGCACGGTTTTTTTGCACAGAAGATTTACATTTACGTTGTTTTCACGTGGAAGAAGCACACAGCACTTTGTAATTGTTTCAATCATTTTATTGCATGGGACTTTTTCTGCATAAAGACTGTTTACTTACAGTATGAATACTGTTTGTTGAAAGCACATTGCACTATATATATTTTTATTGATTCACTCAACTTTTGCATGAAGCAGAGAAGGAATGAGATTTTAGCACTGGAACACTTTTTTGATTTGATTTTATTTATTTTTGGTTTTTGGATCACCACGCAACTTTGATTTGATTTTATTTGTTTTTTGGTTTTTGGATTACCACGTAACATTTTTTTTGGTTTTTGGTTTTCTGTTTTATTATATCACTTATACAATATTAATTATTAATTGACATCAGTCTATATTCTACACTTTAGGTTGGCGCCACCACCTGCTTTTTATTATTATTTTCTCATGTTTGAATCCCAGTCTAGGTGTCAAACCTGGCTCACTCCCTAGTGGCTGAGTGAGCGTAGCCACCCAGGAACAGGAGGTGTGTTATTCACAGGGCTACCAGGTGAAAATAAAGGGCTGCATTTGTTTTCTTTTTTTTTCAGACTTTTTTCCCTTTATTTTCACCTGGTAGTCCTGTGAATACACCTCCTGTTCCTTGGTGGCTGCACATCTAATGCCGCGTACACGCGGTCGAAAAATCCGCCAGCAAAAGTCCGATGTGAGCTTTTAGTTGCTCGGAAGCATTGAATTTCACTTTCTCGGCTCGTCGTAGTGTTGTACGTCACCGCGTTCTTGACGGTCAAAAGTTCAGAGACCTTTTGTGTGACCGTGTGTATGCAAGCCAAGCTTGAACGGAATTCCGTCAGAAAAAAACATCCAAGGTTTTTCCGACGAAAAATACAATCGTGTGTACGCGGCATAAAGGTTGCAATGCATTCAATTTTGAGGTGTAAAAAAAAGTGTGTGCCTCAAGATGATTACATATCTACAAGATATAGGGGTACCATCATCCTAGTAATAGTGATATTTGGAAAGCTACTGAGAATGGGAGAAGTGAGAGAATGGACTCGGTACTCAGAAAATTACAAGAGCGTAATAAAAATAATTAGCATTTTATTTATACATAATTTGTTAAAAAGAGACATCCATATACATGAATTAAAACAATGCTTGCCATAACATATATTTTTAAAACTGATATTGCTGGTAATAGGATATCCTAAGGACACAAAATGTAATTAATTCTCGATGTACAGTAAGTCCTCTACATGTTTCGCAGTGACAATTGCTTCTTCAGGAGAAATGATATACTACCATCCTTAATAAAGACAGTAGATCATGATGGCAGAATCAGACTAATAACAATATGATTTTAAACAATAGTAGTGAGGGAAAAAGGTGAGAACTTTATTTTTGGGGTGTACAGAGCCCACAATCCAGAAGACTTTTCCCATATTAAAGTGGTTCTAAAGGTTCAATTTTTTTTCTTTAAAATAATACACATTATACCTGCTCTGTGTAGTGGTTTTGTACAGAGCACCCCCGGTCCTCCTCTTCTCAGGTCCCTGGTCTGTGCTTCTGTCCCCTCCCCCTTGCCGAGTGCCCCCAGAGCAAGCTGCTTGCCCTGGGGTCACTCGTGCGTGCTTGCTCCCAAGCCAACTCTGTGTGTCTATTGGACACACAGAGCATGGCTCAGCTCTGCCTTCCCACTCCCGTTTCATTGGCTGTGATTGACAGCAGCGGCAACCAATGGCTCTCGCTGCTGTGTCCCAGCCATAGGCATGTGCCAGATGTGCCTGGGCACACCCTAATCACCCCGTGCAGATTAGCGCTCTGTGTGCCAGCAGGAAGATGGGCAACAGTCTCCATCTTACCAGCTCTGCCATAAGAGAAGCGCTTACGCACTTCTTTTTCACTGTGCCGGCAGGGAGGACTGATCTTTCTGCCAGTCTGTTTTTTTTTTTTTTTTCAGACTTTTGTCCCTTTTTTTTTTTCCTGGTAGTCCTGTGAATAACAGACCTGGGTGGCTGCACATCTAATGCCACGTACACGTGGTTGGAAAATCCACCAGCAAAAGTCCGATGTGAGCTTTTGGTCGGAAATTCCGACCGTGTGTATGCTCCCTATTGCAAAATCCGATCGTCTGTAGCAATTCAGACGCGCAATTCAGACGAGCATAAGTTGACACACGTGTACTTGTGCTTTAGGGTGCACACCCTAATGCAATAGGCTTCGCACACATATGGTCTCAGTCAATGATGAGGGAAAGAACCAAGAAAGCTGCTGCTTTTTTTTTCAGTTTCTAAAGCCGCGTACACACGACCATTTTTAATGTCCTAGAAAAAACAACGTTTTTTTCGACGTGATTCTTGTCAAGCCTGCCTTGCCTACACACGGTTGTGAAAAAAAAAAACGTTCCAGCAAAGGGCGGTGACGTACAACACGTACGGCGGCACTATAAAGGGGAAGTTCCATTCAAATGGCGCCACCCTTTGGGCTGCATTTGCTGATTTTGTGTTAGTAAAAGTTTGGTGAGAGACGATTTGCGCTTTTCAGTCTTCGTGCTTTTCAGTCTGTGAGGCCTCGTACACACGACCGTTTTCCTAGACAGAATCCATCAAGAAACTTGGTGGCAGAGCTTTTTTGCCGAGGAAAGCGGTCGTGTGTATGTTTTTCATCGAGGAAACTGCCGAGGGACTCGACGAGAAAAAAAGAGAACAAGTTCTCTTTTTCCTCGTCGGGAGTCTCAGTTTCCTCCTCGTGTTCCTCGTCGGGCTGGTTTTCGGCAAGAAACACGTTCGTGTGTATGCTAAGGAACCAGCGCCTGCTCAGAATAAAGTATGAGACGGGAGCGCACCTTCGATAAAAGTAGTGTTTGTAATGGAGATAGCACATTCGTCACGCTGTAACAGACTGAAAAGTGCAAATTGTCTCTTACCAAATTTTTACTAACACGCAGTAACATGAGATTAGCAAAAGCAGCCCCGAGGGTTGTGCCAGTGGAATCGAACTTCCCCTGCTGTCGTATGTGTTGTACGTCACCGCGTTTGAGAACGACGAGGTTTGGTCTTGACAGTGTGTACGCAAAGAAAGCTTTTCGACAAGCATAACAAGGAACTTGTCGAGGAAAACGATGTTTCATTCACGACGAGTTCCTCGGTCGTGTGTACAAGGCCTTACAGCATGACGAATGTGCTATCTCCATTACAAATGCTAGTTTTACCAGAACGAGCACTCCCATCTCATAACATGCTTTTGAGCATGCTCGTTTTTTCACATCGTTAAAGCGTACACACGACCGTTTTTCACAACCTGAAAAACGACAAGAAAAATTAGAGCATGTTCAAAATTTTTATGCCCATTTTTCACGTCGCGAAAAATGCTCTGGAGCCCACACACCATCGTTTTAATAAAAAAAATGGTCATGAAAAACGGTCGTGTGTACGCGGCATCAGTGCAAGATATTGTTGGTCTGTAATTAGAATTGCTCTATGAAGCTAGCTAATAAATGACAATAAAAGAGAGATTTTAACTCCTCCATATCTAGACCTAGCAAAAAAGTCAATATGTTGCAGTTTTGTGCATAACCGGAAACAATAAATATAGGAGACATATTTGCATAATTTTACCCTTTCTAAAGTATTATTTCCCCCGGGACTGTGCGACAAATTATACATCATTGCCTAATCCACCTCTTATTCCTGTTAGTGTGGCTTAAACAACGACGGAACGCTTTATATCTCATTATTACCGTCTTTATTTTGTATATCTTTATGATTTTACCATATCACTTGAATTACGTCTCCATGGAAACGACGGACCATTGCTTAAAATGGGATTGAGCGGCAAATTAAAATGACAATAATGGTTGCTTTAAAACTGATGGCTTCGAAAATGGCTCCTTTCTCAATTAAAAGGACTGTTTAGATAAGAGGCGAGATCGCTTCCGCAAGCGGAGTCTGTATTTAAACAGCGAAGTCTCCATTTGCTCTATGTCTATATTGTAGCTCTTATGATCTCGGCCTGATAGACGTATTTGTGTAGAGGTGATGGTGTCTGTTGTTTAATAAGAAATTTAGGCTCGTATTTTTTAGCACTGAGGTGATATTAAAGTGATTCTAATGCCCTGTATACGCGATCGGTTCATCCGATGAAAACGGACCGATGGATTTTTTCATCAGATATCCGATGAAGCTGACTTACATCAGTCTTGCCTACACACCATCGGTTAAAAATCCGATCGTGTCGCGATGACGTAAAACACAACGACGTGCTGAAAAAAATGAAGTTCAATGCTTCCAAGCATGCGTCAACTTGATTCTGAGCATGCGCGGATTTTTGACCGATGATCGTGCCTACTAACGATCGGTTTTGACCTATCGGTTAGGAATCCATCGGTTAAATTTAAAGCAAGTTGGCTTTTTTTTAACCAATGGTTAAAAAACCTATGGGGCCTACACACGATCGGTTTTGACCGATGAAAACGGTCCATCAGACCGTTGTCCTCTGGTTAACCTATCGTGTGTACTAGGCCTAAGTCAGGTGCCTTGAGAATAGGTGTCTACATTGGAAGATTTATCCTCACCACTTGTTCTGGTGACAATATGTAAAACCCAACATTTCACATTCCTGATGTGTGCCTGCTGTACCATGTACTTGTATGAGAAAGTATCCTGTTCTCTGTGCATTGCTACCTTTATGTGAAATCCCTGTATTATATTGTCAAAAGTATTGGGACGCCTACCTTTACACGCATTTGAACTTTAATGGCATCCCAGTCTTAGTCCGTAGGGTTCAATATTGAGTTGTCCCACCCTTTGCAGCTTTAACAGCTTCAACTCTTCTGGGAAGGCTGTCCACAAGGTTTAGGAGTGTGTCTTTGGGAATGTTCGACCATTCTTCAGGAAGCGCATTTGTGAGGTCAGGCACTGTTGGACCAGAAGGCCTGGCTTGCAGTTTCCGCTCTAATCCATCCCAAAGGTGTTCTATTGGGTTGAGGTTCAGACTCTGTGCAGGCCAGTCAAGTTCCTCCACCCCAAACTCACTCATCCATGTCTTTATAGACCTTGCTTTGTGAAAGGCCAAATATTCCTATAGACACACTCCTAAACCTTGTGGACAGTCTTCCCAGAAGAGGTGAAGCTGTTATAGCTGAAAAGGGTGGGCCAACTCAATTTTGAACCCTACGGACTAAGACTGGGGTGCCATTAAAGTTCATGTGGGTGTAAAGGCAGGCGTCCAAACTTTTGACAATATAGTGTGTGTGTGTATATATATTGTCAAGGACCTTGGAATGCTGAAGTGTATCTCTTTGAAATCTGTTACACAGTGGGGGGGTCTTCTGCCCTGTCTTAAGGCTAACCCCCCCCTCCCCGACGTCTCCATGGTCTGGAGGAAAAGCATTGTTCTGTGTCTGGCTATTGTGTACGTTGATTACCCCCTGGGGCTTCTGTCTCATTACACATAACAGTCCTTCTAATCAAGCTATCGGACCAATACCCGGCTGACTCATTTTCAAGTCCTCATTTGCATGGCTAAGGAGGACCTGAAGGAGGACTACATGTACTTTACAATTGACCAATAGGAAAGCGGTTGTTGGGGGTGGGATGTTCCAAATTCTGTATAAAAGTGTGTTGTGTACTTCCAATAAAGGTCTTCCTGTTTGAACTTACATACAGCCTGCCTGGTGTTTGTTCTAATGGATTCCGAACGGCACATAGCTGTAGTTTTTTTTTTTTTATTTCTTCACTTTACCATGTTTGACTGTGCAGACCCTGACTGAGTTCTTTGTTCTATAGCTTTCAAACAGAAATGTTCTAACAAGGCTTCTAAGTCAAGTTTTGCACCCACAGTAACGGCCTCTCATCTCTTTGTATCTTTCCATAAGGACATGACCCATTCACATTTAAGAAAGAATGTCCTGTGCTTGGCCAGGTTGTGATAAATAAACTCTGAAAAAAATTGGAATCCGCCTTGCTTTTCTCATCTTGTGAAGCTCATTAGAATCTATTCAGTGCGGTATTTGTTGACCGCGGCCACAACTACCTTTTTGTACCTCTTTCCCACCCGGTCCTTTGTACTTTGGCCAACATTCACAGTGTTACAGAAAAACACTTTTCCTTTTAATGGATTCAGCGAGAGGGCATTAGGACAGCTTGAAGAAGCTGATTAGTCTGTCGCTTTAGAAAACATGTTTTGAAAAACACAGAATGTTTGGCTGGGCTCCTGATTCGTTAGCTAAATTTAAATTGGACTTTTTTTTTTCTTTGCATAGCTAATATATTTTATGTGCCAGATCGTTAACAAAAAAAAAAAAAAAAAGATACAGAGACATTTTAGTTTGATGTATGGGCAAATGTAATCTTTCTTGGGTTAGGACAACATTGGATTGTGTTTATGAGATATTCTTTAAAGTTCCATTTAGAAATATTGAAACACAAATAACCTCTTTGCCGCCTATTGGGGCTTCTGGTGCCATACACAACCAGTAGATGATTTTCATAAACCGATCGGGTCAGAGCGCGGTGAGGTCAAACACACGACGTGCGGAATAAAACGAAGTTCAATGCTTCCAAGCATGCGTCGACTTGATTCTGTGCGGGTTTTGAACCGATGCTTTCTGTACTAACCATCGGTTTGGACTGATCGGGCAGCGGGCCATCGGTTCGATTTTAAAGCATGTTTTAAAATTTTGGACCGAAGGACAACAGACCGATGGGCTATACACACGGTCGGTTTGGACCGATGAAACTGAACCTTGGTCCATTCTCATCGGTTTTGTCCGACCGTGTGTACGCGGCCTGAGGCTTTTGACTTTGTTGCTTGGGGTGTTGGTTTGTCCAAGGATGGTGGGTGGTGTCTTTGCTGACTTTGAATATAAGAACACTTACCTGTCCAGGGATCCAGCGATGTCCTCACCCAAACCGATTCTTCAATCGGTTTTAGGTGCAGGCGCCAACATCTCAAGTAAGGGAAATGAGTATTGAAGCCTTGCCATTTCATAGCTGGTTTCCGACTCACGCTGCTGGTCCTGTAGTCTCCTGGGACCTGTGACACGCCTTCCAACATTTTGAGATGGGAATGAGGGACACCTACTAGCAAATGTATGTAGGCATATGGCACGCCCCCTGCCACACCCCCTTAAAGGAGAATTAACCAAAACAAAAGGTTAATTGAATCCACAGAGGCTTTTTTTTTTTTGCCACTACTATTCCTTTATATTGGCTTTTTAAAATTTACAAATGCAGCCATTTAGAATTTGGATGAAAAGTTTAGCTCTGGGAAACACTTTTTGAAAGATAAAAAGTGCACTTTCTAGCAATACACACCAAACTGAGCATGTGCAGCTTGCCCCCAAGGCTCTGTACTATCAGGAGATGGATCTGTGACTCTAGAAGAAGGGGGGGATCAAACAGCCTTCATACACAATACAGAGGATTAACCCCTTAGGTTCCACAGTGAGTATAACAAGCATGCTTTACTGCATATACAGACTGATTTTACTGCGGGTTTAGTAATACTTTAATGGGGGGGCCAGCTGGAATGGATGGGGGAATCGAGCTGTGTACAGCGGCCCTCAGACCTGGATTAATAATTGCAGCGAGAATTAAACAGCGGTAAATGTTACTCACAGACCCAGATGCCGCCCCCCCCATGTATATTTTAAACGCGCCTAAAGCTCACCCCTGCACACCGTACAGAAGTCACAGGATTAAATTCACGAAACAAACAGCATAATGACTTCAAGATGGCACAGCTTTACGACCGAGCCTCCACAGTGCCCCGGCTTACCCAACATCGGATCGCCAGCCAAGTGGTCTATGGCGCAGATGGCAGCGAGCAATGTGCCATGCTGATAAGGGGCCGGACCAACAGCTGCTGACAATTACGAATATGAGAACCCTCGTCAGACACATCAAATAATGTCAGCGCAGGCAGATGAAATTAAGCCTTGCAAAAAAAAAAAGTGGAAGTGGAAGCCGCACTGCAGAAAAGAATTAGGTCGGGGTGTAAAAAAAAAAAAATCTCGGGAAAAACAGTTTATAATGAACAGGCCTATTAAAGCGGCACTTTTAGCCAACTCATGAGAACGCGGCTCATTATTAATCCATCTTTTTCAAGAGGAGATATTTCACTGTGTACAGAGAGAACATCATAACGTTTAATGGCTCCAAACAATAAAACATAAAGAGAGAGCGGATATAGCCATGTACAACAGCAAGGGTTATTTATACAGCGGAGGCACGCAGGAGCACAGCAAACACCTGGACCTAGTAAATAACATTAAATCTACATGTTAATAAAAAATTGCATTGAAGAAGTGATGATAGAATATTGAGCTATTTCAACTGCACCTGTGCAGCAGTCAGGAAAATATAAAAGACACACATTAATGCCGCTCTATAATCATGAATACATCATCAACCATATCAGCACCAGGCCAATTCTGACACTTCTCACATATATGTAAAAATAAAAATTCTAGAAAATTATTTGAAACTCCTAAACATTATATAAATTTTCTGGCTGGGCGCCTGGAGAATAAAATGGTGGGAGTTGCAAATTTTTTGAGCAACAGTTTTTGAAACACGCTTTTTTTTTGGGGAATAAATTTGCTTTTAGGAATTTTAGTGCACAGAAAAACACTATAGGGGAGATTTACTAAAGGCAAATAGACTGTGCACTTTGTAAAGTGCAATTGCAATTGTAAATGAGCTCCATGCCTCCTGTGTAACTCTAAACTGGTAACCTGTAAAGCAGGGGTGCCCAACCTTTTGAAGAGCGAGGGCCACTTTACTAACGTGGTAGGTAATCTTCAGGTAAGAGGGCTAGGATTACAGTTATTGTTCCCTCTCTTCCTGTTTTAATGAATTAACATTAAGGCCCCTTTCACACTGGGGCGTTTTTCAAGCGTTATTCGAGCGAAGCCTCATCTGAAATCCCAATGTGCTGGTAAAGCACCGCTAAGACCCTAACATTTTAGGGCGTTTTTGCAGTGCCTCAGTGTGAAAGGGTAAGGCGTTTTTTGTAGCGCTTTCAATTCATTTCAATGAAGGGGGGGGGGGGCGTTTTTGGAGCGTTTTTTTCAGTGCCCAAAAGCTGCTCCAAAGATGCTGCTTGCAGGACTTTTCTCAACTCCTCCCAAAGGTGGGTGCCACACTGGACGAAGAAGACGAACCCAGAACCAATGGCGTCTGCCCCATAAATACCCTCCCCCAGCATGCACAGCGAGGCTCAACCCTCCTGATTGGTCGCTGGGGAAAAGCACACTAACCTTGACTCCATTGCATAACTTACTCCTGACCTTTCAACTCTGCATTACTTACTCCTGACCTTTCAATTTGGCATTACTGTATTTATTGGCGTATAACACTCACTTTTTTACCCTGAAAATAGAGGGGAAACTGTGCCTGCGTGTTATACGCAGGGGGCTGTGGAAAGTTTTTTTTCCTGAAACTTCCCTTTTAAAGTTAGGGTGCGTGTTATACGCCTGTGCGTGTTATACGCCGATAAATACGGTACTTACTCCCGACCTTTCAACTCTGCATTACTTACTCCTGACCTTTCAACTCTGCATTTCTTACTCCTGACCTTTCAATACGGTATTACGGTACTTACTCCCGACCTTTCAACTCTGCATTACTTTCTCCTGACCTTTCAATTCTGCATTACTTTCTCCTGACCTTTCAATTCTGCATTACTTACTCCTGACCTTTCAACTCTGCATTATTTACTCTTGACTCGCTACTTATTCTGGTGCCTGCACTCTGCATTTTACCCAGTTTTCACCTTGTCACATTATTCCTTATCCAGGCTGTGCCTCTTTGTAAAAGTCTAAAGTTGACAGGTATGTCAAGTCAATCACTGACACCAATGCTGGGTGTTATTATTGCAGACACTGACAACAATGCTGGGGGTTATTATTGCAGTCACTGACAACAATGCTGGGGGTTATTATTGCAGACACTGACAGCAATGCTGGGTGTTATTATTGCAGACACTAACAGCAATGCTGGGGGTTATTATTGCAGACACTGACAGCAATGCTGAGGGTTATTATTGCAGACACTGACACCAATGCTGGGGGTTATTATTGCAGACACTGACACCAATGCTGGGAGTTATTATTGCAGACACTGACAGCAATGCTGGGTGTTATTATTGCAGACACTGACAGCAATGCTGGGAGTTATTATTGCAGACACTGACAGCAATGCTGGGTGTTATTATTGCAGACACTGACACCAATGCTGGGGGTTATTATTGCAGACACTGACACCAATGCTGGGAGTTATTATTGCAGACACTGACAGCAATGCTGGGTGTTATTATTGCAGACACTGACACCAATGCTGGGGGTTATTATTGCAGACACTAACAGCAATGCTGGGGGTTATTATTGCAGTATCTAGTTTATAGTCCGCACAATTTACTAACTAAATATTTATTTTCTTGATTGAGAGTCTGAAGCGGACATTTGTTTTATACATCTGGCACTCTCAATTTCTTGCAAACATTTTTTTGGCACAGCGATCTCAAAATGTTGCCTACCCCCCGGTCTAAAGGTTAGCTCTAAAGCTATAGAGGAAAGTAATAGATAAAACTCTGAAATGCGTGGGTCAGAGCAAAGGCAAATGAAAAAAAAATGCAAGGTTTCTTTCTAAATGATGTAGACTTAAGTTGAAGCGGCAGAGGTAATGAGTCTATTTTCTGAGCCGACATTCTGATGTTTAATACCGCGAATGAGTCGGCCTGTTGTTTGTTTCATGTGGGCATTTTGCTGATGATTCTCTTAACATATTCACAAGTATTATCGGCGTGGAAGCAGGAAAACATAATCAGGGACAGATGAGTCATGTCCGTTCCTATATGCAGCTTTATGTTTGATTTGATGTTTTTATTACTTTTTTTTTTCGTTTTGTGAAATATGCTGATAATTTCCATTTACAGTTTATTAAGTTGGACTTAGGTTGCTTTCTCTGTGTATTATACAGGATTTTTTTTCAGAATTCTACCTGTTTATGGGAATAAATAAAGAGTGATCTGTAACAGTTTTGGGGGATTCTTTTTTTTTTAAACCAAAATTCCATACATAAAATAACAGCATAAAAATGAATACTTTGTGCATTTGTAAATGTATATAATACACCCCCTACCTGGAAATGCAGAATCACGTGATTCTGCACAGCCAGCCCACACTGTAGCAGTAGATGTACCTTGCGCGGTCAGCAGCTGGATAAAGGCACACCCCAGTGGTCATGTCCTGAGGAAGTGGGTTGCATGATACTGAGAAACCAATTAACCTGAAGCCACCTTCTGAATGACTGTGACCCAGTGGTGGCTGGTGCTTAATTTTCTTGGGGGGGCCACCCTCCCAGCCAGCCAACCACATAACCCGAACAACCCCCCCACGTCGCTCGCCAGCCCCAGCATATACCCTATCCAGGTGGCGGCTTCCCCCCCTGCATCTCCTCCCGAGTCCCGGCGGTCACTTTTCCTCCCGGCCAATTTAATAGTTAGGATTCCGGGCCAATCAGGACTCAGGACCCACTTTCTGATTGGACGGGAGGAGAAACAGGAAGACATTAGCAAATTATATTTTGCTGATGTCACACAACTGGGTGGGCTTGGGGCGCAGTGCTCTGCGCCCCGAGCCCGCCCTTTTTGAAGCCAATTAGAGTCTCCGGCTCTAATCATGTGCTTCTAAAAAAAAACATTGGAATCAATGCGTCCGGTGCCCTGCATGTAGATTAGGGGCTGGACGCATGGATTAGGGCGGCGGTGCCCCTGCGCCCCTAATGGACGGCCCGCCATAGTTTGAGAGCGTTTTGAAAGACAAGCAACATTTTTAAATACATTTTGACTTGATATACAAACAATGTCTTGAAATAAGAGTAGCGTCAAGACAGAGAGAAGAGAGTGTAGGAATACCGTTACATTAAATGAAGGTACAACATTTAGAAACTCACATGGTTGTTGATTAAAACAGACAAATCTAAGTATGTAGGCATCCGGGGTAAAGATGTCCACATAGACCATCCAGGGCCATCTTTTCCATTGGGCACGCTGGGCAGTTGCCCGGGGGCCCCGCTTGCCTGGGGGGCCCCACCGGCTGCCCAGCAACCCCAGTAAAAAATTATGGAGAGTGACGGGTTAGAACTGCCCATGCCCAGTTCGCGGAAATCACAGAGAAGATCCGGTCCTCCACGAGTGCGGGGGGTTGCTGATGTAAGGGGGGAGTGAATGCAAAAATGTAAGGGGGCACTGATATAAAGGTTCCCCCTCCTATATTAGTGACCCCCCTTACCTTAGTGTATTTAATCTAAGGAAGGTGGTCTCTGGTCACCAGAGTACCCCCCACATCAGAGTCTGCAGGATTCCCCCTTACAATGCAAGGGGGAACTCAGTCTGCGGACCCTGATGTAAGTGGGAAAGAGAAAGCAGTGGACTCTGATATAAGGTTGTCTCTGGTCACCATAGCCCCCCTCCACATCAGAGTTCCCCCCTTAGATCATGATCTGCAGCGTTCCCCTTTACATAAGAGTTCCCTTTCACTGTAAGGGGGAATCCTGCAGACTCTGATGTAAGAGGAAACTCTGTGCTGGCTGGGTTATAGTAACCTAACCTTCATGTCAATGAAGACATTTTTTTTTTTTTTACTTTTGTTTAACTTAAACACATTTCTAATAGCACTAGCCACTGTATATGTTTATAGTTTAAATACTGACATTTGCATTGTTGGGCACTGAAAACTGTAATTTTAGGTACTTTTTTTGCAGTGGCAGTAAAAAATGTGGTTCTGCCAGTAAATGTTATGATTTTTGTCAGTAATTCTCGTGCGTGATTGTGTAGACAGGGCCCCAGTGCACTGTATTGCCCGGGGGCCTATAATGCTCTTAAGATGACACTGAGACCATCCTTCTCACCACCATCGACGCTGCTCTCCACGAGCGTCTCAAGCCTCGCTTTCAGATCGCTCTACTGCAGGGTAGTCTTCCCGGTGACAATTGCAGACAGCTTAACCCCTGATGTCTGCTTACTTAGATGTGCCTCTTTTAATCATCAACCATGTGAGTTGCTAAATGTTGTACCTTCATTAATTGTAACCATATTGCTACACTTAGGCCTCGTACACACCATCGGACATGTCCGCTCGGAGATTTCGGTCTGATGGCTGTACACACCATCAAACCGAAATCCCTGCGGACAGACAGCGTGGTGACGTGGCGGTGACGTTGACGCCGCCACGTCACCAAACCTGGAAGTAAAATACTTCCACGCATGCGTCGAATCCATTCGACGCATGCGTGAGATATCTGTCCGCTGGTTAGGTGTACTAACCACTGGACATGTCCGCAGGACAGCTTTCCAGCGGACATGTTTCTTAGCATGCTAAGAAACATTTGCCCGCTGGAAATCTGTCCGCTAGCCTGTACACATGATCGGATCTGTCCGCTGACCAGTTTCAGCGGACATGTCCGGTCGTGTGTATGAGGCCTTAGAGACGCCTCTCTTCTCTTTTATACTCTGGAGCTCCTGCTGGATTTTGCTTCTAATCCCCTTGTGGAGGCTTCCATGTGTGGATGGACTTTTTATGGTTACAAAACCTGTCACATCGCTTTAATATTTTTAATTGGACTATAAACTGAAGGACTTATGAATAAATGGTTGTGGAATGAATCATTTGAATTTCCATTATTTCTTATGGGGAAATTCGCTTTGATACACAAGTGCTTTGGATTACAAGCATACTTCCGGAACGAATTATGCTCGCAGTCCAGGGTTTTACTGTACTTGCTCTTTGCTGCCTGCATAAAAGGAACCTTCTGGTTTATATTTTCCCAACAGTTTGTTTTAAGACATTCCCTTCAAAAACAAATCAATTTTTTATACTTTGGCCTGTCCACATGTGTTGTACAAAAATTGCTTTAAAATGATCTTCGGATCTCCAAGTGCTGTTCAATTTGAGTCCCTGATAAAGTTTTTCATGGTCAAAATAGTCAATGTCAGATATGATAAACTTCAAAAGCATTGTCTATTTTATCACCTCTCATCGCTCTAATTCCTTTTATAGTCTGTCAGTGAGCAATTGGAAAGTTATAAATCTTTAAATGGCTCAAGAGTGGTGCAATATTTATACGTTTACCAGTAAAACCCCTGAGACAAATGAGAGTTTTAGCAGAGGCACGTTCACTTTGTTGAATTTTTTTTTTTGTTCCCTTAAAGCTGAACTCCAGGCAGCCGGTTAACCACTTAAGACCCGGGCCTTTAGGCAGCTAAAGGACCCGGCCAGGTTTTGCGATTCGGCACTGCGTCGCTTTACCAGACAATTGCACGGTCGTGCGACGTGGCTCCCAAACAAAATTGGCGTCCTTTTTTTCCCACAAATAGAGCTTTCTTTTGGTGGTATTTGATCACCTCTGCGGTTTTTATTTTTTGCGCTATAAACAAAAATAGAGCGAGAGTTTTGAAAAAAATTCAATATTTTTAACTTTTTGCTATAATAAATATCCCCCAAAAATATATATAAAAAAAAAATTTCCTCAGTTTAGGCCGATACGTATTCTTCTACATATTTTTGGTAAAAAATCGCAATAAGCGTTTATCGGTTGGTTTGCGCAAAATTTATAGTGTTTACAAAATAGGGGATAGTTTTAATGCATTTTTATTAATATTTTTTTTTTACTACTAATGGCGGCGATCAGCGATTTTTTCGTGACTGCGACATTATGGCGGACAATTTTGACACATTGTTGGGACCATTGTCATTTTAACAGCAAAAAATGCATTTAAAATGCATTGTTTACTGTGAAAATGACAGTTGCAGTTAACCACAAGGGGGCGCTATGGGGTTATGTGTGACCTCATGTGTGTTTACAACTGTAGGGGGTGTGGCTGTAGGTGTGACATCATCGATTGTGTATCCCTATAAAAAGGATCACACAATCAAAGCCGCCGCCACAGTGAAGAACGGGGAAGCCGTGTATACATACAGCTCTCCCCGTTCTTCAGCTCCGGAGCTTCGGACCGGGTCACGGGCACACCCACGGCTGGGTACTAGCACAGGACGTACCTGTACGTGCTTGTGCCCAGCTGTGCCATTCTGCCGACGTAAATGTGCAGGAGGCAGTCCTTAAGTGGTTAAATATGCTGAAAAAATACATAGACATGTGTGATTTTTCTTACCTGCCAATGGATTTGTCATCAAGGTTGGGCTGTATTTCCCTTCCCCACACATTCCTATTGGCAGTGGCGTATATAGGGTATGGCAGCCATGGCAAGTGCCATGGGGAGGGGGCGGCAAAAAACCACCCCCCGCATGAAAAAACCCCACCCGTCCTCCCGCGGCCACCTCGCGCACTAATCTCCCGGCACTGTGGCCGCCCTGCTGGAGCGCGGCGCCAGCATAGCAATTGCTAATATTTCTCCTTCTGCCTGGGGAGGGGAGTGACAAGTGCCCCCATGACGGCCGATGATTGGCCAGACCGGATCCGCGTACGGTGGCGGAGCCTAATGCTCCGCCTACCCTATCATCTTATCCCCAGAGTGGGGAATGGGACGTGAGGTAAGGAGAAAAGAGGACAGGAGAGAAGGAATGTATGGCGGCCCAATGGAGAACCCCAAACCCCAGCAGCAGCACTAAGGATAGCAGCCAGGTACTACTTAATCCTCATCATCATATTCATGTGTGCCAACTGCCAACCAGAAGCAAGCAGCAAAATATAATGCTCAGTGGATTAAATAAATATGCATAGCCATATCATAAATAAACTGTAATAAAGTGATTTGTGAACAGCTGTTTAACAGCTGTATTAATGATATCTATGGCTATGCATATTTATAATTTATTTATTCCATATTGAGCACTATATTTGATGCCTGGCACACACACACACACATTCGCACATGATGATGACTTAAAACTTTTAAGACATCATCAAGTGCGTTTGCGCCCCCCCAAAAAACTTTCAGCACCAGCCGCCAGTGGTCCCCAGTGTCCCTCTCTGTCCCCGCCATGTCCCTGGTTATCTGAAAGATGGGTTTCAAATGTTTTGACAGGGGCGCATTTTCAGTGATTGCCATAGGCGCCATTTTCACTCGAAGGATTGTTGAGGTTGCAGAAAGTACCCTCTAGGCCAGGGGTGCTTAACCCATGGCCAGCAGACCAGAGCCCTCTGATGTTGCCTGCAACTGAAACCAGGGAAGTGCATACCCATGCTCTGGGATGGCAAGTATGGCAAGCCCAGATTGCAATCAAGGGTTGCTGACCCATCATCCCAGAGCATCAGAGTGCATTGAGGTGGTTCCGAAAGTGGAGGAACCAGGCGGCTGCAGGGGGAGTATAAGCCGCATAAGCCAATGGTTCCTCTGTGTAGCACTGGAACATTTGGGACACTCACATAATTTATATATTATACAGTAGTAGTACCTTGGATTATAATCCGTTCCAGAAGAATTATTGTAATCCAAAGCACTCGTATATCAAAGAGAGTTTCCCCATAGGAATCAATGGATAATTTGTTGCAGTGTCACTGCTAGTGTATGCAGTACCGCATGTGACCAGAGGTAGGGGGGCACCGGAGACACTCGGAGACACTCGGAAACCGAGCATCTCCGAGCGTCTCAGAGTGTCTCCGGCTCCCCCCACCTCTGGCCACATGTGATACTGCACACCCCTGAGGCTTTGTGAGACGACACTCACAAATCGAGTCAGGATTTTTTTTTTAAAACAGCTTGTATTACAAAATTACGAAATGAAAGGCAACACATTTGTGTTTATATGGGTACAGTGGCTGTGTTTGATGGGCACTGTGGCTGTGTTTGATGGGCACAGTGGCTGTGTTTGATGAGCACAGTGGCTGTGTTTGATGGGCACATTGGCTGTGTTTGATGGGCACAGTGGCTGTGTTTGATGAGCACAGTGGCTGTGTTTGATGAGCACAGTGGCTGTGTTTGATGAGCACAGTGGCTGTGTTTGATGAGCACAGTGGCTGTGTTTGATGGGCACAGTGGCTGTGTTTGATGGGCACAGTGGCTGTGTTTGATGGGCACAGTGGCTGTGTTTGATGGGCACAGTGGCTGTGTTTGATGAGCACAGTGGCTGTGTTTGATGGGCACAGTGGCTGTGTTTGATGAGCACAGTGGCTGTGTTTGATGGGCACAGTGGCTGTGTTTGATGAGCACAGTGGCTGTGTTTGATGAGCACAGTGGCTGAGTTTGATGGGCACAGTGGCTGTGTTTGATGGGCACAGTGGCTGTGTTTGATGAGCACAGTGGCTGTGTTTGATGGGCACAGTAGCTGTGTTTGATGGGCACAGTGGCTGTGTTTGATGGGCACAGTGGCTGTGTTTGATGAGCACAGTGGCTGTGTTTGATGGGCACAGTGGTTGTGTTTGATGGGCACAGTGGCTGTGTTTGATGAGCACAGTGGCTGTGTTTGTTGAGCACAATGGCTGAGTTTGATGTACACAATGGCTGAGTTTGATGTACACAGTGGCAGCGATTGATGGGCACAGTAGCTGCGTTTGATGGGCACAGTAGGTGCCGTTGATAGTTTTTTTTTTCAGTTTGTTTGCGCCCCCAAAAATGTTGTGCACCATCCGCTACTGGCAAGAAGTTTGGCAAAGAAGTCAACACCGTTGAAGGAGCTTGAGCTCAGGTTAGTATATTCCTGTTTCAAAGCCCAACTCGGGGTAGATAAGAAATGACCCTTGCTGTGCCCGTACTGCAACAGTAAAAAGCTTATTTTGTCTAGGGGAGAGGAGAAACAGTTTTACTTACTTGATCTTCCACTCCCCCAGCAGGCGGCGCTCCCCAACGATCTGGTGGTGGACTCTCCCTCTGAGTTTTCATGACCAGAGCAGAGCTATAGACCCTGCTCTGGTCTTGATGACGGTAGGACCCTAGACCGGTGGAACGTGGAGATGCCACAGCTGTTGGGAACCGTCTGAGGCCCCGTACACACGACCGGATCTATCCGCTGGGATTGATCCGCGGATCAGTTCCAGCAGATAGATCCGGTCGTGTGTTTACGGCCTAGCGGACATTTTCAGGCGGACATTTGTCCAGCCGACGGTTTTCAAGCGGATAAAAGTTTCTTAGCATGCTAAGAAATCTATCCGCTTGAAACCTGTCCAGCGGACTTATCCGGCCGTCTGTACAGACTCACCGGATAAGTCCGTCCGATCCCATCCCTCGCATGCGTCGTAATGATTCGATGCATGCGTGGAAGTATTTACCTTCCAGGGTCACGCACGTCGCCGCATCATCGCCGCGGCGACGGCACGGGCCACGTCACCGCGGATGTATTCCGCAGGGATTTTGATCTGATGGTGTGTACAGCCATCAGATCAAAATCCTCTTGTGTGTACAAGGCCTAACTGTGCATGGGGGCGGAGGATCGGGTAAGTAAATCATCTTTTATTGATCCCCTAGACCTAAACAAACAATTAACTTTTTAATTTCTTATTTGCTGAGAGTTAAGCTTTAAGTACACAGGAAATAAGGAATTATTTAAAATACATTTGTCAAGGAATTGTTTTGTTCCACTTTCCATTTACATTATCTTAACATCTCTAAATGGAAACAGGTGGAATACATGAGTCTCTTTCTGTTCAAAACAAGCAAAAAAAATGTATTTTGCTATTAAAAGAAGAAAAAGTGACAGATTGAAACCAATTAAGATGATTAACAGGAAAACATCGATGCATGGAGAAATGGCGATGTCTGCGACAAACAAAGCGCTTTTACTGACGCCATTGTGTAAGACGTAAGTGTTTAATTACAATGTGACAACAGGAGGTGAATTGGGAAATAATCTAAATACAACTAATGCAACATCACAATGAAATAGTGAATGATTAGAAAGCTGACAAGCTTCTTTCTGTTCAATTTGGAAAACACAGATGTGCTTATTGCAGTATGTGTTATGAAGTGTTTAATTTTAAAGGGAAACTAATTTCAGACATTATCTTTACCTAATAGAGCTAAGTAAAAGAAATATATGTACCAAAACCTATTTAATAGTCCGTGTTGACAGGCTTTTGTTTGCATGAGATGGGTGTGTTGTTTTAACTCTTTTAACAAATTCAGTCCCGGAGGATTTGGCTGCCCAATGACCGGGCCATTTTTTGCGATTCGGCACTGCGTCGCTTTAACTGACAATTGCGCGGTCGTGTGATGTAGTTCCCAAACAAAATTGATTTCCTTTTATTTTCACAAATAGAGATTTTGTTTGGTGGTATTTGATCATCTCTGTGTTTTTTTTTTTTTTTTTGCGCTATAAACAAAAAAAAAAAGAGCGACAATTTAAAAAAAAAGCTATATTTTTTACTTTTTGCTATAATAAATATCCCCCAAAAATATATAGAATTTTTTTTTCCCTCAGTTTGGGACCATTGTCATTAATACAGCGATCAGTGCTATAAAAATGCACTAAGGGTTAAACACTAGGGGGCGATGAAGGGGTTAAGTGTGTCCTAGGGAGTGATTCTAACTGTGGGGGGGTGTGCTACAAGTGACACGACACTGATCACTGCTCCCAATGACAGGGAGCAGTAGATCTCTGTCCTGTCCAGCTACACGATCGCGGGCACCTGGCGGACATCGAGTCCACGTGACCTGAGGTCACATTTACTAAGCACGTGGCGCACGCCCACTATGCCGCAATTCAAAGGGACATATAGGCACGTCTCTTTGCGCAGCTGTGCCATTCTGCCAACGTATATAGTCGCGCAGCGGTCGGCAAGCAGTTAAGTCACTTCAGTAAAGCAAAGAAGCATAAATCTCTGAAGTATATTGTAACGGAATGGCCCGTGATACCCAGAGACTTTTGAAGGATGTGGGGTACTCCTGTGCCAGCTTCACTAATGACTCTTGGGTCTAGGGTCATCCTATGTCCAATAGGGGCATAGGATGACTGAAAAATTATATATTACATGAGATGGGACAGTAATGATAATTCATGTATTGCAGGATATCTTGAAATATTACAAGTTGTTAATTCTGACCCCAACAGGTCAATAGGAGAGTGACTCATTCAATGTGGTACATAGACTGTTGAGGTGCTAATTAAGTCTACCTGGCTGTAGTGATAAAAGCGTGCTGTGATTGCATTCTATTGTCTATTGTGCTAATTAAGTCTGCCTCTCAAGAACCTTTCATTGTGTGAAGTTCTATTGATGATAATATGTGTTGTGACTTAGCACCCTCTAAAGGTCAGACGTCTGGACTTATGTTCACTAAAGGAATGTGGATTGTGTAGCAGGTGAGAATAGCTTATCGCGGAGTCAGAACGTCTGGGTAATGATTAGTAATTAGTTCATGTAGATTATCTAAATGTTATTATCTAAAGGAATGTGTATTGAAGTTCCTTGTGTCATGTTGTGGGTGGAGTTGAGTCATTGTCCATATTTGGTTGCTAACTGTATAAGAAGAGCTGAGTTTACCATTAAAGGATTCATTTGTTTGGAACCAGAGAACAGAGCTTGTGTCTCGTTATTCTGGGGAATTCTTATGGATCGTGTCTGCTGGATTGTGGAGTGTCGGATAAGCTGTCTTGGGTTGGTGGATTGGAATATCGTAAACAGTGTTAACCCCTGACCGTTACATATATCAATATGCTTTTACCAAACAAGAATGCTATACATACAAACTACTAACAATTGTAGGAAAACAATACAAGACATACAGCATATTACAAATACGCATACAGTACAGCACACATGCACACGCTACCTAACGTTCCTAGCAAAGAAGCATTGACAATGGTTTGTATGCAATAGGGATACACAAGAAAGTTACTTAGCTTTGGTTATAGTACATGATCTCTGTAACAAACAGGACTTTGGGTTATACTCCAGCAACTACAGGAAAACTTTTGTACTGTAGATATGGTGTCATCCCCAGGTGAAGTTTCTTCTTTGGTCTTGTGAAGCCCCCTCTGGTACAGACCTTCCTTTTTTAGATCTTCTTTTTCTTAGGGAGCCCCCTTTTTAGCTTATGCTGCTGTCCTTTTATTTAGAAAGTTTGGGTAGCCATTCCCACATGGGCTTTACCTTGGCTTAGCGAATGTAGCCTAAAGCCTCGTACACACGACCGAGTTTCTCGGCAAAAACCAGCAAGACACTTGCTGGGATTTTTTTTTTGCAGAGGAAACCGGTCGTATATAAGACTCCTTTCACACTGGGGCATTTTTCAGGCGCTTTAGCGTTAAAAAAAGCACCTGTAAAGCGCCTGAAAGAAGCTGCATCTGCATTCCCAATGTGAAATCCCGAGTGCTTTCACACTGAGGCGCTGCGTCCTGCAAGCAGCTTCTTTGCAGCGCTTTAGGAGCCGTGAATACAAGGCTCCTAAAGCGCCCCTTCCCATTGAGGTGCTTTTTTTAATGCCAAAGCACCTGAAAAACACCCCAGTGTGAAAGCGGAGCTTTACCAGCGTTTTTTGGGCACTGGCAGTGTGAAAGGGCTCTGAAAACACTCAGCTTTCACATTGGGATTGCAGATGAGGCTTCTTTCAGGAGCTTTACATGTGCTTTTTTTTTAACGCCAAAGCGCCTGAAAAACGCCCCATTGTGAAAGGGGTCTGAGTGAAGTTTTGAATTTAAAAAAGACTGATAAATAAAAAGATGTATTATAAGTTTTACTAATGAATAAATTACAGTATTAAATGCTTATATGCTAATGCTGGGTTCTGTATATAACTAAAGGTACCGTATTTATCTGCGTATACCGCGCGTCGGCGTATAACGCGCACCCCAAACTTAGAAGGGAGGTTTAAGGAAAAAAATAATTACATTTTTCGGTGTCCGTCTGCTGTCTTGCCCGGCGTCCATCGGCGGCCTTGTCCGGCGTCCGTCTGCGGCCCATCCAGCCTTGTGGGTGTCCATCTGCGGCTTTGGAGGTGTCCATCTGCTGTCTTGCCGGATTTCCTGTGTCCTGCGGGCGGAGCCAAGTGTGGCCGAGCCTAGCCGAGCTCGGTCTATGTCGGCTTCTCTCGCGGTCCTGCGTGCGGAGCCGAGCGTGGCCGAGCCTAGCTGAGTGCGCAGTACACTCGGCTCGGCTCGGTCATTGTCGGCGGCGCTCAGAGACAGCGGGGATCGGCGTATAAAGCGCACCCACAATTTTCCCCTGGTTTAAGGGGAAAAAAGTGCGCGTTATACGCCGATAAATACGGTACTTGCTAGAATGACTGTGCAGAAATATGGCATTAGAACAGACTATTGCCCTCCGTCCTTGGAAATTTTTCTTTTTGCAGTCAGTTAATCATAGACAGTTAATCTCCACATTTTCTGCACCAACGTATTTCAAAGTCTGGGTCATGGCCAGGCTGATAAGGTGTTCCAAAATAACAGAAATTAATGTCTCTTGTAATTGTTACTATGAGTTAAAATGGAAAAAGTGTATGCTTCAGAAGTCTACATGGCAACTGGCCAGGACTAGAGCTTAAAAGCCTCCCATTTAACAAAGACCTTAGGTCCTTGGTACATTTACTAGGTCCAGACCCTCCATGCTCAGTAATCTCTCTGCTTTCTAATCTTCACTTTTTACTTTGTTACTTTTCTCTTTTAAATAAACTTTGCTGTGAGCAGAGGTTGTTGAATTCCTTATCAAGACAATTTGGGAAAAGTGCCTAGACTTTCAAGGCTTCAGCTTGCGCTTCGCATATAAATGTCCCCCACTGTATTTAACGAAGGTCCAGGAAAGCATCTACTATCCCAATAAAAGAAAGCCACCCACAAAGATTGACAACCCCTTTAATTCAGTTCCTTTAAAACATGGCATATCTAGCAGAATTTCCGAGGTGTCGTTCAGCTAATTGGACAGTTCAGCTCTCTCAGGTTTGACACCGTCTACGCATGGCTTAGATGCATCACGTTTTTTTTTTTCCAATAAATACTTGAAGTGTTTGAAAGGCTAGTTTATTTCCCTGGAGTTTCAATTTTCCTTGTGTAGGGTTCCAGACATGTACAATTGCAATTTTATAGCATTCTTTGTTATATAGACATTTCCCAATTAAGATAAGGTCTGCAACCTGTAACTTTCAGCAGGAAAATAGCTCTTTGTTAGTTTAAGAGCAGTTAATGTTAAAGATTGCGGCAGGCGCTGTCAGGTCGTGATGCCCACTGTGTGCTCCTCTGACCTTCACATAAGTAACAAGGAAGACTTTGAAATCATGGTAGAAAGGGAAGGAAATTAAATGGCAGTTTGAAGAGAAACGGAACGGCAGTCATGGGATTCTAGAGTGTTTGTTTGTTTGTTTTAAAGGCCAATTTCACTTAAAACTGATATTTAAATTTTGGGTGGACAACGAAGGGTTGAGACACCTCCAGATTCTTATTATTCTGTGTTGCTCAAAAAAGGGAGATTCCCCTACAGCAGTTTTTGTTTCCATCCCAAGGGACCATAATGAAGGTGTCACCGTCATAGCTGGCAGATTAGGTTTTATTAAACTATATAAATCCATTAGGAGGGCGTAACTTCATCATTTCGCTTTCAGTGCTGAACTCGGAGGAAAATATACAAGACACCAATTAATGCAGCTCTGTAGTCATTCATACATCAATATATATGTAGTGCCTGTGTACTTTCGTACAGGTGCTATGTTTAAATTTAGTGGGAGAATAAGGCCCCGTACACACGACCGAGTTTCTCGGCAGAATTCAGCCAGAAACTCGATCGGAGCCGTATTCTGCCGAGAAACCCGGCCGTGTGTACACTTTCGGCCCGAGGAAACCGACGAGGATCTCGTCGGGCCAAATAGAGAACATGTTCTCTATTTCCTCGTTAGTCAACGGGGAAACTTGGCTCGCCGAGATCCTCGGCAACTTCACAAGGAACTCGACGAGCAAAATGATGTGTTTTGCTCGTCGAGTTTCTCGGACGTGTGTACGGGGCCTGAGAGAGTTATGTTGCTCTCATTCTTTGATTTGACAAATTTGTCTGTCACCAACTCTGGATTGTCCTGTGGTTCAGTCTGTGCCCCAGAGATGCAGTCTCATCTCTGGGCGGCAGGTGGCGCCAGAGGGTGTCCAGGCGGAGCCGCTTCTTCCCAGCAGCCAATTGGAGGAGTTTTCCCTCGTGGGGCATGCTGGGGAGGAGTATTTCTGTGGCGGAGGCCGTTGTTCGGGGTTCTTCGCGGGTTCATGGTTTCAGGTGCGGCACCCACCTTTAGGGAGTGCGCACATCACGGGCCCCACCCCTATGGCCCACCAGGCCAGGGTTGCGTGCTACGCGGAGTTCTTGACTCTGGGCTCTCATAGCCCGGAGAAACGTATGCTGCAAAGGGGCCCCAGTGACTTACTGGGTCCCTACTTCTATTGAGAAGATCCCAAGCTGGGTGCTGTTCGGTGGGGGATCGATCTGAGGAGAACCCGGAGGCAGGTGATCCAACAGGGCTTGAACGAACCACCGGGGATCTGGGCACCAGACACCGACAGGTCACATTCAAGCTGTCAGTCGGTGACCCCAAAGACATACTGGGAGGATTTGCTCTACCGTCCTAACTTCCAAGCACTAGGCCTGTGGCAGAGGTCTCATCTGGACACCCAGATCTAATTTAGAGCCAAGTCTGTGGCAGAGACTTGTTTTCCTTTCCCAGAAGCTTTAAGTGGCGCTCTGGCTGCCAGGCCTGTGAGAGAGGTCTGTCCAGGGGCACTTCACCCACTCCGGCTGGAGTGGCGACGCATGTAAATACCATTGCTAAAGGGCAGGACTGCCTTTACCCATAGCCTGACACTGTGAAGTTGCTCTACCTTCACCAACCTGTCCTGTCTACTTCAAGTTACATGTTGGTCATGTTTGACCAGGAAAATAAAGCATTTGAAAACGTCAACCAACGGTCCTGGACATTCTGTTATTGCTCTCAGCACCACCATCACCCCTAGACACAGTGAAGAGGTAACTTAAATACGCCAATCCCAAATCTAATCAGTGGCTCCTCCGGGGGTAACGCTACATATAGTATAAGGGTGATTGTTATTCAATACAGCTCTAATCTACCCCAAAAAACACAAAAAAAACACAAACACATACAGTAAAACCTTGGATTGCGAGTAACGCGGTTAACGAGCGTTTCGCAATACGAGCATTGTTTTAAAAAAAATCCTGACTCGGTTAGCGAGTGTTGTCTCGCAATACGAGTATGATTCAAGCCACAGCAGTACCGCATTTGGCCTGAGGTGGGGGCACCAGAGCCGAGCGGAGCCGAATCAGAGGTGTTTGGAAATACTTGGAATAACTCTGAAATACTCTGTTCCAGAGGTTTTCCGAGTTCAGCCAAGCTGTCCCCGAACCTTTCTGAGGCTCTCCGGTGCCCCCCACCTGTGGCCACATGCGGTATTGCATGCCATAGAAGTCAATGCGGAACAAATTATTTTCGTTTCCATCGACTTCTATGGGGAAATTCGCTTTGATATGCGAGTTCTTTGGATTACGAGTATTCGCCGTTGTATCTCTGAGTGAGGCCGGTCGTATCTATGCGCCTGATTCATAGAATCAGTTACGCATAGATTTCCCTAAGATCCGACCGGCGTAAGTCTCTTACGCCGTCGGATCTTAACTGCATATTACGCTGGCCACTAGGGGCGTGTACGCTGATTTACGCCTAGAAATATGTAAATCAGCTAGATACGCGAATTCACGAACGTACGCCCGACCGACGCAGTACAGTTACGCCGTTTACGTTAGACTTTTCCCGGCGTAAAGTTACCCCTGCTATATGCGGCGCACCAATGTTAAGTATGGCCGTGTTTCCCGCGACGAAATTTAAAAAATTTACGTCGTTTGCGTAAGTCGTCCGTGAATGGGGCTGGACGTCATTTACGTTCACGTCGAAACCAATGACGTCCTTGCGGCGTACTTTGGAGCAATGCACACTGGGAAATTCCACGTACGGCGCATGCGCCGTTCGTGAAAAATGTCAATCACGCCGGGTCATGGTTGATTTACATAACACACGCTCACCTCTTCACAATTTGAATTAGGCGGGCTTACGCCGGCCTATTTACGCTACGCCGCCGCAACTTCTTTTAAGAATACGGCACTTGCTTGTAAAAGTTGCAGAGGCATAACGTAAATAGGATACGTTACGCCCGCACAAACATACGCCATTCTACGTGAATCTACCTCTAAAGATACGAAACGAATTCTGAAAAAATCGGGTCCATTAGCGAATCTATCCAAAACAAATTCTTCAGTTATTGAATGCAGTCTTGTGACTTCTATTAGCACACCTCCCAACATTTTGAGATGGGAATGAGGGACACCTACCTGCAAACGTATGTAGGCATAGGACATGCCCCCTGACCCACCCCCTTAAAGGAGAATTGACCACAAAAAAGGTTAATTTAATTTACAAGTGCTTTTTTTTTAACCACAAGTATTCCTTTATAATTGGCTTTTAGAATGTACAAATGCAACAATTTAGAAATCAGATGAAAGATTTAGCACTGGGGAAACACTTTTTGAAAGATAAAAAGTGCATTTTATATGCAACTATATGAATCAGACCAAAATGAGGGACAAATGAGGAGGACAGATGGACATTGCTCCAAATCAGGGACTTTCCCTCGAAATCAGGGACAGTTGGGAGCTATGTATTAGTGTCTGGTTAAAGCTTGTAGGAGAAGTTTTCATTCGCCCCTGTTTGTCCTATGAGGCTGCAGAATCCCTGACCTTCTGCTTGGCTGCTGATTGGCCCTGTGCTGATCACATGCACTCTCCAATACTCTCTAGCAATACACACCAAACTGAGTATGTGCAGCTTGCCCCCAAGGCTTTGTTAACCCCTTATGTTCAACAGTGAGTATAACAAGCACGCTTTACTGCATATACAGACTGATTTTTTACTGTTGTGAGTTTAGTAACATTTTAAGAATCATTTGAAACAATGACAACCATGAAAATAACACTTTAACATGAAAATTCCAATCACACCATTACTTTGTCATCCGACCGCCGCATTGTGAGAATGCAATGAAATGCTAATAGGCTTATTAAGCAGAAATGTGAGCCTATCACACGGCAGAAAATCAATTATTTGTAATTTTTTTTTTTTTACGCGCAAAGTGTGCTATTTTCAATATGACATTTTCTCACTGTACATCTTTATGTAAGCAAGACGGTTTCTCGCGTACATCTGCCGCGCGGTATCTCATAAATGAGTAATTGTGTTAAAAATTCACATAAATCAGTATTCGGGGGGGAAAGTAGGCCATGTTTTGTAAACATTATAATCAGAATATGTATTTATTGCCAGGAAGAAGGGGGGGGGGGGGGGTAACGCACTGTTCTCTGTACAGACAGACATCAATTTTAGTTGCAAAGAAATACGATTGCATTTGAAATATTTAGGCAGTTTGGAGCCGCAGCTGTTTCCATTGGCTTTTCCCACTTTTAAGAGCAATTCCAGACAACCATCAAAAGCATTTAGCAGTCTGCTAATGCAAACAACTGTGCCGAAGCCATCAAACAAACTCTGTCTCTAAGGTTGGGATCACACAATAGCAGGATGCTGAAGAGCATTATAACTAAAGGGAAGACTTTTTTTTTTTTAGATCTGTATCCAAAAGGAAAGAAAAGTTTTGGCTTTAGATATACTTTAACCGCTTCAGCCTCGGGGGATTTGGCTGCCCCAATGGCCGGGCCATTTTTTCGCGATACGGCACTGCGTCGCTTTAACTGACAATTGCGCGGTCGTGCGACGCTAAACCCAAACAAAATTCATGTCCTTTTTTCCCCACAAATAAGACTTTCTTTTGGTGGTATTTGATATGGTATTTGATCACCTCTGCGGTTTTTATTTTTTGCGCTATAAACAAAAAAATAGCGTAAATTTTGAAAAAAAAAACAATATCTTTTACTTTTTGCTACAGTAAATATCCCAATAAAAAAAAAATACATTTTTTTCTCAGTTTAGGCCCATATGTATTCTTCTACATATTTAAAAAGCGTATATTGATTGGTTTGCGCGAAAGTTATAGCGTCTACAAAATATGGGAAAGATTAATGGCATTTATACAGCGTTTTTATTTCTTTACTATGTCGGTGATCTGCGATTTTTTTTGTGGTATTTCGACGTTGCGGCGGACAGGTCGGACACTTTTGACACATTTTTGGGACCATTGACATTTACAGAGTGATCAATGCTATAAAAATGCACTGATTACTATGTAAAGGCCACTGGCAGGGAAGGGGTGAACACTAGGGGGCGATCAAGGGGTTAACTGTGGTCCCTATTTTGTGTTCTAACTGTGGGGACTGACTATAGGAGATGACAGATCGTGTTTTCTACTGTGTCCTCAGACAGCACGGGGATTTGTGTATTTACACACACAACCCCCCATGCTCCCGCTCGTGCGCGCAATCGTGCATGGCCGGCGGCGATCGCCTCCATGGGTTGTATGAAAATTTGTTTTTTTTCTTGGATATTTAGGTGGATACAGCATCACTCCGATGCTGCATCTGTCCCCCTCCGGCTCTTAGGCCTCGTACACACGACCGAGGAACTCGTCGTAAATGAAACATCTTTTTCCTCAGACGAATTCCCTTTCAGGCTTGTGGAGAAACTTGACAAGCTTTCTTTGCATTCACACTGTCAAGACCAAATCTCCTCGTTCTCAAATGACGTACAACACATACAACGCCAGGGGAAGATCGATTCCACTGGCACAACCCTTGGGGCTGCTTTTGCCAATCTCATGTTACTGCGTGTTAAGTAAAAGTTTGGTGAGAGACGATTTGCACTTTTCAGACTGTTACAGCGTGACAAAGGTGCGATCTCCATTACAAACGCTACTTTTACTGAAGGTGCGCTGCCGTCTCATACTTTATTCTGAGCATGCGCGGGTTTCTAAGCATACACACAAACGTGTTTCTCGTCGAAAAACCAGCCCGACGAGGAACACGACGAGGAAATTGAGACTCCCGTCGAGGAAAAAGAGAACTTGTTCTCTTTTTTTCTCGTCGAGTTCCTCGACAGTTTTCTCGATGAAAAACATACACACGACCGTTTTCCTCGGCAAAAAAGCTCTGTCACCAAGTTTCTTGATGGATTCTGTCGAGGAAAACGGTCGTGTGTACGAGGCCTGAGAAGGGAGCAATCAAACACTGCTGATCGCTCTGTTCTCAGAGCTCCCTGAGCAGAAAGCTGGTGACGGTCTCCGCTGTCTGCTCTGCCAACACCTCCCTCCCCACACACACTCATTGGAGCGCTGGGCTTTGCAGGGGGCAGGAGTTTCCGGCTCAGGCTCTCAGTGGCTCCCTGAGAGGCTGACCAAGGTACCAGTCCAGGCATGTGGTCACGATCTTGCTCAAGCCTGGACTGGCTCTGTGATGTCAGCAGACAGCGTGCTTCTGCCCGCTGCCTACTGAAGACGGGTCCCAGGAGAGCGAACTGCACTCCTGTGATCCATAGGAGAAGCACAGCCAAACAAGCTTTGGCTGTACTTCTCCTTTAAGTGCACCAGTGTAAAAGGGCCCATAATGTTTTTTTTTTCTTATTTCTTATTTTTTCAGATATCTTTGAATATGATCTTTACCTACCCAGCAACAATAGGAGGGGAGGAGGCCTTCTGTAATGGGGGTTTTAGTTTTTGAGAAGGTTCAGTTGGCTCGGTGTCATCAATCCCGCGGATGCTGCCAATTAGAAGACGTGGAGTGGCATATAGTAAATGAAACTCTCTAGTAACTGACCCATTTCAGGAGCGGTAACGCCGGGAGTGAAATAATTTGTTGCTAGTTCAGGAAGAGAATGGGCTAATTTATTGCGGTGGGGCACCTGGAATCCGCGACTCATAAATAACGACATCTCGAAGAAATCTCCACTGAAGCCTGATTTCTGGCACTGCCACCAGAAAAATCCCAGTTCATCTAAGGCATGTATTTACTGCGTGACGCGTGTCAAATGCATTGCGGAATTTACAGCTCATTTAGACATCAAAACGTAGCACACTTATAAAGGAATTTTATACCATATTACTCCTGTTATTATTATACATCTGAATGTCAATGGAGACATAAACTGTGGCTTTTTAAGTGCTTTTTAAGTGCTTATTTATGTGAATGCGGAAAATAAGCTCTTAAAGGTCATTCCCATTCAAACCGCTAAATACAGAGGTGAGCGACAGGTACAAGGTTGTTATCGGTATATACATAACAAACACACACTGGTACATAGGGGGTGGATTTGCTAGAGGGAAATTAGACTGAGCACTTTGCAAGTGTAGTTGCGCTCATTTTACCCAGAGCTTAGTAAATGTGGTGAAGTTGTACCGATTTCCATCAGGGCCCGAGGATAAGGTGGTACCACCAGTCCTCCTGTATGGGGCCAAGGCCAGTAGGGGGGCCCAGGCAGCAGGGTACATACATAAGTTTTTTTTATAACATGAGCTAATTAACTAATTATCATACATATCAACACAGAACTCCTTCATACAATCACGGGGTTAATTAGCACAAGCAACAATGGGTGAAAGACTCTTAGAAGTTATCCTAGCCTCATTTACATTATAACAGATAACAGACAGACAGGTGGCTGGAGTTGACATCAGCATATTCTAACGCATCGTACACACGACCAGTTTTCCCCGTCGGCTGGGAAAACTGGCCGTGTGTATGCTACATGGCAGCTTTCCCAACAGGAAAACCGCCGAGAATCCTGGCAGGAAAAATGAGAAAATGTTCTCTTTTTTCCTGCCGCGATTCCAGGCGGTCTTTTCCTCAGCAGTTTCCCTATGGGAAACACTGTGGGGGAGCATACACATGGCCGGGATTCCCGGCCAAAGCTCTCACCGCAGTTTTCCAGACGGGAAAATCTCTGGTGTGTACAGGGGGAAAGTTACCGAGCAGGTTCTCGGTTTTCCCCTTGGGACTCCTGGTGGGCTTTTTACTGCCGGGAATCCCGGTCGTGTGTACAGGGCTTAACAGTATGTGTTCCAACATTATGAATCAGTCACTCTTTCTAATATGACATATACAGGGTTCCCAGTGTCTTGGGGGGACATGGACCTGAATCCAAAGTAACACTACCTCAGGGGTCCCCAGGCATACAGCTCATAAAGAGCACCATTCCCCCAAATGGCCCATAATAGCAAGGCAAGAGGCTAGCATTCAGTGTCCTCCAAAAGCCTCTGTCCCGGGTGAATCTGTCACACTTTACAACCCCTTTAAAGCGGGGGTTCACCCTAAAAAAAAAAATGTCTTTGTCTACCATGCCATCCAGCATACTAGCGTCGGCTACAGTATGCCTTTATTTTTATTTTTTTTCGCTGTACTCACAGTTTAATCCATTCGTTTAGTTTCAGACTCCCGCGGGGAGTAGGCGTTACTATGAAGAGGGGAACATGATTGACGGCCGGCTATGGCGCGTCACGCTTCCCGAAAATAGCTGAAATAGGACTTGGCTCTTCACGGCGCCTGCGCAGTCAGCTCCTAGTCTGTGCGCAGGAGCCGTATAGCGCCGTGAAGAGCCGAGTCCTACTCCGGCTATTTTCGGGAAGCGTGACGCGCCATAGCCGGCCGTCAATCATGTTCCCCTCTTCATAGAAACGCCTACTCCCCGCGGGAGTCTGAAACTAAACTAATGGATTAAACTGTGAGTACAGCGCAAAAAATAAAAAATAAAGGCATACTGTAGCTGACGCTAGTATGCTGGATGGCATGGTAGAAAGTTGTTTTTTTAGGGTGAACCTCCACTTTAAGTAATAAGATAAGAGTTTCCAGCTTCGTACCAACCGTCCGAAGCTGCAAATTTGTTACAGAACAATGACGCAGAAGGTATTGAAGCCAAAAGATCAATATAACAGCCAGGGAACTAGCATTTTCAGAAGGTTAGCAATCACTAACCCCCTATTTTCCTTAGAACAGGTTTATAATAAAAATAAAACCATTATAAAAATGAAACAATATGGGGTGGAGGATGCTGGAAAGAGTACTACTCATGTGCTCCTATAGGGTAAAGTCCCATCTAAACGTAAACCACTACAAAGCATAAATACAGAAAAGAAAAGTGGTGTTAATAAAATCTTTATATTCCCATCCAGAGGATGCCGGTTTAGAACTCGCCGTTAGATGTTTCCGCCTGCACATCTGTGCCTTAATGAAAGCGGAAATATTTTTCCTCCGTGGTATCGGTGTTTATTGAAAGCTCTCGGTGTGATGTCTGCCACACCAGACAAGAAAGGGAGACGAAGAATAAAAACGTATCACAGATCAGCCGCGGCGCCTCGCAAAAAATGCCGTGCGCATCTGTTCGTGACTGGGCGCTGCAGCTGCGATTAAGCGCATGAAAGCAGCCACAAGCTTTAGAAAAACCCGAGCAGAATGGTGTCATTGTATTACAAACGCCATTCGCAGAAAACGACTGTCACACCATTATAGAGAGATGCTCGGATCCCGCTATTGTTATTCTTCATCATTAACTGCAGCCGTTCTAGTTTTCTGCTGGAAAACTGATGACAAAGGGGGGGAAAAAAAAATATGAAAGAATGTAAGAAATATTTTTTTACTCCTAATGGTCCTTTATACATGAGGCCTTTTCCTTCCGTTGGATTATTATGACAAGGCTTTGTAGGTGTTCATTAGATGAGAAGTAGAAAGGGATGTGTTAGTGATTGTTACTGTATACTGAAAATAAGTTAATTGGTTAAAGGAAAACTTCCGCCAGACAGCTAAGTACTGATACTGAAATACGACTGTGGTTTTCTGATTTTAAAACGGGCCCAAACTAAAAAAGTAAAAGATCTGGTTTCTTATAGGTAACATCTAGAAATGTTAACTGTAACCTAATCAATGCCACCTGAAGAAATATAAGTGTTCCTTCTTTGCCTTGAGCCTCATAGTTATATATCTGCAGTGTGAGATCATCTAAGGCAACGATCTCCAAATGGTGTCCTTTATCCGGCCCTTGGGGTACTATTCCATCAAGTGACACCAACAATGGGGTATAATTCCTGTTGCTGACACCCACAGTGGGGCATTCTTCCTCCCATTGACACTATTGAAAGGGCACAGTTCCTCCCACTGGCACCAGCGATGGGGCCACATTCCTTCCATTGATACCAAGAATGGGCCAATATTCCTCCCACTTATACCAATAATAGGACAGAATTCCTTCCATTGACAACAACAGTGGGGAAGAATGCCTTCCGTTGACACCAATGACGGGGCAGAATTCCTACCATTGACACCAACGATGGGGCAGAACTCTTGCCATTGACACCAATGATGGGCCAGAATTTCTTCCATTGACACCACTGATGGAACAGAATTCCTTCCATTGACACCAACAATAAGGCAGAATTCCTTCCACTAACACTAACGATGAAGCAAAATTCCTTCCACTGACACCAACAATAAGGCAGAATTCCTTCCACTAAGGCCTCGTACACACGATAGGATAGCCCGAGGACAACAATCTGAAGGACCGTTTTCTTCAGTCCAAACCAATCGTGTGTAGGCCCCATAGGTTGTTTAACCTTAGGTTAAAAGAATTAGAACTTGCTTTAAAATGTAACCTATCGTTAGTATGCAAAAGCATCGGTTAAAAACCCGCACATGGTCAGAATCAAGTCGACGCATGCTTGGAAGCATTGAACTTCGTTTTTTTAAGCACGTCGTTGTGTTTTACGTCACCGCGTTCTGACACGATCGTTTTTTTAACTGATGGTGTGTACTAACGACGGACCATCAGTCAGCTTTATAGGTTAACCTAAGACAACGGTTCTTCAGACTGTTGTCCTCTGGCTATCCTATCGTGTGTACGAGGCCTTACACTAACGATGAGGCAGAATTCCTTCCACTGACACCAACAATGGGGCAGAATTCCTCCCACTGTTACCAACAATAGGGCAAAATTCCTTTCATGGACACCAACAATGGAGCACTATTGATCTTTTATTGAAAAGAATCAAGCAACCAATTTTATACAAAAGTAAAAAACAAAACTATAGTACAAAACTTCAAACATAAATCCAAGGAGTACACATCCAGGTTCAGAATATATACAATATATACACTATACACCACTACCAAAACATTACTACAAAACTATTTACACAAAGCAGCAGAGAGGGCCTAAGAGGCACAACCCGTCACCTATGTACGCAGCCATTTATCAAAAATGTATCAAAAAATAATAATCTAGGGTGATAAGAGACAGACAGCCACACCCGGGAAAGAGACTCCTGGCAGTCAGGGAGGCTTGAAACCCCTCCACGCCTTCAGCCAAGCCCCCTGACCCCGCTTGTCTCTCTCAAGCCCCCGAATCTTCCCCACCTCATGCACAATGTCATACACCACCACCTCAACAGGAAGGATTTTTTGCCGAATGCTGACCTGACACCGTGCGTTCCAGGTGAAATAACGGACCACTAGGCTAACTAAAAAAAGTGTATCCAAACAAAAACCTCCACCGGTACTGAATGCTCCGTACACCCACTCGGCATAACCCAGCCTGGAGAGGAAAGGAACACCGAGCGCCCGCCCCACCTGTTTGTACACTTCTATGTTAAAAGGGCAACGAAGCAGAAAATGGTCCATAGTCTCCTCCTCACCTGCACACTCCTCCCGAGGACAGCTACGATCCACCCCACTGCGGAATTTCAAATTGCCCCGAACATAGAGCCTCCCATGGAAGCACAACCAGGCCAGATCCCTAAATTTAGGAGGTATTCTATCCAAATTAATCAGTCTCAACCCCGCCCTCAAAACTGGGCCTGGGCAATCCCTTAAGGCCAGTGGGTCATGAAAGACTTCGCTCAAGACTCGACTCATAAGGTCTTTCCTCGGAACCGATCTGAGATCTTCAGCCGACAATCGCCACTGCCGCAGTAACTTCAGGCACGGAGCTACATAGGCTGGTAGCTGACCACGATGACCCCTGCGATTCTTCACTTGGCCACCTTCTTCCCAAAGTCGCAGAAAAGGACTAAACCAAGATCTAAATATGCCTGCCCATCCAGGAGGTTCCACTGCAAGCATACTACCAATGTTAAACTTGAGAAATAGCAGTGAAAAGAACTGGGTTGACCATACCTAAGCCACCCTCCCTCCTGGATAGGTAGGTGACATTCCTCTTGATGGGGTTCAGTCTGTTCCCCCACAGCATCTGGAAGAACACACTACTGACCCTAGCATAGAGAGACACTGGCAAGATGCAGACAAAGCTGACATACAAGAAGATCGGAATCAGGTAGGTCTTGATCAGATCAACCCTTTCCCTCATAGATAACTTCCATCTCTTCCAGTTGACCACCTTAGCATTGGCAATTTCCAGTCTGCCTTCACAGTTTTTGAGGCCATAATCGCCGGGTCCAAATTCAATGCCTAGTATCTTAATTCTTTCCCGGGGCACTGGAAAGGTGTCCGGGAGATCAAACCCCTCACCTTCCTTTCCCATCCAGAAAACTTCGCTCTTTTCCTGATTGATCTTGGAGCCTAAAAAAAAGGAAATAAATGTAGCGCCAACACTATAAAGAAAAAAAGAAACCACTGAATGGTTATGAGGATGTGACCTCTATAGTGAGAATAGTATTAAGAAAACAAAATCTTATAGATTAATCTTAATAAATACCAGAGCTAGATTTAACTCTGAGTGCTAAAATATACTTATGTGGCATATAAAAGCATACAAAAGAAAATTCTTATGTAATAAATGATTGTAAGTGTAAATAAACACAAAAAACACAAATAAACGTTCTGAAAAATCAGAAGGGGGGGGGAGGGGGAAGGGAAAAAATTGAAGCACTTCCAAAGCTTCCCCAGAAAACTGATAGTCACTTCAGTTCAAAAAGAACGCCTCTTCTATAACAATGGAGAATCCTTTCCCTCAGAAAATGCACATCTTCAATTCCTTGGCATATAAAAGTTAAGGTACCCTTACCAGCTTTCGTTGACCCACAGCTCACCGTATGGTGGGTAGGTCCTCAAGGCTTATATATGCTGGCCGTCCTTCAGTTGCACCAATGGGTGGATGGATATCCCAATTCCGATGTTCCGGATGGATCCCAGGAGGAAAGTAGGTAACACCAGCCAAAGGAACGTCACATAAGATGATAAGGAGGAGGAACTCCCGATTTCATAGGTGATATGAGAAAAGAGGGAAAAAAACACCTCCTCATAGTGTAGAAATTTATTTAAAATTCTTGATCAAAGAATGTTTATAACAAAAGCAAGGAGATAGTCCAAATCTCATAAAAATGAAGTACACAGCAAGAAAATCGTCCACAGTTTAAAAAAGTAAAATTGTAAAAAGACCCAAACGATAAAGACACTCGTTCACCACGGCACATCAAAAGGAAAAATCCACAGCAGGCAGATAACATGAACTGGCACAGTATTGGTAATATGGATCAGACTTTTAACCGACCGGTTTCGTCTCCACAGACATCAACAGGGTTATAGAGCTGACCCACACATCCACCTGCGCCTATATATAGCCATATGATTAGCTTACCTGTGATCTACACCTGACACTCTGTTCCCCTCGGGCGTGCGTTTCACTCACTGCTATTTCCTCTTCCTGCGTTCCAAACACCGGAAGTGGAACAAGAACGCGGCCGAGGATACCAATCACAGTGCTGCGATGTATGACGTCATCTCCTCCCGTCCCACATAGCAACCTCTGTCCAATGTGAGGATGCGGGACAAGGGAATTGTTCCGCCCCCACCTGACAGCGAATCAGGGTCACAGACTAAACATCCATGAAACAACTCGCTGAGGGGGCTGGCGGTGATGCGCGCGTAGTCAATTGGCCACGACGGTATGCGTGTCAGCTGACGTCGGGCGTGATGACGTATGCGTTCCATCTAACGCATCCCAGGGGAATCATTGATGAATGAGAGGCATGAGCTACAACTATAGACCTCTATAGTGAAAACGATTCTTAAGCAATAAATATAATGCATAAGGTCCCCGGGATAGTGTATACAGATTGATCACAGGTAATATGCATCCCCAATAAATTGGTTAATACAAACAATCATATTTGTATTAGATGTATGGTAATTTTTCATAAACATCCACTATATATAAAAAATATAATAAATAAACACAAAGAGGGAGATAATAATGTATACTAATAAATAACCAGGATGGAGATTCATGATTGATTTATGAATGAGTTCACGTCCCACTCCACGTTAAGGCCGTGGGGCGTATAACTCTTTAGCTGGTATATCCAGTATACCTCTAACTTAGATACACCACGCGTACCTGGTTCACCTCTCCAATGAGGTACAAAGTGGTCTATAATTTGGAACAAAGTTCCCTCGACCTTCTTATTGTGGTGTTCCAAGTAATGTCTTGGCACAGTGTGTTTAGGGTACCCCGCCAGACGGGGTACCCTAAACACACTGTGCCAAGACATTACTTGGAACACCACAATAAGAAGGTCGAGGGAACTTTGTTCCAAATTATAGACCACTTTGTACCTCATTGGAGAGGTGAACCAGGTACGCGTGGTGTATCTAAGTTAGAGGTATACTGGATATACCAGCTAAAGAGTTATACGCCCCACGGCCTTAACGTGGAGTGGGACGTGAACTCATTCATAAATCAATCATGAATCTCCATCCTGGTTATTTATTAGTATACATTATTATCTCCCTCTTTGTGTTTATTTATTATATTTTTTATATATAGTGGATGTTTATGAAAAATTACCATACATCTAATACAAATATGATTGTTTGTATTAACCAATTTATTGGGGATGCATATTACCTGTGATCAATCTGTATACACTATCCCGGGGACCTTATGCATTATATTTATTGCTTAAGAATCGTTTTCACTATAGAGGTCTATAGTTGTAGCTCATGCCTCTCATTCATCAATGATTCCCCTGGGATGCGTTAGATGGAACGCATACGTCATCACGCCCGACGTCAGCTGACACGCATACCGTCGTGGCCAATTGACTACGCGCGCATCACCGCCAGCCCCCTCAGCGAGTTGTTTCATGGATGTTTAGTCTGTGACCCTGATTCGCTGTCAGGTGGGGGCGGAACAATTCCCTTGTCCCGCATCCTCACATTGGACAGAGGTTGCTATGTGGGACGGGAGGAGATGACGTCATACATCGCAGCACTGTGATTGGTATCCTCGGCCGCGTTCTTGTTCCACTTCCGGTGTTTGGAACGCAGGAAGAGGAAATAGCAGTGAGTGAAACGCACGCCCGAGGGGAACAGAGTGTCAGGTGTAGATCACAGGTAAGCTAATCATATGGCTATATATAGGCGCAGGTGGATGTGTGGGTCAGCTCTATAACCCTGTTGATGTCTGTGGAGACGAAACCGGTCGGTTAAAAGTCTGATCCATATTACCAATACTGTGCCAGTTCATGTTATCTGCCTGCTGTGGATTTTTCCTTTTGATGTGCCGTGGTGAACGAGTGTCTTTATCGTTTGGGTCTTTTTACAATTTTACTTTTTTAAACTGTGGACGATTTTCTTGCTGTGTACTTCATTTTTATGAGATTTGGACTATCTCCTTGCTTTTGTTATAAACATTCTTTGATCAAGAATTTTAAATAAATTTCTACACTATGAGGAGGTGTTTTTTTCCCTCTTTTCTCATATCACCTATGAAATCGGGAGTTCCTCCTCCTTATCATCTTATGTGACGTTCCTTTGGCTGGTGTTACCTACTTTCCTCCTGGGATCCATCCGGAACATCGGAATTGGGATATCCATCCACCCATTGGTGCAACTGAAGGACGGCCAGCATATATAAGCCTTGAGGACCTACCCACCATACGGTGAGCTGTGGGTCAACGAAAGCTGGTAAGGGTACCTTAACTTTTATATGCCAAGGAATTGAAGATGTGCATTTTCTGAGGGAAAGGATTCTCCATTGTTATAGAAGAGGCGTTCTTTTTGAACTGAAGTGACTATCAGTTTTCTGGGGAAGCTTTGGAAGTGCTTCAATTTTTTCCCTTCCCCCTCCCCCCCCCCTTCTGATTTTTCAGAACGTTTATTTGTGTTTTTTGTGTTTATTTACACTTACAATCATTTATTACATAAGAATTTTCTTTTGTATGCTTTTATATGCCACATAAGTATATTTTAGCACTCAGAGTTAAATCTAGCTCTGGTATTTATTAAGATTAATCTATAAGATTTTGTTTTCTTAATACTATTCTCACTATAGAGGTCACATCCTCATAACCATTCAGTGGTTTCTTTTTTTCTTTATAGTGTTGGCGCTACATTTATTTCCTTTTTTTCTGTTTACACTTATCCACTGGTATGTTGGCTGCCTATTCACACTATATATACACTTAGATTTGTTTAGCGCAATATAATTTTATATATGATCTTGGAGCCTGATGCTTCAGAATACCGTGATGTCAGAGAGACCACCTCCTCTGCCTCATCCGTCCCAGTGACAATCACCGATACATCGTCCGCATAAGCAACAACCCTCAATGGTGGCTCACCTGGGAGACCCACTGGTACCCCACACAACATGCCGCTCTCTAGCCTCCTGATGAAGGGGTCGATTGCAAACACATAGAGCAGGGGACTCAGGGGACAACCCTGGCGCACCCCGGAGCCAACCTCAAAGGACTGTCCAACCCAACCATTAACAAGAGGGAAGCTTTCTGCCCCCTTATACAAGACTTTCAGCCAATCAACAAAACCACCCGGCAGACCGTACTTACTAAGGAGCAACCACAGGTACTCATGGTTAACACGATCAAAAGCCTTTGCCTGATCCAATGTCAGCAAGTACTTTCCCCAGCCTGCAGCCCTGCACCGCTCCAAGGCCTCCCGGACAGCTAACACCGCTGTGAAGGTGCTCCTACCCTGGACCGAACAGTGCTGATGGCGAGAAAGCAAAGACTCTGCTACTGACGACAGGCGCCAGAAAAATATCTTCGCCAGTATCTTTCTATCGACATTAAGAAGGCTGATGGGGCGCCAATTCTCAATCATCGAAGGATCTTTACCCTTTGACAGAAGAATCACAGCCGAGTGCCTCATGGAAGGGGATAGCACCCCCTCAGCAAGACAACTGTTAAAAACATCTACCAAATGTGGGGCCAGAATAGACTTAAAGGCTTTGTAGAACTCAGCCGTCAAGCCATCCGGTCCGGGTGACTTTTTGATGGCAAGCTGTTCAAATGCCCTCATCACCTCTTCAACTGTGATCTCCTCTGTCAAATTCATCAATGAAACATCTCCACCATTTAGACCTGGAGTAGAGTCCAAAAAGCTTTCCATCTTGTCACGGTCAAGCTCTTTCCTCCCAAGAAGGTCGGCATAAAAGGACCTCACGACCTCCAGAATCCCTGACCTGGACTTTGTCACGGAACCTGTACTGTCCTTAAGGCCAACGACCGCTTTAACAGCTACACCTTGTTTGCAGTTCTGGTAAGGGTCAGGCGAGTGGTACTTCCCATAGTCCCTCTCCAGAACCAAAGAGGCATGCCGGTCATATTGACACTTCCTGAGAAGGAGTTTCACTTCGGAGATTGCCCCAGGATCTCCTCCTCTCGAGACAAGAATATCCAGCTTCCTCCGCAAACGTTGGTAGGTCATGTATTTATTAAACTGTGTTCTATTGGCTAGGCCCCTGAAGAATCCAGCGATCCTCTTTTTGGTCAGCTCCCACCACTCAGCCTTGCTGCTACAAAAGTCCAGGAGGGTCACCTGTGCCTGAAAGAATTCCTCAAAGGATTGTCTAACATGTTCTTCCTTGAGTAGAGTCGAATTCAATCTCCAGATGCCCTTTCCCCTCTGAGGGGCGTCTGAAGCATTCAGGGCCACAGATAGCATACAGTGATCAGAGAACTCTACTGCCTGCACCACTGGGGGTGAGAAAGCAGAGGCCTCCTTCAAAAAAAACCTGTCTATCCTACTCTGACTATTACCACGATGAAAGGTGAACCCTGTGTCATCCGGGAGGTGCGCAATGTGCACATCCACAAGACCAGCATCCCTTACCATACTATTTAAAAAAACGCTATCATATCCCAGCCTGTCCTTGAAGTCCTTCCTGTCCTTGGGCCTAGTTATTGTATTAAAGTCACCTCCAAAGACCACTTGCCGGGATGTAAAAAGAAATGGCTTGATCCTTGTAAAAAGGCATTTCCTGTCCCACTTTGTGTGCGGCCCATAGATATTAATTAGGCGCAGGTCCTGCCCTCCCACAAGGACGTCTAAGACCATACATCTCCCAATCTCCACCTCAATAACCCGCCGGACAGTTACCATGCCGGTTTTAAACAACACCGCCACACCGCCGTAAGGCTCGGCCGCAAGAGACCAGTAAGATGGACCATACCTCCACTCTCTCTTGGCCATATGAATATCTGCCAAGGAGGTGAGCCTAGTCTCTTGCAAAAATAAAATTTCAGCATCTAATTGGCTGAACAAAAAGAAGGCCATAGAACGAGCTCTCACTGACTTAATGCTGGCGACATTTATTGTCGCCACTTTTAACGGAGGGGGAACCGCCATTTGGGTTATTGGGTGGATTGCTTCTTAGCTCCCCTCTGCTGCTCATCACCAGAAGCCTCCCTCTTTCTTGAGGCCGCCTCCAACTCCATCTCTGAATCAGAGCTCAGCTCTGAAGAAGCGCCAGATGACGAAATGTCCCACCTAGCGGACCTACGACGGGTGGAGACAGGCACCGGAGCTTCCCGTCCCCGTTCCGTCCTCACCGCCTGCTTCTTCCGCCGCCCAACCTTCCTTCTCTCCTCCAGGTACTTGAGGTCAGCCTCAGAGATGCCCTCATCCCTTGTTTTTTTCTTTGAAGCGACCTTTTTAGTACCCGCTACCACTCCTGGTGGGGGGGGTAAATCCGACTTAGGAGGGATAGACTGCCGGGGGGTAACTGACTCAGGGGGCACAGACTTGGAAGGTTCTGACACAAGAGGAGCGAAAACAGTAGGCTGGGGGGACACAGAGACAGATACAGAAGGAGTACTTACAGACACAGGAGGGGTGGTCACAGGAACTGGGGAGGAAACCGGGGAGGGATCCTGAGCAGGACCAGGGGGGTCGGTCACCGCAGCGGAGGATGGTACACCAGGGGCCTCCCCCTCCATCCCGTCCAGCCTTGACATCTCATCCACTACCTCCTTCTCCATATTGTGCCAGGCCTCAGGGCATCTGCTATAAGGGTGGCCAAGTCGCAGGCACAGGTTGCACCTGATCTTCTGGGTGCAGTCCTTGGCCATATGACCCTGACCCCGACACACTGAGCATATCAAGGCCGAACAGGAGGAGCTAAGGTGCCCCCTCTCTCCACAGCGGTGGCACAGCTTCGGCTGACCAGGGTAGAACACGGTCATCCTATCCCTCCCTATGAAAGCCGAGGAGGGCAGGTGACGGACAACATTTCCATCCCTGGCCAGCCTGACTGTTACCGACCATCCCCCAGTCCAGATGTTACGCTCATCTAATATTTTACTGGGTTTGGTCAAAACCTCCCCATAGTTCCTCAACCAGACCTCCAGATCCCTGGCAGGGACGCTCTCATTGGTGAGGATGATAGTGATCTTTTTTACTGTTGACTGCTGAGAAATCGCAACTGGGGCCAGACTTTCCCATTCGGGTCTTGACCTGCACCGGGCCTCATATCGCTCCCAGAACAGGTCAAGACCCTCTGGCTTGGTGAAACTGACTGTATACTCTCGCGTCCCTGACACATGAATAAAAGCATACAAATCATTTACCCCAAAGCCCATTTCTATAATTAAATCCACCACTGCACGCCTTGCAGGGGGGATTGCACCACCCTCCCATTTCAAGATGACAACATTACGTCTTGGGCCCCCAGCAGAAGCCAGAGACCCAAGACCATATCCCGGGGGGCTCCAGGTAGTAGCTCGTAGGGGAAAACCCTGCTTGGGGGCGGAGCTACCAGGGGCAGAGCGCACCACCTGAGCGAACGTAGGTTTATCCGGGCCAAGACCCCACACCGAAGTCACTTTATCTGCATGAACAGAGTTAGTATTGTCCATCCCACCTGAACTGGGACCATTGTCCATCCCACCTGAAATGGGACCATTGTCCATCCCACCTGAACTGGGACCATTGTCCATCCCACCTGAAATGGGACCATTGTCCATCCCACCTGAACTGGGATGATTTTTATCAGTCACACACACATTCCCATCAGGAACAGTCACTGTTGCTGCTGCAGTACCAGCTGTGTCCTGATGCTGCGCTGTGGAGTCCTGAGCAGCAGTGGGGCAATCAGCTCTGGTCTCAGCAGCAGTGGGGTTAATGGGTTCTGCTGGGACTTGCAGTTCCTTCACAGAAATGTCATTTTTTAAACGTGTCTCTTGCTGCATTGCAGCCTCAGCAGGCACATTATTACTGCATACAGCCTGATTATTGGGCACATTATCAGGCATGGTGCTAGATGGTACAAACACAGTCTTATTCACAACATGGGGCTTAGCTGGCTTCACTTTATCAGGTACACCATCTGCAATATCTTCATCATTGAAAACCATCTGATCCCCCCGCACAGGAGACTCCATTACCTGGATCACCCTCAACATGCCTCCTGAGTCCTGGGAAGGCATTGGGGTGCTTACCTCTCCCTGGGGGGGCAGGGGGTCAGAACTGGGGGTCTCCTCCTCCTCCACCTCCATCTTTGTCACCTTTGCAAACCTCTTGTCGTTGCAGAACTTTTCCTTGAAAGGACCATCCCTTCCTTCCATTATGGCCACGATGGTCTCCTGGTGGTCCACACGGACCTTGGCCAATTGGATCTCTGGATCCATGGATCCGCGTTTCTGGCTATGCAAGCCTTCACGTTGCCTTCGCAGGCGCTTCAGCTCCGCACGTAGCTTGTACAGCTTGTCCCTCTCCCGGTTTAGGACTTTTATCCCGGCCACCACTCGCTCCCGAATGGCCTCCGATCCTTCATCCACACCAGGGGCAGAGAGATCACCAGCTGAGGCTTGTAGAGGGGCAGACATGTCAGCAGATGGCCCAGGAGATGGCTGAGAGCCTCCAGCAGGGGAGGCCCCGCTGCCCTCCATGGCTTCCCCAGAGAGGGGCCAGGAGAGCTGGGATAGATTTCCAGGCAACTCCCTTCTCACACAGCAGCTTCTCACACACCTTCCTCCTCACACACCTGTGCTCCAATGGTGGGTGGGGCACTATTCCTCCCACTGACACAAATGAAAGGGCACAATTTCTCCCACTGACACAAATGAAAGGGCACATTTTATCCCACTGGCACCCAAATTGCGGCATTATTCTTCCCAAGCTGTACTTGAGGATCTAAAATGCAAGGATCTCACTGTTTCTGTTTTATTCACTATGAGGGTCTGTGCTTCCCACACCTCTCATGCTGCTTCTTGATTAATTTTGCACTAGTCATCACGTTACCAGTTACATAAGGAATCAAAGCCCTGCTTCTCCACCAATATTTTCCCTTCCTCCAAAAGACACATTACTGTGATGCTCACTGTTCTCCTTGCTGGAGAGGAAACTGTACCTGAGAACCTGCAATGCAAGGATCTTCCTGTTTCTGTTTCATTCATCCTGAGGATCCGTGCTTTCTCTACCTCTCATGCTGCCTATTGATCATTATTCCATCGGACATCAGATCACCAGTCATCATGGGGGGGGGGGGGGGGGTGGTAGCTCTAATATGAGAAAGCAAAGCCCCACTTTTACTGAGATGGCTGCCCCCACACAATGACACTGCAGCTGCAGAGAGACCACAGGCAATACTGGTGATTTGGTCTTCCCCCATTTGCCAGCTTCCAGAGTAAAGCTTATTTTTAAAAGGGATACTGTAACCAGAATAATCAAGGAGAAATTATCTGACCAGCATGGGTAAAGTAGGTAAATGACACTCTTTTCGAACAGCCCTCATCTTAATTTCTACTGAAGTAAAGAAATTACTTGAAAGTACCAATCCACGTGACTCCCTATACCAGTGTTTCTCAACTCCAGTCCTTAAGGCACATCAACAGGTCATGTTTTCAGGTTTTCCATTATTTTGCACAGGTGATTTGATCAGTTTCACTGCTTGAGGCTGGGTTCACACTACTACACTACTTTCATCCTACTTTGCTCTGTGTTCAATGTTTCCCTATGAGAGCGTCTTGTAGCGTCCTACACAAGTCGGTCCGACTTTGAAAATGCTCCCTGTACTACTTTTGGTCCTACATTGATCCTACTTCAGGCCCATTGAATATCATTGAAGTCGGACCAAAGTAGTATCCTGTTCATGAAAGTAGGATGGATGTAGGACCAATGTAGGATAAATGTAGGACCAATGTAGCAGAGCAAAGTAGGATGAAAGTAGTGTAGTAGTGTGAACCCAGCCTGAGGCTGGGTTCACACTTGTCCTACAACGGTCCTACATTGGGAGCTCATGTAGCATGACGTGTGAAAATCAATGTTTCCCTATGAGAGCTGTCTTAACTGGTCCGACACAAGTCGGTCCGACTTTGAAACTACTCCCTGTACTACTTTGGTCCTACTTTGATCCTACATCAGCCCATTGAATATCATTAAAGTAGGATCAAAGTAGGAGCCTTGTCCTAACCATCCGACTTTTGACATCCGACTTATGATTACAGCAGCAGTAAAAGGAATTTATCTCACTCTGGGATTGTTTTGATTGGTCAAAGAACAAGTCAGACTATCACAAAGTCGGATCAAAGTAGTATCCTGTTCATGAAAGTAGGATGGATGTAGGACCAATGTAGGATCAATGTAGGACCAATGTAGGATCAGTGTAGGACCAATGTAGCAGAGCAAAGTAGGATCAAAGTAGTGTAGTAGTGTGAACCCAGCCTTAGTAATTACCAGACCCGTTTCATCTGAGGGAAATCCTAAAAACATGACCTGTTGGGGCGCCTTGAGGACTGGAGTTGAGAAACACTGCCCTATACCAATGTTTCTCAACTTTTTTTTCAGCCGTAGCCCTCCTTTAAAGAATGCAAAATCTCAGAACACCCCAGTCTTTAAAATGCATAAGTGTTTCTTATCAATCGGAAACCCTGACTTCATATTAGAAGCCCCCCATTACATCAGAGGTTCCCCCTTCATAGCAGGGATCTTCCCCACATCAGAGGCCCCTAATCGTGTCAGAGGTCCCCCCATTATTTCAGAGTTCCTCTTTTATGTCTGAGGCATCCCATCACATCTGAGGACCCCTATACATGAGAGCTCCCCATCACAACAGAGACCCCCATCACCATATAGTCCCTCATCACAGAGCCCCAAAACGCACAGTTCCCCTATCATGGAGCCTCCCAGTCAGACAGCCCCTTCTTTACATCACAGCCTTACCTTTTGGCAGGAGGTGGAAGAAGTCTGGGGGAGGTGGACTTCTGTCTTCCCTTAATTGGTGGTGGGCCGTGGGTTGCCTTGGTGTGAGCTAGCAGACCCTCATCACAATGGAATCAAATGATGCCATACGCCCTGGCTCTAGAGCGTTATTTTTTGTTATGGTCTTGGTGGCCAGCTCACCTGCACCATGGCAACTCATGATGCTGATCCAGAGAAAACTGGGTGCCATGCTCACAGCACCCCGAGAAACCCAGATGGCACCTATGTTGATAAACACTTCCTTAGACCTGCAACATACTCCTTGATCTCCCTGGGTATCCCAGATTTCTTTAGACTCCGATTAGCATTTCCCCTAGTAGAGAGAGAGAGAGGTGGTCCAAGAAATGTAATAAACTTAGATTTTTCAAGACATGGAAGAGAGAATTGGAGGCACAAAAGAGAGCGTTAGTCACACGGTTCTCTCTTCTCTGTGCCCTGGTTATCTCAGCTTGATTGGTTTGTGTGGAGAAGCTCCTGGAAATAATTGCTTATTCACACTGTTCTGGTCCTATTGGCACCAAGGGCAATGAGGGGATTTAGCAATGAACCCTGGTTCTTATTAAACACATCCTTCTAACCATGTCATCCCCATGCTGATACCTCTTTGTAGCGTCTGATGCATTTTTTACTTGCTGCCTGAAACCTCTTTACAATGTGAAGTAATAATATATAGAAAAAAGGATTGCCTTAGCCTGATAGCTGCTGTTCTAACTTTGCCCATTGATCACAGTGGGTATTTCTAAAAGTGGGAGTTCACCCGAAAAAAATTTTTTAACATTAGATTGATGCTCATTTTGTCAAAGGGAATCGGGTAGTTTTTTTAAAAACGAAGCAGTACTTACCGTTTTAGAGAGCGATCTTCTCCGCCGCTTCCGGGTATGGTCTTCGGGACTGGGCGTTCCTATTTGATTGACAGTCTTCCGACAGGCTTCTGACGGTCGCATACATCGCGTCACAAGAAGCCGAACGTCGGGGCGGCTCTATACGGCGCCTGCGCACCGACGTTCGACTACTTTCGGAAAATCGTGACGCGATAGATGCGACCGTCGGAAGACTGTCAATCAAATAGGAACGCCCAGTCCCGCAGCCCATACCCGGAAGCGGCGGAGAAGATCGCTCTCTAAAACGGTAAGTACTGCTTCGTTTTTAAAAAAACTGCATTTATGGCCACTGATGAGGCTGCATTGATGAGCATTGGTGAGGCTGCATTGATGGGCAGTGATCAGGCTGCTATGATCGGCACTGGTGAGGCTGCATTGATGGGCACTGGTGACGCTGCATTGATGGGCACTGATCAGCCAGCTCAAGTGAGCCCTCAGCCCAGACTCAGTGTGCTATCACTGAGGCCCGCCCGACAGCAATGGAACAGGCTACAGCCCAGCCCAGCCAGGCACCAACCAGCAAGTTTACACCCCATGATGCCGGGCATGGGCTGGACTTACTTTAAAATGTGGGAGGGGTTATCAAATTTACCGGGCTGAAGCCCCTGGTCTTTTTCCCACCTAACAACACCCCTGCATGTAACAATTCCCATCACGCCACCAGATATGTGTCCATCAGCTAGGGTGCAGCTTACATGTTTCAAGGGCGATGCCCTCTTTCTCAGAGATAAAAAGTTTTTAGCTCTGAGGGAGAGGGCATCACCCTTAAAACGCGTAAGCCCTTGCTGATGGACACGTGTCTGAGGGTGTGATGGGAATTATTATATGCACTTGACTGTATTTCCTTTATGAGTATATTCTCACTTATCTTATTTATTAACCACTTGGGATCTGCACTATGAACGAAAGACGTCCACAGCGCGGCTCTCAAGTGCCGGGTGGACGTCCCTGGACGTCCCGTTGTAGTTGTTCCCCCGTGTGCGCCGCTGGGGGCGCGCAGCGGGGAAACAACGTGCTTGTTGCATCGCTCGGGAGCCGATGCGAGTGCCTGGGGGGCGCGATGTCCGCCAGACACCCGCGTTTGTCGGTGACACAGCAGGGACGTGGAGCTCTGTGTGTAAACACAGAGCTCCACGTGCTGTCAGGGAGAGAGGAGACCGATCTGTGTCCCTTTACATAGGGACACAGCATCGGTCACCTCCCCCAGTCAGTCCCCCTCCCCCCACACAGTTAGAACACACCCAGGGAATACATTTAACCCCTTCCTCACCCCCTAGTGTTAACCCCTTCACTGCCAGTCACATTTATACAGTAATTAGTGCATTTTTATAGCACTGATCGCTGTATAAATGAGAATGGTCCCAAAATTGTGTCAAAAGTGTTCGATACGTCCGGCGCAATATCGCAGGCCTGACAAAAAAATCGAAAATCTCCGCCATTACTAGTAAAAAAAAAAAATAATAATAATAAATCTAGCCCCTATTTTGTAGGCACTATAACTTTTGCGCAAACCAATCAATATACGCTTATTGCGATTTTTTTTTTAACAAAAATATGTAGAAGAATTTGTATCGGCCTAAACCGAGGGAATTTTTTTTTTTTTTTTTTTTAAATTGGGATATTATTATAACAAAAAGTAAAAAATATTGTGTTTTTTTTTTCTAAATTTTCAGTTTTTTTTATGTTTATAGCGCAAAAAATAAAAATCGCAGAGGTGATCAAATACCACCAAAAGAAAGCTCTATTTGTGGGAAAAAATGATAAAAATATAATTTGGGTACAGTGTTGTATGACTGCGCAATTGTCATTCAAAATGCATCAGCGCTGAAAGCTGAAAATTGGTCTGGGCACGAAGGGGGTTTAAGTGCCCAGTAATGAAGTGGTTAAAGAATCCTGTGTCAATGCACTAGGCTGGTGCGCCTCCTTCTTATGCTTGTTTTCTAGTACTGGTTTTCAGCAAAAAGAAGAGGGAAGCAAAGCCGGTTTTCCAATTTTAGTTGGCCTGGTTATCAAGGACAGCTGACTACGGGAATTGCCTAGCTCCTGGATGAGGCATGAGACATTTATGGCAGACCAAGCTGTCCAGGTGACTTATTTGTGGCAGGCACCTTGGGCCAGATTCACGTAGGTGAGCGGCGGCGTAACGTACGTACGTTACACCGCCGCAAGTTTTCATCGCAAGTGCCTGATTCACAGAGCACTTGCAATGAAAACCTATGCCGGCGGCCTCCGGCGCAAGGCGGGCCAATTCAAATGGGCGTGTGCCATTTAAATTAGCCGCGCTCCCGCGCCGAACCTACTGCGCATGCTCAGTTTCGCAATTCCCATTGTGCTTTGCGCGCCGTGACTTCATTTTTTCGAACGGCGACGCGTGTAGCGTAATTCCGTATTCCCGGATGGCTTACGCAAACGACGTTCATTTTTAAATTTCGACGCGGGAACGACGGCCAAACTTTATACAGCAATACGATTGCTGTGTAAAGTTAAGGCACCAAAAACGACGACTAACTTTGCGACGGGAAACTAGACTAGAAGCGACGTAGCGAACGCGAAAATCCATCGTGAATCGCCGTAACTCCTAATTTGCATACCCGACGCTGGTTTACGACGCAAACTCCCCCCAGCGGCGGCCGCGGTACTGCATCCTAAGATCCGACAGTGTAAAACAATTACACCTGTCGGATCTTAGGGATATCTATGCGTAACTGATTCTATGAATCAGTCGCATAGATACTCTGAGAGATACGACGGAGTATCAGGAGATACTCCATCGTATCTCCTTTGTGAATCTGGCACCTTGGTACTATGAGCTGCATAGCAGGCATGGATTCAGATTGCCAGGGTGCAGACTATTGTACTGGACGGTCTTCAAGCAGACAGGTTGACGGCCAAACCAATTTCAGAATCTCCATCACCATTTACAAGCCAAGAACCTCCTCACATGTAAGGGCTTCGCTCTGGAGACAGATTATCTATAGGCTCATTATGACAATCAAATATTACTTGTAGCAGAAGCACCTTTTTTTCCGAATGTTCAATTTTCAGGTAAATTCTGAAGGGAAAATGCCCTTTGATTGGAATTTCTCAGCTTATAAAGGCGTAAAAGACCCTTATTCATAAAGGGTCACACGCTCATTTCATGTAATAAAAACCCAGACTATGTAAATGTGCCTTACCTTGTCAGACAATACGAGTAGCGGCGCCTCAGTGCGAAACGTTCCGGCGCTATTGATACATCCCCAATATGAAAATGGATGTTCGCGGTTTTCTAATCTACAGTTAGCAGCCCCCGCTGCCAGCTTATCCATGTGACAGGTAAAATTGTCTGCGGAGCTGCAAAGTGGGGCTGTCATTTGGACGGGCTGGACAGTAATGTGAACCGACGATGGAGGTTATTTAAAAATGGACTGTTCAGTCACAGCTGAAAGCTTCTCTTAACTAAAGAGCATTTCTTAATAAGCTGCGGAGATCTCTTCTAGGCTGCACCCGCAACTCTTACAGACCCTAATTTGGCTTTCAAAGTCATTTACTGCTCACAAATATACTGACTTTTTTTTTTTGTTTTTCATTATAATTGGAATTCTGTAAATACTTGCAGACAAACATATCTCTTTATAGTTCTACCTGCTACAGTCTAGAGTCTTTCCACGGTTAAAGTGGAGGTTCCATAAAAAAAAAAACAATTTTGCTTTAAACTGTAGCTTACGACTAAAAAAAAAAAAAATAATTTTTTTTTTTTTTTACTCATCTGGAAATGCCTGTTGCTATGCGGTCCCAAGAAATCTGCCTTTGAAATCACCTAGGATCCTGACATCATCTCCCTCTAATGCTCCTGGGAAATGTGTGTCATCATTTCCCAGGATGCAGTGCGCTGTCCAATTATCACTCCCCATCCAAGACTTCCAGGAAGTAAGTGCCAGATTCACAGCCAGGCGGCGCAGCGTAACGTAACCGATTTAGGTTACACCGCCGCAAATTTTCTTGGCTAAGTGCCCGATCCACAAAGCACTTACCTGGAAATTTGCGGCGGTGTATCCTAAATCCGTCCGGCGCAAGGCGGGCCAATTCAAATGGGGCGAGTCCCATTTAAATTAGGTGTGCTCCCGTGCCGGACGTACTGCGCATGCTCCCGTCGCAAATTTCCCGACGAGCTTTGCGCGAAGTTACGACGCGCCGACGTTTTGTGAATCGCGATGGGTAAAAAAGACTTGCGTCGGGAAAAATAAAACATTTAAAAAAAAATTGAAAGCGACGCGCGAAAGACGGGTATACTTTTACATGGTGTAGTAATTTTACACTTTGTAAAAGGTGCCCTATCTTTGCAACGGGAAACTAACACTTGCGGCGACGTAACGGCGGGAAAAAATTTAGTGGATCGCCGTAACTGCTAATTTGCATACCCGACGCTGGTTTACGACGTGAAATCCCCCCAGCGGCGGCCGCGGTATTGCATCCTAAGATCCGACAGTGTAAAACTATTACACCTGTCGGATCTTAGGGCTAGCTATGCGTAACTGATTCTATGAATCAGTCGCATAGATAGAAACAGGGATACGAAGGGGTTGCAAAGGTAAAAAAAAAAAAAAATCCCTAAATAGCTTCCTTTCCCTTAGTGCAGTCCTCCTTCACTTACCTCATCCTTCCATTTTGCTTTTAAATGTCCTTATTTCTTCTGAGAAATCCTCACTTCCTGTTCTTCTGTCTGTGACAGTAATGCGAGCAGTGTTGCCATTCGTCCGTATTTTTACGGACAGTTCGTAAAAACTGGCACTTTTTCCCCCTGTTCGTAAATGTCCGTGGTTGTGGGAATGTGCCAGTAAAAATAGCCGAGATCGGTTCAGCTTGGAACTGCGCATGGAGATTGGAGGCAGGGGGTGATGGTGGCTGCAGTGGCACTGCAGAGGGGGATGGAGGTAGGGGGAGATTGGAGGCAGGGGGGGTTAGTGGCACCGCAGAGGGGGATGGTGGCACTACAGAATGTAGGGGATGGAGACAGGGGTTGTTGGTGGCACCGCAGAGAGGGATGAAGGCAGGGGGAGATTGGAGGCAGGGGGTGTTAGTGGCAGGGGGTGATTGGAGGCAGGGGGTGTTAGTGGCAGGGGGAGATTGGAGGCAGGGGGTGTTAGTGGCAGGGGGTGATTGGAGGCAGGGGGTGTTGGTGGCACCGCAGAGGGGGATGGTGGGACTGCAGAATGTGGGGGATGGAGACAGGGGTTGTTGGTGGCACCGCAGAGAGGGATGAAGGCAGGGCCATCTTTTCCATTGGGCACGCTGGGCAGTTGCCCGGGGGCCCCGCTTGCCTGGGGGGCCCCACCGGCTGCCCAGCAACCCCAGTAAAAAATTGTGGAGAGTGACGGGTTAGAACTGCCCATGCCCAGTTTGCGGAAATCACAGAGAAGATCCGGTCCTCCACAAGTGCGGGGGTTGCTGATGTAAGGGGGGAGTGAATGCAAAAATGTAAGGGGGAACTGATATAAAGGTTCCCCCTCCTCTATTAGTGACCCCCCTTACCTTAAAATATTTACTCTACGGAAGGTGGTCTCTGGTCACCAGAGTGCCCCCCACATCAGAGTTCCCCTTTACATCAGAGTCTGCAAGATTCACCCTTACAATGCAAGGGGAACTCAGTCTGCGGACCCTGATGTAAGTGGGAAAGAGAAAGCAGTGGACTCTGATATAAGGTGGTCTCTGGTCACGGAAGCCCCCCTCCGCATCAGAGTTCCCCCCTTAGATCATGATCGGCAGTGTTCCCCTTTGCATAAAAGTTCCCTTTCACTGTAAGGGAGAATCCTGCAGACTCTGATGTAAGAGGAAACTCTGTGCTGGCTGGGTTATAGTAACCTGACCTTCATGTCAATGAAGACATCTTTTTTGTTTTACTTTTGTTTAACTTAAACACATTGCTAATAGCACTAGCTATATGTTTATAGTTTAAATACTGACATTTGCATTGTTCGGCACTGAAAACTGTAATTTTAGGTACTTTTTTTGCAGTGGCAGTAAAAAATGTGGTTCTGCCAGTAAATTTTATGTTTTTTGTCAGTAAATTCTCGTGCGTGATTGTGTAGACAGGGCCCCACTGCGCTGTATTGCCCGCGGGCCTATAATGCTCTTAAGATGACACTGGATGAAGGCAGGGGGAGATTGGAGGCAGGGGGTGTTAGTGGCAGGGGGTGATTGGAGGCAGGGGGTGTTAGTGGCAGGGGGTGATTGGAGGCAGGGGGTGTTGGTGGCACCGCAGAGGGGGGTGGTGGCACTGCAGAATGTGGGGGATGGAGACAGGGGTTGTTGGTGGCACCGCAGAGAGGGATGGAGGCAGGGGGAGATTGGAGGCAGGGGGTGTTAGTGGCAGGGGGTGATTGAAGGCAGGGGGTGTTGGTGGCACCGCAGAGGGGGGTGGTGGCACTGCAGAATGTGGGGGATGGAGACAGGGGTTGTTGGTGGCCCCACAGAGAGGGATGGAGGCAGGGGATGATGGAGGCAGGGGCCTGGGGGAGATTGGAGGCAGGGGGAGATTGGAGGCAGGGGGAGATTGGAGACAGAGGGAGATTGGAGGCAGGGGGAGATTGGAGACAGAGGGAGATTGGAGGCAGGGGGAGATTGTGGCACCGCAGAGGGGGGTGAAGGCAGGGGGTGTTGGTGGCAGAGGGGGGTGGAGGCAGGGGGTGATGTGACTAAATAATTTGCCCTTATTATATCGAAAATAACAAAAATATGTTTTTTTTTACCTTAATATCTACCTTAAATCACATTGCTATTTACCTAGCGTACTTGTTTGCAGCCTAAATACTGACATTTGCACCTAAAAATGTAATTTAGTAACTTTTGTGAATTGCCAGTAAATTTTGGGTGTCGTGCCAGTAAATTTCAATCTGGTAGGTTGGCAACACTGAATGCAAGGTTTTCTCCCTGGTGTGGAGAAAGCCTCTTGAGGGGGGAGGGGGCGAGCAGGAGTGTCAGGACGCCCACTAACATACAGCTCCTTTCTCTATCTGCAAAGTAGAGAGTGTCCTGACTCTCCTGCTCCCCCCTCAAGAGGCTTTCTACACACCAGGGAGAAAGCCTCTCATTACTGTGTGGAGTTACAGACAGAAGAACAGGAAGTGAGGATTTCTCAGAAAAAATAAGGACATTTAAAAGCAAAATTGAGGGATGAGGTAAGTGAAGGAGGACTGCACCAAGGTAAAGGAAGCTATTTAGGGACATTTTTTTTTACCTTTACAACCCCTCTAAGCCTCGTACACACGCTTAGATTTTCAGACGACCAAACGTTCGTTTTCTGTGGCATGCTAGTCTCATGTTGAAAGTGAAGAGGTTACTCGCAATATGAAAATTTTCGTACGACAGAATACAAGGTCTGAAGTGATGTAATGTGTTGAATAGTTTTGGATGTATTCTTTCGTTTCTGAGCATGCGTAGTCTTGCTCTTATGTTTTTTTTTTGTACGAAAATCGTTCTAATAAAACGAAAATTGGACATTGAGTTCACATCTGACAAAAATGTTATAGTCTGCACATCCAGCTTTTTTATGACGAAAAACCGTAATCGGGAAAGAAAAATAGTCTGTCGAAAGCACCGTACTAACCATCCGAAAATCGTCAGCTCGTCGTACAAATTTTTTAATTCGATTTTCGTATGGTGTGTATGGGCCTTTAGTCCGTAGGGTTCAATATTGAGTTGGCCCACCCTTTACAGCTATAACAGCTTCAACTCTTCTGGGAAGGCCGTCCACAATGTTTAGGAGTGTCTATGGGAATGTTTGACCATTCTTCCAGAAGCGCATTTGTGAGGTCAGGCACTGATGTTGGACGAAAGGGCCTGGCTTGCAGTCTCCACTCTGAGGCCTCGTACACACGACAGAGTTTCTCGGCAGAATTCACCGAGAAACTCGGTCAAAACCCGGATTCTGCCGAGAAACTCTGTCGTCTGTACAGTTTTGGCTCGATGGAGCCGCCGAGGAACTCGACGAGAAAATAGAGAACATGTTCTCTATTTTCTCGTTGTCCTCGTTGTTCTATGGGAGAAGGCGGCCCGCCGAGCTCCTCGGCGGCTTCATCCCAAAACTCGACGAGGAACTCGACGTGCCAAGCACGTCGAGTTCCTCTGTCGTGTGTACGGGGCCTAATTCATTACAAAGATGTTCTATTGAGTTGAGGCAGCCCAGTCAAGTTCCTTCACCCCAAACTCGATCATCCATGTCTTTATTGACCTTGCTTTGTGTACCTGATGGGTTTTACTTCCTATTTTTTCCCCTGAAAAGTAAAAGCATAATGGGCCAATATGCCCATTATGTGCCACTTACCTGCAAACAAAGCCTGTGATGTCCCCGCTGGTGGTCGCATCCATCTTCGCCCCTCTTCCTTCTAGGGACGTGGACTCCAACTCTGTGACTGGCTGAAGTCGTGTGACATCACTCCCACGCATGTGCCCAAGAGCCGCCAGTCACGGCACGAGCCCCTTAGAAACAGCACGAGCCCTTTCTTCAGTGCGCATGCGCTGATGACGTCAGCACAAGCGTATATGGTAAATATCTCCTGAACCATGCAGGTTTAAGAGCTAAACATTATAGGCTTACCTGTAGGTAAAAGTAGTGTAATAGGGTTTACAACCACAAGATAAAATACCTTCTGTGTGCAGCAGCCCCCTAATACTTACCAGAGCCCCCTCTATATCCAGCAATGTTGTCTCAGCTACCCGAGACTCCCCTCTATATTGGCATGGTGCCATTGGCTCCTCCTGCTGTCAATCAAAGTCAGGCAGCCAATGAGGAGAGAAAGGGGGTGGGCCGGGCTGAGCTCCGTTTCTAAATGGACCCAGGGAGCTGTGGCTTGGCTCAGTTGCCCCCCCCCCCCCCCATAGCAAACTGCTTGCTGTGGGGGGCACTCAACAGGAGGGAGGGGCCAGGAGAGTTGAAGAGGGACTTGAGAAGAGGAGCCCGAGTTTCCGAATGGTCAGTCCGCCCCTGAAAACGATTACACAGAAAAGTTTTTTTTAACAAAAAAAATAAAATAAAAAGTCTTTACAATAAGTTTTATGTTTGTTTGTTTTTTGTTTTTTTTGCATTCTTTCAATGACCCATATGTGTTTTATGCTTGAAATGTGGCCATTTAAATGAAAATACTTACCTTTTTTTTCTCTTTTCTTTGTGTCTTTCCAGCTCCCAGCACAGCCCAATACGGCATTACAGGGCGAGCAGAAATCCTCTTCTCCTGTTGGTACCTCGTGTTGACGCTCTCTTCTTTCACGAGCATAATCTACCTGAAAAACATCATTATACAATAAACACACAGAATCATACAAAAGGCTTTAAAGATGTCTGTGAAGGTGCTTATATTGACCGGATGCGATCTGGTGCGGTCTCTTTGAAGCGGCGCTGGATGTAAAGCAGCCGCGAATACATGTGGGGGATGGCCGGCTTCTTTAGAAATGTTCATTTTTTGTAAATACTTTAATTCTTATTTTTTTTTTTTTGTTTTTTTTTTCTGATTAGCTGCATTCCCTTGTGACGCAGTACACATTGTCCCCCTTTTTTTAAGAAAAACAAAAATGAAAAAGTCTAACTGTAACAGCTCTGAAATTACTTTTAGAGGCAATTAGTTGTGACTTCACATTTGTAATTTACAACTTTTTGGAAAAAAAAAAAAAAAAAGTTTGACGGCGATAGGTGTGGGCTGCGGTTTACAAACATAAAAAAAGAAAAGAAAAGAAACCCCTAAAACTTAAACAGGACCAGAGAATCATTGCACAGGAAAATAATATTATTTAACGTTCTGAGGCTTGCAGTCTCTTGCCTTTTTTTTTTTTTTTGTGCGAAATAACATCTTGAACTCATGCATATGAAACAGTTTCCAGTAAAATATTGCCTTCAAAAGATTACAACCGTTTCATTTAGCTAGATCAACTGCAAGTTTAATATGTTGGTATCCGCGATCAGTATTATGAAAAAACATTTTTTTTTTCAAAAGAACAAAAAAAACAAAAACATTTTCCGTTTATACTTGTATGTTTCGCATGGGTGTGCCTTCATAAAGTTTTATTTGTTTCGTTTTTTTTTTTGTTTTTTTTTTTTTTATTATTATTATTATTATTCAGATGGTTTTTACTAGCTTAAGGGGGTACCGTCTATATATATAAAATTGTTGAAATGTACAGAGAATATTTTTAGGAGTTCATCTCAAGCAGCCACCCAAGTGTGAAAGACTTCTATGTGTGCTAATAAAAATGTCCATTCCTCTGCCAATGTTCAAATGCAGTGTTCTTTAAACCCATACAGAGTACACAAATTCCATGATTCTGACGCAAACGCAGCTTTTGTAGGCGGAAAAACAAAGATTAAAAGATGGCGCGATATCAGGGGGTCGTTTTGAGGTTGGGGTAGTACTGTGTGCCTCCTATCTGCATTGTCTATAGGACCTACTTGAAAAATGTGTATATCCAGGGCGCTCCAAGAATTTGAATCCTGACAGATAAAGTCTGTGTTGGAGAGGGTAGCAGATCTAAACACACTTTAGGCAGCACTCAGGGAGACAAGCAATCTCTAATGGGAACAGAAAAACAAACAAGGCGCCGCTAAGTACAGAAATATAAAACTTTTAATATCCCCCAAAGGGGTTAAAAACACTTACAAGATGGTGGATGAAGCAGGCATGTAGCAGGTAAGTGTGTCCAGAAGATGTTCCAGTGGCAGGGCAGTCCCAGTCTGATGATAAAGCTTCCAGGGAAGTCCACAGGATAACAGCCAATTTGTGCTGTGAGTGTTTATAGAACACAATGGTTATGGAGCCTGGGGATGATGTCAGAGGAAGCGAGACAAAAACCAGCTTGGAACACAACCAGGAAGAGGGCAGCAAGTGTGTCATAGAGGCAGGACGCGTTTCGGAACAGCTCATTGGTTCCTTCTTCAGCCAGTGACACACTTCCTGCCCTCTTCCTGGTTGTGTTCCATGCTGGTTTTTGTCTCGCTTCCTCTGACATCATCCCCAGGCTCCATCACCATTGTGTTCTCTAAACACTCACAGCACAAATTGGCTGTTATCCTGTGGACTTCCCTGAAAGCTTTATCATCAAACTGGGACTGCCCTGCCACTGGAACATCTTCTGGACACACTTACCTGCTACATGCCTGCTTCATCCACCATCTTGTAAGTGTTTTTAACCCCTTTAGGGGATATTAAAAGTTTTATATTTCTGCACTTAGAGGCACCTTGTTTGTTTTTATGTTCCCATTATAGGACCTACTTGGGTTATATTGTAAAGGTCCACACACACGTTCGGACCTGTTAGATCGGACAATCCGACCGCGTGTACGCTCCATCGGACAAATGTTGGGTGTGAATGCTCTCAAAACTTTCGGCAAAAAATGTCCTACGTTGGCTAATCCGATCTTGTGTACACAAGTCCATCGGACTAAAGTCCAAAGTACTAACACGCATGCTCAGAACCAACGCTAAAGATCAGACAACAATAGCAGAAGTTGCCCAAAGGGTGGCGGTAAAGAGCTGAAAAACCACGTGATTTGGTGAAAGTTGGCTTAAAAAGTCCTGCCGTGTGTAGGCAGAACAAGTTCACGGACAACGCCCTTCGGACAGAAATCAACGGAAAAGTCCGATGGAAGTCCGATCGTGTGTATGAACTTAAGTGATTAAAATGGGTGTGCATCATAAAAAAGGTTTCCAGCATAGGTTCAACAAGAACATAAGGACACCAAAAATAAGGAATACACCGAACTTCCAGGAACTTCCAAGAGCTCAGCTTGTGTTTCTGGACCACCATGGTGTTTTGGTGCTCCTTTCTAGATTTTTGGCTACATCCTTCCTATGAAGAGCAGAACTTCGAAACACCACACTTGAGAATATTGAGATGGTGCCTTAGAGGAGATTTGTTGTGACAGAAATATGAAAGCTACCATTGTCAATCATTTTTTTTTTTACAAGAAAAGGTTTCTGGGTCATCATCCTTAACAGGGCTCAAGTCCTGCGGGAACGCGTGGGAACGGAGTTCCTGCACTTTTTTCACAGCAGGAACGCAGTTCCCTTTGCAGGACTAGAGCAGCCGAGCCGCCCGAGCCAATTCTTCACTAAACGGCGATGCCCAGCTCGAGTCACTGTCAGGGGCAGGCGAACCTTAGTAATCCTTTATGTTACTGGCCGCTTCATGTATATGGATTCATCGCGTAGTGTGCGGGTATTCCGTCACTTCCTCAATGCCGCAATGTCTCCTGGGAGCTTTTGTCATTGTTCCCAGGAGACATTGCGAAGGTCTGCCGCGAGTTATGGCGGGCTTTAGAAAGAACTTGCTTCTTTTTTTTTTTTTTGGTGGGGCGTGGATCTTGGGTGGGAGTTCCCACACTTTTTTCCCTAGGACTTGACCCCTGATCCTTAACCTTCGTTGTACGGCATTTTGAGTGACCTACCGCTTGCATCATTCTTGTTTTAAAATGTCACCAATGGAAAACTATATTTCTGCCATGACAGATGCCCTTAAAAAAAAAGGATAGTTGAACATCTGGAAATTGTCGTCATTTATTTTTTTAGTATATGCCAGATATGCATTTGCCCTGGGCCGCCAACCTACAGGGCTGACAAATTGTAGAAATAAAAATGGCCACCTGGAGTTCCAATGGGTAACTCAAGACTGGGGAAAGAATGATCTCATATCGTTTTTTCTGCCCCATAACAGCCAATCACATTCAATGTTTCTTGTGTTCTGCAATTCAAAAGGATAATCTGAATTCTATGGATAATGTATATAAAAGACTTATATGCGTTGTCTTGGAAAGCAGAGCTTTGGGTAGCATTCTCCATTAACTGCAGTTTTTTTTTTTCTTCCAATTACTGGGTGGAGAAAAGGTCCTCAGGGGACAAAATGTAGTATGTTGGGATTGTTCAAAAGTACATTAGTTTAGCATTACCATAGGTGTGCGCAGCCTATTGCATTAGGGTGTGCACCCCAAATGTATTAAAACATGGATGGTGTCAGTAGAGCAGTGGACTTATTAGTAGAGCAGTGGTTGGTGTCAGTAGGGCCGTGGACAGTGTTAGTAGCTTTTTATTTTTATTATTTTTTTTTTCTATTTTTTTTCGAGGCATTGGTGCAATATCAGCAGGGGGAATCTGCACCTCAAGCAGTGATTAGGGTGTGCCCAGGCACACCCCCTAGCACTACAATAGCGTTTTGGATCACTTAAAGCGGGAGTTCACCCGAAAAAATTAACATTAGATTGGGCCTAATTACGGGAAGCAGAATCGGGTGTTTTGTTTAAAATCAATGCAGTACTTATCGTTTTAGCGATAGATGTTCTCCGCCGCTTCCGGGTATGGTCTTCGGGACTGGGCATTCCTATTTGATTGACAGCCTTCCGACGGTCGCATACAGCCTGTCACGAGTTGCCGAACGTCGGTGCGGCTCTATATGGCGCCTGCGCACCGACGTTCGGCTACTTTCGGAAACTGGTGACGCGCTGTATGCGACGATCGGAAGGCTGTCAATCAAATAGCCCAGTCCCGCAGCCCATACCCGGAAGCCACGGAGAACATCGATCTCTAAAACGGTAAGTACTGCATTGATTTTTAACAAAACACCCGATTCTGCTTCCCGTAATTAGGCCCAATCTAATGTTAAAAATAGATTTTTTGGGTGAACCTCCACTTTAAAGAAGATGTTCTGTTCTACAGGGGACAAAGTATTACACGTCTAAGTCAAGCTGTGAGGTCGGACAAGGTGTCCCCCCCTCCCTTCACAGCTGTCCAATCAAAAAGCTAGCAAAGAGTTGGCTTCTTTGACAGATGGCCCTTTTACCTGTTTCCAAGCACCTAAAGCGGTAGTAAACCGCAGTTGATGGAAAAAAAATCCCTTGCAAGACAATGTCATAATGCGTCCAATACCCCCAAGAATGCAGGCATCTCCCTGTTATCTGTGTACGGACAGCCGTGGGGAAGAGGGTGCCTTGTCTGACCTTGAAGCTTGCCTTAATCGAGAAGTATATATATTTTTTTTTTTGCAGAATTGTACTTACCTAGCTGGATGCAGCATCAGTCCAATGCCGCATCTGTCCCCCGCCGGCTCTAAGACTGAGAATCAAGCGATCAAACACTGCAGATTGCTCAGTTCTCAAGCCTCCCTGAGCATAGAGCTGGTGACTGTCAGTCACCACGCTCTGCTCTGCCCCCCCCCCCCATGCTCACAGGAGAGCTGGGCTGTGGAGGGGGTGGTAGAGGCCGGCTCAAGCTCCTAGCGGCGCGCGTATCCATACTTCATTCTCGTGATATTGCTTGAGCCTGGACCGGCTCTGTGATTTCAGCCGACAGCGGGCTTCCACTGTCTGTTGATAACGGATCAAAGGAGTGCAGAACGAACTGCACTGTAAACGAGCTTTGGCTGTACTTCTCCTTTAAGCAAGTCATAGATGTAGTGATTTTCTTTCTGTGGTTGCAGAAAATAAATTTATTGATGCCCTCTGCCGGAGCTATTCTCCCGGTGGGAGGGTCAAGGGGAGCCATCCCTGCTGGGAGAACACACAGTTATTATTGCTAGTGGCTATAGCCCCTGGCAATTATTACATAAAAAATGCAACAGGCTGGCTGTATTGATTGAACAGCTTGGATACAATCAGCCTGCCCGGACATTGTTTGAATTTCAGCCGGCTCCTGCTGAACTGGCCAAGATATAAACCGTTTATGGCCGGCATTACATAGCACCTAGGGAGATGGGGCAATGCACTACTGCATGTACACTATATTGTCAAAAGTATTGGGACATTTGCCTTTACACGCACACAAACTGTAATGGCATCCCAGTCATAGTCAGTAGGGTTCAATATTGAGTTGGTCCACCCTTTGCAGCTATAACAGCTTCAACTCTTCTGGGAAGGCTGTCCACAAGGTTTAGGAGTGTGTCTATGGGAATGATTGACCATTCTTCAGAAGCACATTTGTGAGGTCAGGCTCACAAATGATTTGGTTTGCAGTCTCCGCTTGAATTCATCCCAAAGGTGTTCTATCGAGTTGAGGTCAGGACTCTATGCAGGCCAGTCAAGTTCCTCCACCCCAAACTCGCTCATCCATGTCTTTAGGGACCTTGCTTTGTGCACTGGTCCAAATAATTTGGTGCAGGGGGGATTATGGTGTGGGGGTTGTTTTTCACAGGTTGGGCTTGGCCCCTTAGCTAAAGCAGCCCAAAGGGTGGCGCCATCCGCATGGAACTTCCCCTTTATAGTGCCGTTGTATGTGCTGTACGTCACCGCGCTTTGCTAGAGCATTTTTAAAAAACGATGTTGTGTGGGAAATGTCGTTTTAATGATGAAGTTGGAAAAAACAAAGTTTTTTCTAGATGCTGAAAAACTTAGTTTTTTTTAATGCCGAAAAACGATCGTGTGTATGCGGCATCATACACACGGTTCTATTGTTGGAAAGGGATTGAAAATCTTAAACCTCGTACACACGACCGAGGAACTCGACGGGCGAAACACAACGTTTTCCTCGTCGAGTTCCTTGGTAGGCTGTCGAGGAACTCGACAAGGCAAGTTTCTCCATTCCCGTCAAGGAAATAGAGAACATGCTCTCTTTTTGGCTCGTCGAGTTTCTCGACAGTTTCCTCGACGAAAATGTATACACGACCGGTTTCCTCGGCAAAAAAATATCTCCCAGCAAGTTGCTGTTTTTTGCCGAGAAACTTGGTCGTGTGTACGAGGCCTGACACTCGTATCTGGGCGTAAAACTGTGCGGGCGTAACGTATCTGGTTTACGTTATGCCGCCGCAAGTTTTACAGGCAAGTGCTTTATTCACAAAGAACTTGCCTGTAAAGTTGCGGCGGCGTAGCGTAAATCACCCGGCGCAAGCCCGCCTAATTCAAATTAGCCGGGTAGGGGGCGTGGAGCATTTAAATTGGGTGCGTTCCCGGGCCAAACGTACTGCACATGCGCCGTCCTGAAAATATCCCAGGGTGCATTGCTCCGAATGACGTCGCAAGTACGTGATTGGTTTTGACGTGAACGTAAATGGCGTCCAGCCCCATTCACGGACGACTTACACAAACAACGTAAATTTTTTAATTTCGACGCGGGAACGACGGCTATACTTAACATTGGTAGCCCCTCATATAGCAGGGGCAACTTTACGCGTCGCAAATCTAACGTAAACGTATCTTCACTGTGTCGACCGTGCTTATGTTCGGGAATTAGCGTATTTTGCTAATTTGCATACTCAATGGGGAAAACGACGGAGGCGACACCTAGAGGCTAAAAAAAAAAAATGCATTTAAGATCCGACAGCGTAAGAGCCTTGCGCCTGTCGGATCTAATGCATATCTATGCGTAACTGATTCTAAGAATCAGTCGCATAGATACGACGGCCCAGATTAGGACTTACGACGGCGTACATTGCGTTGCGCCGTCGTAAGCCCTTTGAGAATCTGGGCTCCTTTTGCCAATTGTTGCCCAATTTTCCGACAACAAATGTTAGAAGACAGGCTAGAAAATTTTCGGCGGACATCGGCTCCACGTCTGATTTTCAGGTGGTCAGTACACAAATCCGTGCAAACACTCATGCTCAGAATCAATGCTCACCAAGCACGAAATTAGCAGAAGGGGCCCAAAGAGCTGAAATTCCCCCTAGTAGGTCACTACGTTCGTGTTTGTGGCACGACAATTTGTGTAACGTTAGTATGCAAGACAAGATCCTGGCACACGCCATTTTAAAAAAATCAGACGCTCGGTCGGCCAACAATTGTGCCGTGTGTACGAGGCTTAAGACTGGGATGCCGTTAAAGTTCATGTGCGTGTAAAGGCAGGTGTCCCAAGACTTTTGACAATATAGTGTAGTTCTCCCCTGTAAAACAAAACATAATAATAAAAATCCAAATCAGACTTCTTCAGTTATCAAAAACTTTTCAGTACTTGCACTTTGGAAACCCATCCTAATATGTGATCAATATGCCAATTTCAAGCTCCCCGTATAGGATGCTCGCTTTATTCAGCAAAACGTTGTTTACAATTGCGGGGAAAGCCGTGCTTTTCCTATTGGCCCACCATATTAGCCAACAACCATGAATCAAAATGTGCCACACACCCTACTCTTCCAAAGCCTACCCAAGTCTACAAGCCACACCAAGTTTTTGAACTGATGCCTCTGTGACCAGCAAAAAATGTATCGCTTTATGAAATGTAGGCGTTTTTGCAAACAGGCAGCCTTAAGAAACCTCCACTGTGAAATCACTGGAGCATGCCCTTTTTTTTTTTTTTGCTTTGAAGATTCCAATTTCCATATTTTTTTTTTTTTTTTTTAAATCTAACTTTATACACACTAGCCATTTTTCAATCACGTTTTTTGACCCAGGCCTATGAAAAACATCCTGCTTATCCGCCGCCCTATCATCATTTATTTGTGATTTTGTTTATGCTTTCTTTGTTTTTTTTTAAAACCGTACCATGCTGCCGTTTTGATCTGTTTGGTTGTTTCTAACATTTCCTCCTGTTAAAAGCAGATTAAAACTCATTTGTTTCGTTATAATCATGGGAAAAGCATCTAGAAGCAAAAAAAAAAAAAACATCAAAAAGAATAGAAACAGAAGTATTGCTTTGAAAAAAAGTATTACAAATGGATAAAATAACAGTAAAGTAATCCATGTTTATGTCTCATTCTCCCTGTTTTGTTGAAGCAATTAAAAAAAGCTTGTGTGCGCATACTGTTGCAGAAATGATGAAAAGTTCTGTTTGATGAACCGGAGGAAACAAGGCAGATAGGGGGACAGGACTCTAGCGCCCTCTAGGGTTTAGCACCTATGCTACTACTCTTCCTAAAAAAATAATAAAAAAAAATGGCCTTGTTCAACAGTGTCTATCACTGAGCTTCTTGGTATAAAACACCCACTCCATGTTTTTTCCGAACCCTGATTATAGCACAATTCTCATGTGTGTTTTGTGATTTCAGAGCTATTTCTCTTCAAAAAAAACAAAACAAAAAAAAAAAGTATTATTCAAAATTCTTTTAAAAAAAATAAAAATAATGTTGTGCAAACGAGAATGTGACAATCCATTTTATCATCCATCCAATACTTCATGGAATCTGTATTGTTTTGCACTTGATTTTGTACTGAATTTGTGAAACTAGCTAAAATAGTCAAGAAAAAAGTGGATATATTTGGAAATGGGTCTACTCAGCGGAAAATAAAAACTGGTAAAAACCATTCTTATGTTTACTGACTCTTTTTGTGTTGCTCCTGTCTACGCCAGTGATTTTCAACTAGGGTTTCCGTGGAACACTAGGGTTCCTCCAGAGGTTGCCAGGGGTTCCTCCAGCATTGGGCAAGTTCTGCCTCTCAGATAAGTTCCCACTGACACCATTGATCTGTTTGGCTATCTGTAAGGAGGTAATTCTTCCTAAGTTTATATATAAAGAAAATTGCGCACAGAGAACTATGGGCCAGATTCACAAAAGGGATACAACGGCGTATCTCCTGATACGCCGTCGTATCTCTGTTTCTATCTATGCGACTGATTCATAGAATCAGTTACGCATAGATATCCATAAGATCCGACAGGTGTAATTGTTTTACACTGTCGGATCTTAGGATGCAATACCGTGGCCGCCGCTGGGGGGAGTTTGCGTCGTAAACCAGCGTCGGGTATGCAAATTAGGAGTTACGGCGATCCACGATGGATTTTCGCGTTCGCTACGTCGCCGCTAGTCTAGTTTTCCGTCGCAAAGTTAGTCGTCGTTTTGGGTGCCCTAACTTTAGTCAGCAATCGTATTGCTGTCTAATGTATGGCCGTCGTTCCCGCGGCGAAATTAAAAATTTAACGTCGTTTGCGTAACACGTCCGGTAATACTGAAGTACGCTACGTACGTCGCCGTTCCAAAAAATTACGTCACTCCGCGCAAAGCACGGCGGGAAATTCAAAACGGAGCATGCGCAATACGTCCGGCGTGGGAGCGCGCCTAATTTAAATGGCACACGCCCATTTGAATTGGCCCGCCTTGCGCCGGAGGCTGCCAGCGTAGTTTTCATCGCAAGTGCTTTGTGAATCAGGCACTTGCGATGAAAACTTGCGGCGGTGTAACGTATCTACGATACGTTACGCCGCCGCTCACCTACGTGAATCTGGCCCTATGTGAGCTACCAACACTTTCACTAGACACAAGTGTATACAAAATAAAAAGAAATAGTGTAGTGCTCAAATATACCGTATATACTCGAGTATAAGCCGAGTTTTTCAGCACATTTTTTGTGTGCTGAAAATGCCCCCCTCGGCTTATACTCGAGTCAACTTTTTGTGCCTGATCTCCCGGAAATTTGGGGACCCGGTACCGGCCGGCTGTAGGTCCCCTGGACCCCATATAGCCCCACTCTTCCTCTACAAGTGTACAACGTTTGTTGTCCAGGGGACCTACGGCACCCCTTTCACAGACTCCCATGTTAAACGGTTATTTCTCCGGTAACTTTGGGGACCCGGTACCAGCCAAATCTGGGCACACATGTAGCCCCAGTTCTCCTCTACAAGTGTGCAAAGTTTGCTGTTTGGAGGACCTACGGTCAGGGAGCACCGATTTTTCAAACCCGGGCACCCCTTCCATAGACTCCCATGTAAAAAGTAAGTCTAGTCATGGACACAGTGAGGCATGGGCACAGTGAGACATGGGCACAGTGAGGCATGGGCACAGTGAGGCAAAGTGAGGCATGCAGATGGACACCCTAGGCCAGTGATGGCAAACCTCGGCACCCCAGATGTTTCGGAACTACGTTTCCCATGATGCTTATGCACTCTGCAGTGTAGTAGAGCATCATGGGAAATGTAGTTCCAAAACATCTGGGGTGCCAAGGTTCGCCATCACTGTCCTAGGCTTATACTCGAGTCAATACGTTTTCCCATTTTTTTGTGGTAAAATTAGGTGCCTCGGCTTATATTCGTGTCGGCTTATACTTGAGTATATACGGTAAGTGAATGTGAACATTAATTTCAAGGTGAAAAAAATGAAACCAAAAATTGTATACCAAATATAACATCTTAAATAGACCATATAGAATAGTGATAAAAAGGAAGTCTATAAGTGATGAATCAAAAACGTAGGTGATAATCCTGGTGAATACTTGATCATGAAGCGCACACAAAAGAAAAAGTAAGGTTGGCACGCTTACCAGACAAGGTGGACCCACAAAGACAATACAAAAACCAACACCATGGCCACATCTGATTTTAGTCAAGCACAGGTGTGGGAAATTAATTGTAAATCAAACCCTTATCAAGGCTAAAAATATATACACAGTCACTCTCGGGGTGGCTAAATATCTAAGGCCCTGTACACACGATCAGTCCAAACTTATGAAAACGGACTGAAGTTCAGTTTCATCAGTCCAAACCGACCGCTTTAAAATTGAACTGATGGACTGATAACCAATAGGTCAAAACCGATGGTTAGTACGTAAAAGCATCGGTTCAAAACCCGCACATGCTCAGAATTAAGTCGACGCATGCTTGGAAGAATTGAACTTCGTTTTTGTTCAGCACGTCGTTGTGTTTTACGTCACTGCGTTGGACTCGATCGTTTTTTTTTAACTGATGGTGTGTAGGCACATCAGACCATCAGTCAGCTTCATCGGTTAACCGATGAGAACGGTCCTCCAGTCCGTTTTCATCAGTTTGGACTGATCGTGTGTACAAGGCCTCAACCCCGGCAGTGTGTTCCTCTGAATTGTTAACTACCAATGCGCTGAACTGATAACGCCAACAACCTTATCAGCCTTTCTGGTTATGTTCTCTGAAATACAGAACACCCCCACCCCTATGTAATATAGAAGAGACGAGGGGGTGTTTGTAGGCCAAATCAGGAAAGTAGCCTTAAGTGACAACACTGGCATTTTAGAAGTTCTGTGTTCTACCCACATCCTATAGCAGGGGTCTCCAAACTTTCTAAGCAAAGGGCCAGTTTACTGTCTGTCAGGCTTTAGAAGGGCCAGACTGTGGCCACCGGGAGCAGAAAATGCCCCGGCATCAGTACCCCATTATTGGTTTTGATGGGAGGACTAGTGCCCCTGAATTTGGCTCAAAACCCTCCCTTGGCACAACTGGTATAATGGGCCCCCAGTTACTTGTTGGAGGGCACAATATCCCGTCACACTACAGCAAATTATGTAAATGAATGGTTACCTTGAGTTGAATGGATCCCGCAGGATGATAGAAAGACTGTACACAACTTTCAGCTTAACCAATGTAACTCTTTACTTGAAAGTATAAAGCAAAAGAAACAAAGGTAAAACGGTAAAAAGACAGCTTTCAGAGCCCTGCAAGTGTCAGAAACCGAAATAACAAATAAATACACGTTAATCTATAATGGCTATGCAGACCTGTGTAAGCACGCAGCAAGGGGATTCCCTCAATAAGGCATCCACACTGAAGTACCTCCTTGCCAAGCCTCAACCAGTTCTCACCACTAACAATACTCACAGTGTAATAGAACCAATTACTCGATCAACGAGTATGAAAATGAATATCAACAGTCTGCAACAACTAAATGGATAGTCTTTGAATAATATAGCTAACTAACGTGGTTTGGCGGGCCAGGCCAGGCCAAACCTCGATATAAATTATCTTAACAGTTCGTGCACGTATGTGTTGGCATGCAAAAAAATAAACAATTTGTAATCCTAAAGGGAATAGTAAACCAGTTCAGGCCTTGTCCTACAGAAACACTCCGTCCACGATCTCCGATCGCAGTCCTTCAAGATAACAGCCTCCAGTTTTCAGACAAGTCGCAGGGGTACCGGAGTCCCGTCCGATCACTCCGTCAGAGGTTCTGTCTCTCCTTCTCAATGGCGCTCCGCCGCAGGGGCATAGATAGGCCACAATTCCAGCCTAGACTTCCGGGAAGACACCTCGCGCAGGTGTCCTCCTGAGTTGAAGAGGCGGTCCAGAGAGAGCGCGCCAAACATGTCCTCTCCCTTAAATTACCTCCCCTAGCAGGCTGTGCGGGGATCAAAGCATTCTGGGATTGTACAGTTGCTCTCTGGGTAATGTAGTCTATAACAAGCCAGGGCAAATGGAGTCCCCTTTCTCCCTGTACTCAATTTCCCAACATTCCCTGCGGTATCAGGACAAAAAGTAAGCAGCAGGTGGTTATAACACAATTCGGCCACAGGAGGGAGCTGAGATCCTTCTTGATCAGCAGATGGTAGTCTTTTTTTATGACATAAAAACAAAAAGGTGATATCTCGCTACATCAATGAGAAGAATAATACCCCATTGAAGGTGTCAGTATGGGGAATGGTGCTTCAACGTTGGTGTCAGTTGGTGGAATCGTGCACCAAGGGCCAGATAAAGGTAAGCAAAGGGCCACACCTGGCCCCAGGGCCGCAGTTTGGAGAACACTGTCCTATATAATGTACATACATCACATCAATAAGATTGCAGTCATGTACTTTTTTTTAGGGTATATAGAAAATGACACGACATGAACATTAATATAAAAGCACAACATTTATTATGCATAGAATTTAAAATATTAAATTCACATAGAGCACCATGTCCATTGTAGGGTTCTTTACACATTATTTCATCCAATGATCCATATGGGGACTTAACGCGTTTTGAATTGTCTTATTCAGAAACACATGTGAATGAATATCAATGTCATAGAACCCAATCTCTTTCGATTCAAAAGTGTGCAAAGCCTGCTGGAACCAAATAGGTGTGAAACATCTTTTCTGAAAAAAAGGAGCCACAAAGGAGCGATGATGGGCAAAAAACATCAAATCCCTGCCAGAGGACATCATCGCCAAACACACAGCCCCATAATATTCTATGTTTCAAAAAGTCAGCTTTCCTATGTTTATCAATCAGGTAATGATATAGTGACGCCCTGAAGACCTTCAAAGCAGTCTGGGCACCCAATCAATCAGAAGTACGGCAAATCATCTAGCATGTCCAAACAATATTCCACAGCAGACACCTCCATAGATAGTATAGCAAGTGGGTATAGTCACCCTACAACTGGATGTTTGGTATTGGCAGGATCACCAGGTGAAGAAAAGGAAACTAACTGCTAGATTCACGTAGGGCGGCGTATGTTTGAGCCGGCGTAGTGTATCGTATTAACGCTACGCCACCGTAAGTTAGAGAGGCAAGTGCTGTATTCACAAAGCACTTGCGTCCTAAGTTACGGTGGCGTAGCGTAAATGTGCCGGCCTAAGCGCGCCTAATTCAAATTGTGAAGAGGTGGGCGTGTTTTATGTAAATGATTCGTGACCCGACGTGATTGACGTTTTTTTACGAACGCCGCATGCGCCGTCCATGGACATATCCCATTACGCCGCAAAGACTTATTGGTTTTGACGTGAACGTAAATTACGCCCAGCCCCATTCACGGACGACTTACGCAAACGACGTTAAAATTTCAAAATTCGACGCGGGACCGACGTCCATACTTAACATTGGCTAGGCCAGCTTTTTGTTGGACTAACTTTACACCTGAAAACGCCTTACGTAAACGGCGTATCTTTACTGCGACGGGCAAGCGTATGTTTGTGAATAGGCCTATCTCGCTGATTTACGCATTCTAGGCGTAAATGAAGCGTACACGCCTCTAGCGGCCGGCGTAAATAGTCAGCTAAGATACAACGGCGCCCGCAGTCGTATCTTAGCTACATTTAAGTGTATCTCAATTTGAGAATACACTTAAATGTACGACGGCACAGATTCAGAGTTACAATGGCGTATCTACTGATACGCCGGCGTAAACATCTCTGAATCTGGCTATAAAGCATCATTTCTTTCCATTATATCATTGGTTTTGGGTTTCAGGAGGGTTTTTTTTTTGTTTCAAAAATATTTTATTAACCAATTTGATACAAGTTACAGACTTTTGTAATATCACTTCTTACTTATTAGGACTTCTGTTGTGAGATCTCCTTATACAAAGTAAAAGAAAAGGAAAATAAAGGTCTGGTGTGACCCCGCTAACACCTCCATCCCTATTAGTACACAAAAAAGACAAAAGGGGGCAGCCCTGGGACTTTGAATGAGGTGAGAGAGGTTTAGCCAATGTTCACAACGAACAATGAGACAAAATCAATTTATTATTTTCAAAGTTTTATGTAACAAAGTGGCAACAACAATGATTGTGAGTTATATATCAGACAGGAGGCTTCATATCTTGCATTAAACTTTCTTTTTAATGCTCATAGCAGAAAACATAACATTGATTTCTTAAAACAGAGAAAAAATCTTCATAGAACTACAATACCCAGCAGCCCCTGGGGACCCCTCCCCACTGCTATAGTCTCTATATAAGGGGCTGCCTGGGTCTCCTCCCCCTCTTTCTTTCTGCTCATGGCAAGAGATAAGTACTATTGATATTTCTACATGTTTTTCCTTTTTTAAACTTTATTTAATTGTTCAAGCCTGGACAAGGCACAAACCTCGCTAAGGAAGTCTCAACCTGGCAAGGTTTTTGGAAAGGCCGGTAGAGGCAGAGGGCGATCTGCCGGCCGCACTGCTCCGTACAGGCCCTACTCAAGACCTCCAAACCAGCAGTACACTCCTGCTCCACAGCCGTACGCCATACCCATGGCCCAACCAGCACCCTTCTTCCCCCCACGGGGACGTCCCTGGAGAGGACGCGGAGGACATGGATTTCCCAGGTCTCGGCCACCGACCGGTGAGTTTACTTCCACACTCGATTCCACATTCACGGGTGGGGGGGCAGGCTAATGTATTTTTCCCACGTCTGGTCCACGATTTCGGCGGATTCATGGATCCTCACGACGGTAACGGGTTATCGGATAGAGTTCTTATCTCTCCCGACCCTGAATGTGATACCCCAACCTATCCATTTTTCTTCCCAAAATGTAGAACTGATAGACGAGGAACTCAGAGAGCTTCTGTCCAAAGGGGCGGTTCAGGAGGTAGATCCCTTCTCAACCGGCTTTATCAGCAACATCTTCCTAGTGAAGAAGAAGGACGGCGGCTATCGCCACGTCATAAACCTGAGAGAACTCAACCAACATGTGGCCTACCGCCATTTCAAGATGGAAGGTATCCACCTGTTACGCGACCTCCTATGGCCGGGAGACTGGCTAATAAAAATAGATTTAAAAGACGCGTACCTTACGGTCCCTATGCACAGCGAATCTCAATCTTTCCTATAATTTCTGTGGCGGGACAGAATGTGGCAGTTCACCTGCCTCCCATTCGGATTGTCATCAGCCCCCTGGTGCTTCACCAAACTGCTCAAACCAGTAGTAGCCGCTCTGAGGAGCAGAGGTGTTCGCCTAATCATCTATCTGGACGACATGCTGATCATGGCACGTTCCAGGACACAAGCTTCCCAACACAGCCAATGGGCGGTGTCCTTGTTGATGGAACTCGGGTTCCTCATCAACTACAAGAAATCCGTCCTGGAGCCATCTCAAGAGATGGAATTCTTAGGTTTTCTGGTGGACACCAACCAGGCTATGCTTCTTTTACCGAAGTCGAAACTGGCTCTGATCCACAAAGAAATCAGGGCCACGTTACGCCTCTATCCAAGCAATTTTTCCGGCACCCTTACATTATCGCGCTCTACAGAGGCTAAAAACACTCCATCTACGCCAAGGGCTGCGATACGCGGACGAAGTCCCGTTAGACCCGGACGCCATAGAGGAATTGCGGTGGTGGCTTTGCCACGCCGTGGAGTGGAACAGCAGAACAATTTTCAACTCCTACCCAGATGTGATCATAGAATCCGATGCGAGTCGCCAGGGCTGGGGTGCTCGGTGCGGGCAAATTACCACCGGCGGGAAATGGTCCGTGGAGGAAACACACCTCCACATCAACGCCTTAGAACTTTTGGCAGCGTATTTTGCGATCAAAAGCTTCCTCACTCATACTTCCAACAGATGCGTGCTATTACGCATGGACAACATAGCAGCGGTACAATACGTCAACCACTTAGGAGGCACGAAATCCAAGATTCTGGCGGACATTGCGTCCGAGTTTTGGCAATTCTGTCTTTCAATCAATACCACCCCAGTAGCGGAATATCTTCCCGGGATTTCCAACACAGTTGCAGACTGGAACTCTCGCTACCTTACGGACTGAAGCGACTGGACGCTGGATCGTACGGTATTCCTGACACTACAGTCTCCGTGGGGTCCCTTTCATACGGACCTTTTCGCCTCTCGCCTCAACCGGCAGCTACCTCGCTTTTACAGCTGGAGGCCAGATCCGGAGGCATTGGCAGTCGATGCGTTCCGACAATTCTGGAAGCGAGGGACGCATTATGCGTTCCCTCCGTTCAATATGACCACCAGAACCCTCCTTCAAGTAGCGACTCAGGAAGCGACGGTGGTGTTGATCACACCCTGGTGGCCGACACAACCGTGGTTTCCTCTTCTCCTGGGAATGTCAATCGACTACCCCCGATTACTCCCCTTCTCACCTCATCTCCTGTCGAATGCATCCCTGGGTTGTCACCCACTGCTGATGGACGACAACCTTCCCCTTTTAGCGTGGTTGGTCTCGGGTTCGGATCATCCGATAACAATTTTTCACAATCGGCTAGAGACCTCCTCGCCTTGGCCTGGGCCCCAGGGACTAGGTCGGCGTACAGATCTGCCTGGACTCTGTGGGTTCATTGGTGTGATCAATGGCAAATTGATGCCGTTCATGCACCTGTATCAGATGTAGTGAATTACTTAGCAGACTCGTACGAGATGGGCAAATCCTATAGCTCACTCAATGTCTATAGGTCTGCCATCTCGGCCTATCACTGTCCGGTAGACGCTTCTCCGGTGGGTAAACACCCTTGTAGGCTTCTCCGGGGGGTAAGGTATAAACGCCCCCCCCCGTCTTAGGTATCAGTCCACATGGGATGTTTCCCAGATTTTACAACTCTTCACCTCCTGGGGGGACAATGATGTTCTCTCCTTGAAGAACCTTTCTATCAAACTTTCTACACTGTTATGTCTTATCTCCATCAAAAGAGTCTCAGATGTTAAAGCACACGACATTTCCCGGCGTCAATTCTCGCCGGAAGGAGTACGGTTTTCTGTGGTTCGTCGGACGAAAACAGGAATCCATTCAGTGTTCTACCCCTTTTTTCCTGATCACCCGCAGCTTTGCATGGTTCGGTGTTTGCAGCAATATGAATCTCGGACTGCAACCCTGAGGTCACCCGACCTCACCCAACTACTGGTTTCCTATGTGAAACCCCACCTTCCAGTTTCCTCGGCATCGCTGGCCAGGTGGGTAAGAACGGCCATGGAAATGGCCAGGATCAACATCTCGCTCTTCGGAGCTCATTCCGCCAGGGGGGCCATGGCTACCAAGGTGGTCTCATCGGGTGGTTCTCTCTCTGACCTCTTACTGGCGGCGGACTGGTTGTCGGAAACGACTTTTAGACAGTATTATTTCTGACCACTAAACCATGTCTCTTCTTCGATACTTTAACGATATGTTGCATGTACTAATACAATGTATGTTAGCTTTAAACATGCAAGATATGAAGCCTCCTGTCTGATATATAATTCGGGATTTTCCTAGTTATCATGACGGAAAATCTGAGTTATATGATGACAGGAGGCGATTATCTTCCCACCCTACCCACCCTATCATGATATGCCTTTCTCGTTTCAGGTTATTAATGGGTGGAGTCTACGCCTATTCGGACGATAGAGAAACACTCTGGAGTTCCCGTATGACGGTTATCCTGTTTTCGTTCCAGTTGAACGCAGTTCAGACCGAATAGCCATCGACCAGGTGATGTTTGTTGATATGGCCCGGTTGGCCCTGTTTCCAGCATCGGAGGAGGACTCCCCGATCGCAACTGGACGAGGTCCACGAAGACAGGATTGCGTGATGTTCCGTGATTATCTAGGATCGCACAAAGAAAGAGGAGGAGGAGACCCAGGCAGCCCCTTATATAGAGACTATAGCAGTGGGGAGGGGTCCCCAGGGGCTGCTGGGTATTGTAGTTCTATGAAGATTTTTTCTCTGTTTTAAGAAATAAATGTTATGTTTTCTGCTATGAGCATTAAAAAGAAAGTTTAATGCAAGATAATCGCCTCCTGTCATCATATAACTCCGATTTTCCGTCATGATAACTAGGAAAATCCCGAATTACCCGGCATAATAGCCAATGTACAAAGTCCCAGGGCTGCCCCCTTTTGTCCTTATACAAAGTACAAAGTATGGTCCCTGGCTTGACTCACAAGGCTGCTCTGCAAGCGTCACCTCCGCTGGTTGGGCCCCTGACTTGATCACCGCCTGAAGTTTCCAGATTCTCCACCGTGCCCGTTTGGTGAGAATATTGCTCCGGTACTTGCTTCAGATACTCACTGTGGTCCCTGGTAATAAGGTGGTTGGTCCCTTAGTGGTGACAGCTTACCTTCTACCTCCGACCCTGACAGGTTTTCCGGCTGGCAGATAATGAGTGATTTTGCGCAGTATTATATTAGTGCAGTAAATAATTGTGACAGAAGTGAATAAAAGTATAGGCCCAAAAGATTTCTATTCCATGTGGTTCTTGAAAATAATTTTCAAATAAATATTCTTCCCATCTGGCTAAGTGTGTGCTCACAGAACTCTCACCTTCAAAATGTAAGTATCCAGCATCAAGTGATATACGTTCCTCCAATACTCATAAGATCCCACCTCACGATCTTTAAGGTTTTCACAATTCGCTTTGGCCCACCAGGTCATCTAGCATCCGGGTTGCAAATAACAAATACAGACAGCTATCAAGTGTCTAAAAGCTCCAGTGTAAACAAAGATATCTCCCATAGAGTAGTAAATATTAAAAGACTAGGGTATTTATTAAAGATAGTTGGACTCTTACCATCAAACAATAGTAAAAAATCGCATAGAGATAAAAAGCAGGCATTCGCGCGCCTTCTCACTTCACTCCTGGTATGCGTCTACATCACTCTCCGGCCACGCCCTGCACATTACGTCATGACATGTGACTTCATCAGGGGACTGGCAGAACCGTTAATTTGGTTGGACTGCAAGCCGCAGTCCCAACCCTACTCTGCCTTCTTACTTCTGGATAGGCCCCCACACAGCCTGGCAGTCTGATGCCCCCAGGATAGGCCCAATCTCTGGCCTAGCAGCCCAGGGAAAAAGACACATGTCTACCGAGACGGCGGCCCTGGGTGGCACACAAGAACCTGGATCACCTGACCTTCCCTGAATATATAGGCTCTCCCAGCAGGCCAAGGGATTCAACAAAATACCCCACATACCCATAACCTGACCTTGAGTTGTCCTTCTCAATCTAATACCTCCAAGTTCCCGGCCACCTAGTGGTAGAAGAAGAAGTACAACCAGGCCAAACTTAGGGAGAAATCAATGGATCCCTAACTACTAACTTCCGTAGCTACTCCTGACAAGGAATTTGGTGAGGGGCCCCCTGACTATACCCCAGGGCGCTACATATGATTTTACATTTTGGCCATAGATACGCTTTAACAGATATGACTGTGTTATGACTGTTATTGGTAACAGCTCCATATTATATATTTTAGCTGTGGGCTTATTCAGTAAAGCAGAGCAAAAAGTAATGAGCCGTAACAAGAAGCCATTGGAATTTCATCTTATCAAAGACAAATCATTGAATAATGGTCTGCACGTTGCCATTTGCCTTCATGAAATAACCTGAATTGAAGCTTCTTTGCACAGAGCAAGTATTAGCATATCAGCACCATGGACAGCACAGTTGACTGTTGTAAAGGGAAATTATAAAGTATAGTAAGTTATTTCCACTGATTATATTTTTTAAAGCTTGTTGAAGCTTGTTTTTTCTTTTTACAAAAAAACAACCCCGAGATGGTCGCAACTAATCTAATACATAATGTAATTTGTAATAAATGTAGGTTTTCTAATTTATCTTTTTTTTTTTAAAACACTTTTTGGGGGTGTGACCGGATGAGGGTGGAGGTGTGTGTGCAGGTGTGAGAAGGTAGGAGTCTCCTCTCCACTCCTCACCTGGGAAAAAAAAATGCTGGGAGAACGCCGATGAGAAGTGCCTGATCCGGGGCCATTAATCCTGCCATAGAGACCAGCGCTAAGTGCCATATGGGTAGATTCAGTAAGATCGCCGTAACTTTGCGGCAGCGTAGCTTAAGGAATTTAAGCTACGCCGCCGTAAGTTAGCGAGGCAAGTACATGATTCACAATGTACTTGCCTGCTAAGTTATGTCGGCGTAGCCTGAATCGGCGGGCGTAAGGGCGCCTAATTTAAATGTGTTGGGGGGGGGGCGTGTTTAATGTCAATGAGGCTTGACTTCACGTTTTTTACGGTTTTTTTTAAAGTGCGCATGCGCCGGGTGCCTACATTTCCCAGTGTGCATTGCGGCGGGGACTAGCCGCTATATCGTGGTTCCAACAGTGAATGAAAAGCGGAGCCTTCCGAGGTATCTCGGGATCTGGCAGGTCTCGCTGGAGGACAGTGATACATCGGTGCACGCTGGGGACCGGGAATAGCAGCATGAGGCAGACGGAACGTGCGGACGATAAGGAGGAAAACTAGGGTGGGGGACCCCCCTGTTTGCACGGCTGTAAGTCTAAGTAAAGCTCAGCAAGCAAGACAAACGGCAGAAAGCACAGCACAGCAGAGAACACAGTGTGCACAGTCCTTGTGGGGCTGAACTCGGGGTTTCTGTGTCCCAACTGTGTTTGTTAAACAATAAGTGACAGTCCTGTGTCCTGGATTTGAGGAGCTCCCCCCTTCGGACTGAAAGGTCATGTAAGTAGTGGAATGCCAATGGGAATGTTGAGCTTTTGTTTTTGTGGGTTTTTTTCTTGGCTGAATATTTTTTACCTCCCATGAAGATTGTGTAAGTAGAAGGGGGAGAGCGATGTACTGATTAGGCCCTGTACACACGACCGGATCTATCCACTGGGATTAATCCGCGGATCAGTTCCAGCAGATAGATCCGGTCATGTGTACGTCCGAGCGGACATTTCCCAGCGGATTAAAATCCAGCCGACGGATTCCCAGTGGATAAAAATTTCTTAGAATGCTAAAGCCCCATACACACTATCAGCTTTCCTGCAGGTTTTTATCTTCAGGTTTACCAAAACCATCTAATATGAGGTCAAACCTCAAGAGTTTCAATTTGTATGCAATCAGGCAGGCCCTTGTACTACATGGTTTTGGTAAACCTGAAGAGAAAAACCTGCAGAAAAACTGATAGTGTGTATGGGGCTTTAGAAATCTATCCGCTGGAATCCAGTCCAGCAGACTGATCCGGTCGTCTGTACAGACTCACCGGATCAGTCCGTCCGCTCCCATCCCTCGCATGCGTCGTAATGATTCGACGCATGAGTGGAAGTATTTACCTTCCAGGGTCGCTCACGTCGCCGCAGGGATTTCGATCTGATGGTGAGTACAGCCATCAGATCCAAATCCGCCAGAGGATTTATCCGCTGGAAACGGTCCGGTTGACCGTTTCCAGCGGATATCCTCGCGTCTGTACGAGGCCTTAAGCATACTGGGAGTGACACAGGCTTGGACTGAACACACTGCAACACATTGCAATAGCCTGCATTTCTGCTATGGTGATAGCTTGCTGGATGGTTATATCTGCTACTGAGACACAGGAATTGTCAAATGTTCTATTTATTTCTCCTTAAGTTTTTAAATAGACATGAATCACCGGCATATGAGCAGATATCACTGTTATTTTATAACGGGTTAATTTAATATAGTTGGCCATGCTAAAAATCTGGAATATCTGGAACTACAGGATAAATGACAATAGTGGGCAGTGGGCAGGAACACTAACCCCAGAAATAGTGAAGGACTGTCTCTCTCATTCCTCCCCCCCCTTTTTTTTTTGGCCTGGATTCCTTCTGTTTTAGTATATAGTCAACAGCAGGAAATGACGCAGCCCCGACATGAACAGAGATTTTGGCCGGCATGGTCTCGGCTGGCCGGTCTAGCTATCAGACGGCGCATGCGCGGAGTGACGTCACCACTCGGGATATCGGCGATATCCCCAGAAGGAAGCAGGTAAGAAAAAAAAACATAGAGAGCCACGCATTGGGGATATCAAGATACATGTAGAAATACAAACAGTAAAAATTGGGTTTACAACCACTTTAAATAAAAAGGAATTTAATAAAAAAAAAAAAAACCCACTCTGCTTTCCTCAGTGAGCGTACTCCCATCTTCAGTGTGGGCATCTGAAGCCCACACGTTGTTCCTTTCAGGACATGGTACTGCTGGCTACCCAGCATGCGCATATTGTATAAAGTGCAGCGCACTCATTGTATTGTGGAAGATGCCCATTGACTCCTGGGATTGATGACGCTCATATCCCAGGAGCCAATGGGCAGGCGGGAATGGCGTACCTTGCAGCGGCGTGGTACAGCAGAAGCGGAACCTTCGGTTTCATTAATAAGAATAACAGGGAAAAAAAGGGTTCAAAGAGTAATTTTCAAGTAATCACGAACGCGGGGGTGCAAAGTTTAAAAAGTGGGTGGAACTCTGCTTTCAGATACTACTGTAATCCGTTTTGTTAATCCTTTCACCTTAAAAACTTTGGAAAAAGAAAAACGTCCTCCCAGGAGATCCATTATCGAGAGCCCAGGCTGTAGGCTTGTGCAACAGGGAGCTGCGAATAAAAAGACTGAGAGAACCCGCAGAGCGGAGAGACAAGCACAGGAAGACAGATGTACTGTGTCAGATAATCTCAGGGACCAATCAAATGCCCAAGGCCTAAGGATCAGTGCTGCTGAAGAGAAGAAGCCAGGTGGCTTGGTATTATTTTCACATTCCCTGTTTTGACGGTGAAAACCATTGTGTGGTCAACTGATTTATGTTGGACTTTAATAAAAGTAGACCAAAAAGTCCTAAAACACAGTTTCTGACTAGCATGAACTCACCAAAAATGCTACTACCACTACTACAGTGTTAAATTCCCCAATAGGGAAGAGCTTTATGTTTGGGTCGAACATGAATTCAACTCGAACATTGGCTGTTCGCCGAATAGCGAACAATTTGGGTCGTTCGCGGCAAATTCGAAAGCCGCGGTACACCCTTTAAAAGTCTATGGAAGAAATCAAAAGTGCTTATTTTTTAAGGTTAATATGCAAGTTATTGTCATAAAAAGTGTTTGGGGACCTGGGTCCTGCCCCAGGGGACATGTATCAATGCAAAAAAAGTTTTAAAAACTGCAGTTTTTTTCGGGAGCAGTGATTTTAATAATGCTTAAAGTGAAATAATAAAAGTGAAATACTCCTTTAAATGTCATACCTGGGAGGTGTCTATAGTATGCATGTAAAATAGCACATGTTTACATTTAATAAAGGACTTGTCCCAACTTTGTATGTGTGTTTTTTCTCCTTTTTTTCTCACTTCTTTGGGTGAAATGGTAGGGGATACAATGTACCCCGTTACCAATTCACATAGGGAGTGCCAGCATCTGGGGGTCTTCCAAATTCCGATAAGCCCCCCACCCGCAGACCACCGGGCAAGGGTTGTGGGGATGAGGCCCTTGTCCCCATCAACATGGGGACATTCTCCCCATGTTGAGGGCATGTGGCCTGGTTTGGATCAGGAGGGGGGGCGCTCTCTCATCCCCCCTCTTTTCCTGCGGCCTGCCAGGTTGGGTGCTCGGATAAGGATCTGGTACGGATTTTTGGGGGGAATCCCACGCCATTTTTTCTTTATTTGGTGCAGGGTTCACCTTAATATCCATACCAGACCTGAAAGGCCTGGTGATGGAATTTGGGGGGACCCCACGCATTTTTTTGGGGGTTTAGAGCCTGGTAATGGACTGGGGGGGGGACCCATGTCGTTTTTTTTCAATTACTTTTATCTGTATTGCCGGGACCCGACAATTCTTTATAGCCGTGAGGAGTTTTAAATTACTTTTTTTCCTTTAGAAATGTCATTTTGTGCTGGGACTTTTCTAAGCACGGGAAACATGCGCTACTTTACAGGCATACTATACACACCAACAGGTATGAAATTTAAAGGAATATTTCACTTTTATTGTTTCACTTTAAGCATTATTAAATTCACTGCTCCCGAAAAACAGCAACTTTTTTTTGCATTAATAAATGTCCCCTGGGACAGGAGCCGGGTCCCCAAACACTTTTTATGACAATAACCTTTGATTTTTCATGTTCATATCCCATAGACTTTAACGGTGTTTGCGTGTTCAAACAAATTTTTTGCCTGTTTACATGTTCTGCTGCGAATCGAACGGGGGGGGGGGGATTGTCCGGCTCATCCCTATTCCCCAACATTTTACATCTCCTATAAATAAAGCAGCTTCTGCCTCTAAAATTGCCTTTTGAGACTATACTCCTTTGGGATACAAATATGACTGTTGGGGACATTGGCACAAGTTGTGGGGGGGGGGGGGGTGAATGTACCCAGGGCCGTCTTAATAGCATCATGGGCCACTGGGAAAAGAAATGCTCTCGGGCCCTTACAACAATGACAGTGCAGGTAAACAGACATCAAGTAGGTAGGAGGCAGACTGCCTCCCCTGTGTATCTATCACTCACAGTGCCACCATGGGGCCACCAATTTTGGGGCAGCGTAGGCTCAAGGACCAGTTGCTTTGGGGAAAGTGCAGGGGCCCCCATGTAGCTGGGGCCCCTGGGCAGTGCCCAGGTGTGCCCTCTCATTAAGACAGCCCTGAATGTACCTCCAACAGGATTTCATAATCAGAAATATAGGGCCAGATTCACAAAGGAGATACAACGTAGTATCTCAGATACTCCGTTGTATCTCTCAGAGTATCTATGCGTTACACATAGATAGCCCTAAGATCCGACAGGTGTAATTGTTTTACACTGTCGGATCTTAGGATGCAGTACCGCGGCCGCCGCTGGGGGGAGTTTGCGTCGTAAACCAGCGTCGGGTATGCAAATTAGCAGTTACGGCGATCCACAAAGGTTTTTTCCGTCGTTACGTCGTCGCAAGTTTTAGATTCCCGTCGCAAAGATAGGGCTGCTATTAACATGGTGTAAAATTACTCCACCATGTTAAAGTATGCCCGTCTTTCCCGCGTCGCTTTTGAATTTTTTTGTTTTCCCGACGTAAGTAGGTTACGCACGTTGCGATTCTCAACACGTCGGCACGTCATAATTTCGCGCAAAGCACGTCGGGAAACTTGCGACCGGAGCATGCGCAGTACGTCCGGCGCGGGAGCGCACCTAATTTAAATGGTACCCGCCCCATTTGAATTGGGCCGCCTTGCGCCGGACCTGTTTACGATACACTGCCGCAAGTTTCCAGGTAAGTGCTTTGCGAATTGGGCACTTAGACTGAAAACTTGCGGCGGTGTAACGTAAACGGGTTACGTTACGCTGCGCCGCAGGTACGTGAATCTGGCCCAAAGAAACTAGAATAGACAAGGGGTTTCTTAACCTCTTTCAACCTTCGACCTGCCGTCATGTACTTACAAAAAATCACTGAGCTCCTTGTTAAATCCTAATATCCTTACAAACGACTGGAGAAGGGGGTCTTTAACCTCCACACAATATACAGGACATGCCGGAGGCGCTGGATCCGGAGGGGGGGGGGGGGGGGGTTGCCTTTAACAAGTGCAGCAATCAGAATGCCCCATAGGACTCTTTCCGCTCAAAACCCAAAATCTATTTCTCACCCGGAGCGCGATATATGAAGCTGACATCCTAACACCCAAGAGAACGGCTCCTGTTTTATCTCCTTCAGTCTTTGTAAAGTCTAAGCTGCTTGTTAATCATCTTCTCATTCATCCGTACTACCAAGAACCTGCCAAGACTTATATGACACCAGGCTCCTGAAAGATATAATCAGGTTTAAAGCGCTGGATTATTTATTAAATTTGACAAGAGAACAAGCAGTAAAAAGGGGAAAAAAAAATCAAATAATGATGTGGATTCTTTATTCTGGCTCTAAAAAAAAGGCATTTTTAGAGCATGAGTCATATCCTGTTGCATTATTAATAAAGAAGATGACTTATACTGACAATATATATTATACTTACAGCAGAGTAAAACAAGGTGATACATATATTTTAGTTGAGCTCAAAGGTACACTCTCATCAAATGTGAATATGCTGCATTGAAATTCAGGGGACGCAGCCTAAGTGGCGCCAATTTCCATTCTGACTTTTGCCTTCTGCACCTACATCTGAGTTCACATGGGTGAGTTCACACGGGATAAAAATATCCAGATGATCTGAATTTTTACCGCCCAAGGATGGCCTTCCTGCAAAATAGCATGGCGGGCGCTCAGGTTCGTCCACATTGCCAAAGCTGCCAAGCTTCACACGGTGCTGCAGATTAAAGCAGTTGTAATTTTTAGCTCCACATACACTATTAGCTGGATTCAGGTAGGCGGGCGCATCCTTGCGGTGGCGTAGCGTATCGTATTTACATTACGCCACCGTAAGTTAGCAAGGCAAGTACTGTATTCACAAAGTACTTGCCTGCTAAGTTGCGGCGGCGTAGCGTAAATGCGGCGGGCGTAAGCGCGCCTAATTCAAATTAGGCTGAGCGGGCGTGTTTTATTTTAATATGGGTTGACCTGACGTGATTGACGTTTTTTAGGAACGGCGCATGCGCCGTCCGTGTACATATGCCAGTGTGCATTTCGACAAAGTACGCCGCAAGGACCTATTGGTTTCAACGTGGGCGTAAATTACGTCCAGCCCTGTTCACGGACGACTTACGCAAACGACGTAACATTTTCAAATTTCGACGCAGGAACGACGGCCATACTTAACATTACTAGTCCAGCTATTTGATGGAATAACTATACGCCTGAAAATGCCTTACGTAAACGGCGTATCTGTACTGCGTCGGCCGGGCGTATGTTCGTGAATAGGCATATCTAGTGATTTACATATTCTACGCCAAACTCAATGGAAGCGCCACCTAGCGGCCAGCCTAAAAATTACACTTTAACCTCCCTGGCGGTATGATTCTGTCTGGAATTACGTACCAAAAGCGGTACAATTATTTTGCAAGGAAATTTGGCGTTTTATACTGTAGGTCTGTAATTTTTAAGAATAACTCACTTAAATCTGACCAAACCAGAGTCTTGTAGGCATCCCGGGTATGATTTTTTTTTTAAAACAAAATTATAAATTATAATATAATAAATAATTATAAATAATTATAACAAATAATAATATAATTATAATAAAAATTATTCAATAATGTAATCAACTCAAAATCACTGAAATTTGCTCAGTTGCAGAATTGTCGCTGTCATTATTTTTTTTTTTTATGACGAATTTCCCCACAAATCGCTATCGCACAATTCTGCAAGTGATTATAATTTATTATCGCTGTTTTCTAGCTGATCTAAAACCATTTTTGACATAAAGGGACACTTTTGGACAATCTACAGTTTTTAGGCAGAAATGAAATTTTTTATTTTATAAAAGTACATGTAGGGTACTGGGCAGACCACTAGGGACAAGGGGGTGTGTGTATTTTTTACATACAGTACTGTAATCTATAAGATTACAGTATACTGTATGTAAAGTGTTTGTTTACTTTTTTGAATTTGGCGCCGATCTCCGCTCCCGTGCGTCGTAACGTTGCAGGGAACGGAGATCGGCGGCACACAGGGACACTGTGAATCGAGCGAGGAGGTCCCGCTCGCTCACACAGCGGGGTGGCATCGCTGGATACAGGGACAAGGTGAGTAATTTGTCTGTGGATCCAGCGAGAAGGTAAGCCGCGCCGCTGCACACTCTGCACGTCCACCCCAAGCGTGACTCGGGGTTACCGATCCTAACATTGAAAACCAACCCCGAGTCACGCTCGGGTTTACCGCCAAGGGGGTTAAGATACGACGGTGTAAGACACTTACGCCACTCGTATCTTAGCCTAATTTAAGCGTATCTGGTTACCAGAATACGCTTAAATTTCATACTTAGGCTGGCGTATCTACTGATACGGCAGCCTAAGTCTTTCTGAATCTGCCTATATTACCAAAAGTATGGGGACGCCTGCCTTTACAAGCACATGAACTCTAATGGCACCCCAGTCTTAGATAGTAGGGTTAACGAGCATTTTGCAATACAAGCACTGTATTTAAAAAAATCCCTGACTCGGTTTGCGAGTGTTGTCTCGCAAAACGAGCAGGATTCAAGCCAAAGCGGTGGAAGGGCGCTTGGAAAATCTTGGAAATACATTGTTCCAGAGCCTAATGCACTTTTTATCTTTCAAAAAGTGTTTCCCAGAGATAAACCTTTCATCCGATTTCTAAATTGCTGCATTTGTAAATTTTAAAAGCCAATATAAAGAAATAGTAGTGGTAAATAAAAGCACTTGTGGATTTAATTAATCTTTTTTGGGATAATTTTCCTTTAAGGGGGAGTGGCAGGGGGTGTGCCCTATGCCTACATACATTTGCTGGTAGGTGTCCCTCATTCCCATCTCAAAATGTTGGGAGGTGTGACCTCAGAGTCAGAAAAAAGTCCAGTACTTTGTTGTTGTTTTTTTTTCTTTGTTTTATTGAGGGAAAATAAATTGGATATGGATTGGGAAATTATGGGATGCCCACTTGACTTCAAACAACTTCACTTCTACATACAGTCTATATACACTCCTCACTTCCTCCAGCACTCTTGCTTGCAGAACTCCAGCTGGCACATTGTTTTGTGGATCTGACAAAAGGCATTCAGATTTAGAGCAACAGCCTGTTATAGGCAGGAACACGAGACCCCTCTGAGCATAGCTCCCAACTGTCCCTGATTTCGAGGGACTGTCCCTGATTTGGAGCAATGTCCCTCTGTCCCTCATTCTCCTCATTTGTCCCTCATTTTGGTCTGATCTATATAGATGTATATAAAATGCACTTTTTATCTATCAAAAAGTATTTCCCAGCACTAAACTTTCATTTGATTTCTAAATTGCTGCATTTGTAAATTCCAAAAGCCAATATAAAGAAATAGCAGTGGTAAAAAAAAAAGCACTTGTGGGTTTAACCAATCTTATTTTTTTGTACAATTCTCCTTTAAGGGGGCGTAGCAAGAGGTGTGTCCTATGCCTGCATACTTTTGCTGATAGGTGTCCCTCATTCCCATCTCAGAAAGTTGGGAGGTATGCTCTGAGTACCGTATTTTCCGGCGTATAAGACGACTTTTGGCATGTAAAAAAATGCCTTAAAACTCGGGGGTCGTCTTATACACCGGGTATCTGTGTGTTCAGGCTGCTGGCATCCATTATTCAAAAGCCGCGCTCCTTCCTGCTGTTCCGTGATAGGCGGAACACTCATTTTACCAGCAGAGCCTCTGTTTCAGTGTTCCGCCTATCATGGTTGCCTTCTCATCCTCAGTCTCGGATGAGAGGACATCCGTGATAGGCGGAACACTGAACAGAGGCTCTGCTGGGAAAATTAGTGTTCCGCCTATCACGGAACAGCAGGGAGGAGCGCGGCTTTTGAATAATGGACGCCCGCAGCCTGAAAAACGATACAAACAGGAGAGGGTAGGGAGATTGTGACAGTGAGGTCGGCAATGGCACAGTGGGGCAGCATGTGTAATGATACAGTGGGGCATATGTAATGGCACAGTGAGGCATGTGTAATGGCACAGTGGGGCATGTGTAATGGCACAGTGAGGCATGTGTAATGACACAGTAGGGCATATGTAATGGCACAGTGAGGCATGTGTAATGGCACAGTGGGGCATGTGTAATGGCACAGTGGGGCATGTGTAATGGCACGGTGGGGCATGTGTAATGGCACGGTGGGGCATGTGTATGGCACAGTGAGGCATGTGTATGGCACAGTGAGGCATGTGTAATGGTGCAGTGAGGCATGTGTAATGGCACAGTAAGGCATGTGTAATGGCACAGTGAGGCATGTGTAATGGCACAGTGGGGCATATGTAATGGCACAGTGGGGCATGTGTAATGGCACAGTGGGGCATGTGTATGGCACAGTGAGGCATGTGTAATGACACAGTGGGGCATATGTAATGGCACAGTGAGGCATGTGTAATGGCACAGTGTGGCATGTAATGTAATGGCACCGTGAGATTTGAGAAAAGCTGAAAAAAGCCTGTTTCTGTCAGCGGTTGTTCCTGTCAGACTAGTAGGAAGGGGGTAGTCTTATATGGCGAGTATATCCCAAAACCAAAATTTTAGCCGGAAAATTAGGGGGCAAATATGGTATGTAGCAAAAAATTCAGTGTACAGCTTAATCACGCCTCTGGCTACAGTTATAATGACCACCTCTTCAGGCACTGCCCGCCAACCTGGCTGCAGCTGTCCCTTTCACTAGCCCTCCTGGCTAACTTATTCATAGTCCTCCCAGACTGATCCTCTTTCCACAGTCATCCCAGACTGATCGCTCACCAGCCCATCTCTTCTCAGGAGATCGCCCAGACATGGTAACCTACTCCACTGTCCTCATCTTCCTCTTGTGCCTTCAGGAAGGGGTCCCTCCATGAGTTGTGGGGGATCCTTCCAGCACCTGAGTCCCAGGCCTGAGGTCACTCCCCCCCACCCCAGATTAGTGGGCACCCTCAAGGGCCATGACAGCCTCATCAGCACTCCATCTTCACCCGGCTACCCTTGCTGGCATGACTCATGCCTAATTATGAGGTGCCTACCCCCTTCCAGACCCCCTTTGCTGGGGATTGCCAAACAGCTCCTCCTAGTCTCCACTTAGTACATATGGAAGCTTCTCCAGGGTTCCAAAAACAGGGGGAGGCACCAGAGAAACTGCTTGCTGAGTCATCCAGCCTTCCTGAGTCAATCAGCCCTGACCCATGAGACCTGAGTGCTGCAGGGGGCAGAGGAGATCGACACTCCCAGAAGTGTCAGTTTCTCTTGATCAAAGTGGCAAATTTACTTCTCTTCCGGTACGGCTGTGATTAAAAAAATGAAGTCACTTTAACAAAAACAGTACTTTATGTATTCAATGAGCTTTTCAGAACAAAACTATTAAGCGATATTCTATAAACTGGTTGCAATAATCTCCAACCAAACTGCTAAACCAAAAATTGTATTTAATCTATTATTTTATGTACATATTATGCCCTTCCTCGTCAGGCAGTGGAGTAGCCACATTGACGAACAATCTTTTGTTTCAGCTTTTAATTATTTGGTCCACTAAACACTCGTTCCCCCACTTTTGAAGAGCTCACACACCACTAGTATATAATTGGCTTTAGTGAGATATCCAGTAACTGCATCGTGTAACGTTGTACAGGGAGATAAATTGTGTGTGACAATTGTAATAAGAGATGTATGGACTGGTTTCTGCTCAGACAATTGTTCTTCACAATGCAGGTTCTCTAGCTTGAGACAGAGCGGGGAACCGTTAAAACCACTATCAAGTTTCATCATTGCCCGTGTCCCCATTGGGGAGAATTATCCGTATCTCCCGTACAAATGTCAGTTGTCGGGCAACTAAATGGCAGTTGATAGAAAGTTAAAACTGAAGCTTAATACAGTGGGGAAAATAATTATTTCATCCCCTGCAGACTTTGTAAGTTTTTCCCACTTACAAAGAAATGAAGGGTCTATATTTTTTTATTAAAGATATATTTTAAATAAAAGAGACAGAATATCAACCAGAAATCCAAAAAAAACACACTACAAATGTTATAACTTGAGTTGCAGTTCAATGAGTAAAGTACGTATTTGATTCCCTACCAACCAAAAATAATTATGGCTACAGTAGGTGCTCATATGGTAGACAGATTAGTCCTGTCAATTTAGGAAGGAGCTCCTAACGACAACTCGTTATGTGTATAAAAGACACCTGTCCACAGAATTTCTTTCTTCCATTCAAACCTCACCATCATGGGAAACACCAAAGAGCTATCAAAGGACGTCAGGGACAAGATTGTAGACCAGCACAAAGCTGGAATGGGCTACAAGACCACCGGCAAGAAGCTTGGTGAGAAGGAGAGAACTGTCATGGATATGTAGTATGTCTGGCAGCTTACCTCCTCTCCATGTGTTCATTAGAGGCCAGACTTCCTTATCTGGCTGCCTTTTATCATCTCTCCTCCCTGTATGGCTCCACCCCAGGCCATCCCAGGAACTCTATATTAACTAGTGCACTAGATTTGCTGTTCAACGTTGTTTGTTAGCTTTGTGTTCCTGCTTGCCGTGTGCTACGTTAATCTTTATGTGTACCGATTTTGGCTTGTCCCCGACTACTCCTGTTTGCCTGTTACCCTGACCCTTGGCCTGTCCTTTGGTTATCCTAGTCTGCCTGTTGCCCTGACCTCGGCTTACCCTTCATGATCCCTTGTGTTCTGATTGGCTGCTTCCCCTCTCTCCCTACGGAGCGTGACCTGGGGGACTCCGGGGGCCAAGACCTGGGTTTAGTTGCAGCGAAGGCCATCCTCACCACTAGAGGCTCTGGTAAAAACCTGCTGGACCTTAGACTCTGCGCCCTGGGGAATCTTGGGCTCACGCTTCCTGTCCATCCGCAGCAGTCCGCTATATGGTTCCCTACCTTGAGGTGCACCCCTGACTCCAACGGGGTGCATTTGTCATCTGGCCACAGGTGACCTGACAACAACTGTTGGAGCAATTACTTGCACATTTGAAGAAATACAAAATAACCATCAATCGCCCTCAGTCTGGCGCTCCATGCAAGATTTCGCCTCATGGGGTAAGCATGATCATGAGAAAAGTGAGGGATCAGCCCATAGCAGCTTGTGAATGATCTAAAGGCAGATGGGACCACGGTCACCAAACAAACCATTGGTAACACAATACATCACCATGGATTGAAAAACTGCAGCACCCTCAAGGTCCCCCTTCTCAAGAAGGCACATGTACAGGCCCAACTAAAGTTTGCCAATTAAAATCTAAATAATTCAGAGAAAAATTGGGAGAAAGTGCTGTGGTCAGATGAGACCAACATTGAGCTCTTTGGCATTAACTCAACTCTCTGCCAAAAAAATGCAGATTATGACCCTAAGAACACCATCCCTACAGTCAATGACAGAGGTGGAAACATTATGCTTTTGGGCTGTTTCTTTACTAAAGGTACAGGATGACTTTGCCACATTGAGGGGCCAATGGGCGGGGCCGTGTATTGTAAAATCTTGGATGAGAACATTCTTCCCAAAACACTTAAGATGGGTCATGGATGGGTCTTTCAGTATGACAATGACCCAAAACATCCCACCAAGACAACAAAGGAGTGGCTCAAGAAGAACACATTAAGCTATTGGAGTGGCCTAGTCAGTCTCCAGACCTTAATCCTATAGAATTTTTTTGGGAGGGAGCTGAAACTTCGAGTTGCCTAGGACAGCCAAGAAACCTTAAGGATTTAGAGAAGATCTATAAAGAAGAGTGGACCAAAACCCCTCCTGAGATGTGTGCAAACCTGATCATCAACTACAAGAAATGTCTTACCTCTGTGCCAACAAGCGTTTCTCCACCAAGTCATGTTTTGCTTGGGGATCAAATACTTATTTTACTCACCGAACTATAACTCAATTTGTAACATTTGTATCATGTGGTTTTTCTGGATTTTTGGTTGGTCTCTATCATTTAAAATACACCTATGATAAAAATGATAGATCCTTCATTCCTTTGTAAGTGGGCAAACTTACAAAATCTGCAGGGGATCAAATAATTATGTTCCCCACTGTGTTAGCAGATTAAGCTTCAGCTTTAACTTTCTATCAGCAGCCATTTAGTTGTCCGACAACTGTCATTTGTACAGGAGATATGGATAATTCTATTCTGCCTTTTCTGATATTTCCCTCCCCCTCTGTTCTGCCCCCCTTTCATATATTTTTTATGACTTGTGTGTTGATTTGTATTCTCTTTTCTTTGAAAAAAAGAAAATGCAATAGGTTATCATTTTTCTGCAGTATGCTGACATCTAGTGGTGGATTCTGGCCACTACAACTTGTATACTAATGTGATTTTGGTATATTCTTTTGTCCTCCCCTCCTATTTAGTGCTAGTTAGTTTAGTCCTAGCTAGACCCTCCCTTCTTCTTTCACCAACACCCCCTGCCTTCACCCCCTCTGCGGTGCCACAATCTCCCCCTGCCTCCAATCTCCCCCTGCCTCCCAGCCTCCATCCCCCTCTGCAGTGCCACCAACAACCCCTGTCTCCATCCCCCACCCTCTGCGGTGCCACCATCCCCCTCTGCAGTGCCACTAACACCCCCTGCCTCCAATCTCCCCCTTACTCCATTGCCCCCTACCTCCATCCCCCTCTGCGGTGCCACAACAGCCACCATCACCCCCTGCCTCCAATCACCCCCTGCCTCCAATCTCCATGCGCAGTTCCAAGCCGAACCGATCTCGGCCATTTTTACTGGCACATTCCCTCAACTGCGGACATTTATGAACGGGGGAAAAAAGTGCCCGTTTTTACGAACTGTCCGTAAAAATACGGACGGTTGGCAACACTGAATGGCGGCATACTTGTATGCTCATTTGCCCAGCCGTGCCATTCTGTCGACGTAAATGATCGTGCGGTGGTCCTTAAGCGGTTAAGGAGTGTATTTATATTTAAAAAATTGCCTAGCAATTTATCCAGTGACATGAGAATTGAGCCAAAAATACATTTTAAATAGAAAATACTGCAATTGGCCACTAGATGGTGCTAAGTATCATAGGAAGTTCCAGTGATACTTAGAGCCATCTAGTGGCCAAATGTGGTATTTTAAATCAAGTAAAAAACGTTCAGCTGGCACAGGAAATATTAGTTTGCCCTATTTGCACAGAACACGCAGTTTCACTGGGTGAATTGCTATGTCAGTCTTTTATCAATACACCCTTAAATGTACGTGCCTCACCACCAACGTTTTTTCCCTTAAATTTTACAACATAGTAAAAAAAAACATTGGACTCAAGCTTTGAAATATTCTATTGGGTAAGTGTAAATTGCTAACCTGCACGTTTTTTCAAGTGACACACCCCACTAAATCCATGCAATTCCCTCCTCATTTGCAGTTATTGTTTATGACAGGCTCACCATTCCACGTAAGATCTTAATAAGGATTTATAAAGAGGAAAAATCAAACTGTCTGCTAGTCATTCTTTAACCTTAATTTTTCTACATGACGGGTCCTCTCTGTAACCTTTTCAGTTGCTGGCTGTCACAGAGAAATATGGAACCTTTTAAACGGAAGAAGACAAGCTACATCACATTCCAAAGAGAAATATAGACAGATGCTTTATAAAATCTGCGAGTGCGGGTTCTGAATGTTGTAGATTAAAAGAGGAATACATTAGATCGCTGTTTTCTAGTACAAGCTTTGCAATGTGTCTGACTGTCTGTATGTGTTTTTGTGTTTTAGTGCATTGAGGGGCCCATAGGAGTCAATGGCAGCATATCAAAATGCAAAAAAACATACATTTTGATGAGTTTGCAACATGTATTAACAAGCCTTGGTCAATGGCTGTGTAGACCTCTTTTGGGGGGGGGGGGGGGGTAGGGAGCAGAAACGAAGGGGGGAGTTCCTGCACCTATTTTTTTTGCACTGTTGCAGTTGCAGGGACCCCTAAGGATGATTGCAGTATGGTGTACATCTTGATGCCAAAGACATGAAGACAAGATCAGCAATGATAGGGAGATCCTCCAACTCTTGTCCAACCAGCCTGGAACGCAGCTTCTCACCAGTAGAAACTGTGGTGTAAAACTGAAACATAGAGTTAGCCTATCTACTGTATGTCTTAGTCCCTAGTAACTTCTAAGCCGTCATGCAACTGGACCTTTAATAACCAGAAGTGGCCATTGGATGTCTAACCTGGCTCTAGCCCAAGGGTGACTAGTCTTGTCTCCGCTTCCTCCTGTAGTTTTCTTCAGGCAGTCTGCAGTGGGTGGAGTCTACTGGGTCCCTCCCACCAGTCACTGCTGCTTTTTCCATTTGTGCAGGGTGACTAGTCTTGTCTCTGCCCCCTCCTGCAGGCATCCTGTAGTGGGTGGAGTGTACTGGGTCCCTTCCACCAGTCACTGCTGCTCTTTCTCTTTGTGCAGGGTGACTAGTCTTGTCTCCGCCCCGCCTGTAGTTTTCTACAGACAGTCTGCAGTGGGTAGAGTCTACTGGGTCCCTCCCACAGGTCACTGCTGCTTTTTCCATTTGTGCAGGGTGACTAGTCTTATCCCTGCCCCCTCCTGCAGGCAGTCTGCAGTGGGTGTTGTCTACTGGGTCCCTCCCACCAGTCACTGCTGCTCTCTCTCTCTTTGTGCTAGATGACAAGTCTTGTCTCTGCCCCCTCCTATAGTTTTCTGCAGGCAGGTGGTAGTGGGTGGAGTCTACTGGGTCCCTCCCACTGGTCACTGCTGCTTTTTTCATTTGTGCAGGGTGACTAGTCTTGTCTCTGCCCCCTCCTGCAGGCATCCTGCTCTCTGTACCGCCCAGTGATGTAATATCTGGGTTTGCAAAAGCATTTCATACACACAAAGGCCCAGATTCACAAAGCACTTACACCGTCATATCTACAGATATCTCAAAAATATTCCGATTGCACACCTTCCGGCAAAATGGCCAAGTAGTAAAAGGGTGCTGAAACGATCACCGGCTGGGAACCGGAAAGCAAATTATATATATATATATTCGCCAGCACACCAGGGATCATAACGTCCAAAAATTTAATGCATATCTATTATTTCAAAAAGAGCAACGTTTCGAGGCCACGCAGGACCTCTTCGTCAGGCAAAAAGATCTTTTTGCCTGACGAAGAGGTCCTGCGTGGCCTCGAAACGTTGCTCTTTTTGAAATAATAGATATGCATTAAATTTTTGGACGTTATGATCCCTGGTGTGCTGGCGAATATATATATATATATATCTACAGATATGTCGCGTAAGTGTAAATATGCGCCGTCGTATCTATGCGCCGGACTCTGAAACCAAGATACGCCTGAAAATAGGCTTCATCCGACCGACGTAACTTTCCTACGCCGGCGTATCGTGGGCGCATATTTACGCTGGCCGCAAGTGGCGCTCCCATTGATTTCCTATTCAAATATGGAAATGAGGGAGATACATTGATTCACAAACGTACTTGCACCCGGAGCATAATATACTCGGTTTGCATAAGTCGTACGTCCGACGTAAAGTTATTCCCCATATATGAGGCGCAGCTCATGCTAAGGTATGGACCAGGGAACACAGCCGTCATATTTTACGTCGTTTACGTAGTACGTGAATAGGGCTGGGTGTAGGTTACGTTCACGTCGTAGGCAGTGACCCGTCGTATCTTAGGGAGTAGTTCCGACGTGATTCTGAGAATGCGCACTGGGATACGTCCACGGGACGGCGCATGCGCTGTTCGTTTTAAGTACTTGTATGGCACTCGGCCCATCATTTGCATGGGGTCACACCTCATTAGCATGGCTCACGCCCACTTCCACCTACGACGGCTTACGCCGAGGGAACCCAGCGCAGTTTGGGAGGCAAGTGCTTTGTGAATTCGGTGCTTGCCTCTCTGCGTTGCTTCGGCGTAGCGTATATTCAGGGCTTTTTTTCTCAGACAATAGGTGCAGGAACTCCCCCTTTCCAAGTCACCCCTTTTCTCCGCCCCCCTACCCACCTCCCAGCACCGCCCCTTTTAGACAATATAGGACCAAGTATTATTTTGTGGTGCTAAGTAATTTGTATTGAATTTGGTAATGATATCAAGAAAAGCAGTCAAATAGATCCCCTGCAGCCAGCAACAATAGATCCCCTAATAACAATGGACCACCCACAACAAAATTTCCCCACCAGGAACAATAGACTCCCGGCAGCATCAACAGATCTCTGCACAGCCATCATTAATAGACTCTCTGGCTGCCATCAACAATAGACCCCTCCCCAACAGTAGATCTGTTTCAGTAACAACTGACTCCCCCAGCAACAATAGGTCCCCCACCAGCAACAATAGACCACCCCAGCAACATTAGACCCCCCTGGAAATATAGATCCCCAGCAGTGAGCATCAATACCCTGCAGCACACCCCAGCACCCCTTGGCATTACATACATACAGTCAGTCTAGGAGGTGCCGGAACTGCGTTCCCCTGCGTTCCCGCTGAAAAAAAGCCCTGCGTATATTAGATACGCTACATAAATATGCGCCAATGTATGTGAATCCGGGCCAAAGTGTATTTATATATTTGTGGATATTGAGAAATATATTTAAATGAATGTTTTTGTGCCCCGAGTTCAGCGTTAAGCTTACCGCAGTCCCAGCATAATGGAATGAATCGCTTTGAGTTTGGTAATAGGTTTTACCACTTGATGATTTGGCAAACTGTCTGGGAAACCTAAAGGGTAAGCATTGTGTTAATACACAGGCATGAATGGGTCCCAGCGAGGTGTGATCCATTAATCATCCATTTTCCCTTGCCCCGGGCCAGTGTGAGTCAGTACTTAAGAAAAGGTAATTTTCTCACTTCCCTGCGAGGAGAGCTCTGCCTGGCTGGAGAGGCACCGGGATTCTGCCGAGGCTAAGTTACTTACAAAATCCTAATGATAAGCTGAAAAGCTTTTTTATTAATTCCATGGTATTAACTTTGATCATCGTTTATCAGATAAATAACATAAGAAATTAGCTCTTTAATTTTGCATGCGGGGAGAAAAGGATTTGCAACTTAATTGAATTCTGACTTGTGAATTCTAAATCAGGTGAGCAAACCTCAGTGGGGTATCGAAAAAAACAGGGAAGAAAAATAATAATAACTGATACCTTTCAGCTCAAAAGCTCAGCTGGACGACGGCAATCATCTTTAGCATCATTTATTTTCTGTCCTGATGTGCTATCATAGCGATCTTATACATTCTATGGGCTCCATTAGCTGGAATAAGCTGGTTTGTTAAAGTGTTACTAATCCCACAACAGTAAAATCAGGCTGTATGTGCAGTAAAGCATGCTTGTTTTACTCACTGTGGGACCTAAGGGGTTAATCCTCTGCATTGTGTAAAAAGGCTGGCTGATCCTGTCTTCTCTGATCTTCCCCTTCTTCCACTGTCCCCAATCCATCTCCCGATAAGACAGAGTCTTTGGAGTCACTCTGTACATGCTCAGTTTGGTTTGTATTGCTAGAGAGTTTTTTCTTTTTTCTTGAGAGAATGCATGTGATCAGCACAGGGCCAATCAGCACTGTCCAGACAGAGGCTCAGAGGTCCTGCAGCCTCATAGGACACTCAGTGCAGAATGAAAACTCCTCCTACAATAGGGTGACCAGACATCCCCAGTTTCAGGGGACAGTGAGAAATCCTCACTTCCTGTTCTTCTGTCTGTAACTCCACACAGTAATGCGAGGCTTTCTCCCTGGTGTGGAGAAAGCCTCTTGAGGGGGAGGGGGGGCGAGTAGGCAAGTCAGGACACTCTCTACTTTGCAGATAGAGAAAGGAGCTGTGTGTTAGTGGGCGTCCTGACACTCCTGCTCACCCCCTCCTCCCTCAAGAGGCTTTCTCCACACCAGGGAGAAAGCCTCGCATTACTGTGTGGAGTTACAGACAGAAGAACAGGAAGTGAGGATTTCCCAGAAGAAATAAGGACATTTAAAATCAAAATGGAATGCATGAGAGAGAGCAGCAGTGACTGGCGGGAGTGACCGAAAAGGCTCCAACCACTACAGGCTACCTGCAGAAATCTACAAGAGGGGACAGAGACAAGACAAGTTACCCTGCACAAGGAGAGAGAGCAGTAGTGACCAGTAGAAGGGACCCAAGGCGGAGACAAGGCCAGTCTTCCTGCACAAGGAGAGAGAGCAGCAAATACCAGTGGAAGGGACCTCGCTTTTGTTTGCTTGGAACAAGCAGTGCCTTTTATAGCCCATAGTCCATCTGAGAGCGAGCAAGAGAGGGTGGCTACGTTCCTACATTGAAGTAAGAAATTGCGGCCATATCTTAACATATCATGAAAAAAATGTACATACCCACTAAACACGTAAAATCTCACAAATACTTAATTAATGGAAATATAAAAAAAAATAATAATAAATGAGAAATCCAAAATGTAATAAGTGACGCCAAGTGTCCATAAATACATGTCCATACAAAACATCCACACCAAAATGTGACCAAATAACTTCAGATTCCAAAGATGCTTGAACACGCTTTAGAGCTCCACCATCAGGATGACAAGGACACTAACTGCTTACCAGATATATAGACCCCTATACTAACAGCACTCAAGCCTTATCTCAGCTACTGAGGAATGCAGTCCAGAGGCTTCTGTAATCAGACTCTCAGGCATATTCAACAATGCAGCAATCTATAAAAGAGAAAGAACACATGGCTGCCATGGTGTAACATATCAATTTGCCTGATTAAAAAAAAAAAAAAAAAGGAAAGGTATTCACAAAAATAGATCGAGTAAACTGAGCACCTCTCTGCTGAACAGCGTGATGACATCAGCAATAGCTCCATCCTGCACGTTTCGTCACAATGGACGTCATCCCAGTGAACATTGCTACATGCAGTAGGTACAGATTGAATCAGCGTCTTGGATAAAACATTGCCAGATGTTGCTGTTGCCTTCTCATATTGATAATTGCACACCCTCAAATTCTTTTATGGTAAGACTATGGTTATTCTTGCTGTAACAATGCCACGCCTCTAAAAATCAATCCACGTTTGGAGGCCCTTGACAGGCGATGATATATTCCCTACTCATCATCTGTTTTTAACCTGTGCCTTGGTACCTTGCTGCCCAACTGTTGATAACCCTGGCTACTCCAGTGACCATGCTTCAACCTCCGATCTGTCCTTCCTGCTCGAGTGCTCACATAGCTGTCGACTGCACCTGCTCTGCACTTCACTGAGAGTTCTGACAAGCCACGCGTCCTCAACCTGCAGCACAAGTAGAGTGCCCGTTTAATCTCAGCTGGTTTCCTGAGCACCAGGGGCGGACTGACAACTCATGGGGCCCCCGGGCAATAGAAGAGTATGGGGCCCCTCTGGCTTACAGATGGCCACCACGCCAGGAGGTAGTGCAGAGGCGGGCAGCTAAAATCTTGGGATATTCACATTAAAAGCATGTCATTTTTCGGACATATCGGGGACAGATCTAAAAAAAACACAGATTTTTACATACTGTCCCTGGTTTTACTGAGCCTGGCAACCCGGATGGGGCCCCCTAGTGGCATGGGGCCCTCGGGCAGTGCCCGAGTGACTCAATGGTCAGTCCGCCCCTGCTGAGCACAGCTACTGTTCCTCTCCTGATGGTCCACCTGCTTCCCAGGACTCCTCCTCTAGCTCCACGTTCTCTCATCAAGGGACCAGGGCTGGGGATATAAGAGGCCAACCTCGTCATATCAGTCTCCTATCGGATACATTACGGGGGGTAGAATCTACAGGCACCGGTCCTGTGCGGAGAGGATTGGAGCATTAGGTAAGTGTATCTCCATTCTCCAATCCCTCGACCAGTCTGTAAATTGTGGCACGGGGGCCGGAGGTGGTACTTTGCTTGTTTCTATCTGGCCCTTGGGGCATTATTCCATCTATTGACACCAATAATTGGGCACGTGTCCTCCAATTTACACCAAACTTATATTTCCTCCCACTGACACCAAGGAAGAGGCACAATTCCTCCCAATGACACAAGCAATGGAGCACAAATCCTGCCAATGACACCAATGATGGGGCACAATTTCCCCCCCAATTGATTCCAGCAATTTTTCATATGTCCTCCCTCTGACACCAATGAAGAGGCAAAATTCCTCCTAATGACACAAACGATGGGGCACTATTCCTACCCCTACACCCCACAATAGGGCACTATTCCTTCCACTAACACCAAGGATGGGACATTTTTCACTCCTACCAACACCAGGACATTTTTTACTCCCACTGGTCTCAGTCCGGCTCTCAGTCTGAAGCACAGAATATTGACTTTTTATTTAGAAAGTTTAGAGACCCCTACAGGAGACAAAAACCTGTAGTTGACCCGTGCAGTGCATGCACAGCATGGGAAAACTTTTTTCTGCCCGGAGTTGGGGTTTAAGGTTTGGTAAAGGAATAAGACACTGAAAACAAACCTGTGTTTTTTTCATCCAGTTTAACCACTTCTGCCCCAGAGTATTTGGCTGCCAAATGACCAGGCCACTTTTTGTGATTCGGAACTGTGTAGCGACGTGGCTCCTAAACAAAATTGACATCCCTTTTTCCCCTAAATAGAGCTTTCTTTTGGTGGTATTTGATCACCTCTGCGGTTTTTATTTTTTGCGCTATAAACAAAAATACAGCGACAATTTTGAAAAAATAAGGCAATATTTTTTACTTTTTGCTACAATAAATATCCCCCAAAAATATATAAAGTTTAGGCCGATACGTATTCTTCTACATATTTTTGGTTAAAAAAAAAAATCGAAATAAGCGTACGTTGATTGGTTTGCGCAAAAGTTATAGCATCACAAAATAGGGGGTAGTTTTATTTTTTTATTCATTTTTCGTTTTACTAGTAATGGGGGTGATCTGCGATTTTTATCCCGACTGCGACATTATGGGGGACCCATTGTACACTTTTGACGCTATTTTGGGGCCATTGTCATTTATACAGCGAGCAGTGCTATAAAAATGCACTGATTACTGTGTAAATGACACTGGCAGGGAAGGGGTTAACCACTAGGGGGAGAGGAAGGGGTTAAGTGTGTCCTAGGAAGTGATTCTAAGGCCCCTTTCACACGGGGCAGTGGAGGTGCGGTGGTGGTATAGCACCGCTAAAAATAGCGGCACTATAATGCATTAACCGTACCGTATTAACCGCCGCTAGCGGCCGATAAAGGGTTAATACCACCCGCAATGCGCCTCTGCAGAGGCGCACTGCGGGCGGTATCAATGCGGTTTCCCATTGAGAAGGCTGGGCAGGAGTTTTTCAGGCGGTATTTAGGCGCTATTTTTAGCGCTGTACCACCTGAAAAACTCCTCAGTGTGAAAGGGGCCTAACTGTGGGGCTGGGCTACAAGTGACATGACAGCGATCACTGCTCCCGATGACAGGGAGAAGACGATCAGTGTCCCGTCACTAGGCAGAACAGGGAGATGCCTTGTTTACATAGGCATCACTCCGTTCTGCCTCTCCGTGACACGATCGCGGGACACCGGCGGACATCTAGTCCCGCGATCGTGTCACTCCGTTCTGCCTCTCCGTGACACGATCGCGGTGTCCTGCGATCGTGTCACAGAGAGGCAGAACGGAGTGACACGATCGCGGGACTCGATGTCCGCCGGTGTCCCGCGATCGTGTCACTACGTTCTGCCTCTCCGTGACACAATCGCGGTGTCCTGCGATCGTGTCACAGAGAGGCAGAACGGAGTGACACAATCGCGGGACTCGGTGTCCGCCGGTGTCCCGTGATCGTGTCACTCCGTTCTGCCTCTCCGTGACACGATCGCGGGACACCGGCGGACATCGAGTCCCGCGGGCACGGTCACGGAGACAGCTGCAGGCGCACGTGCGCCCACTAGGCGGCGGAGTAAAAACAACGCACCTGTACGTTGCTTTGCCTGTCCGTGCCATTCTGCTGACGTATATGTGTGTTAGGCAGTCGGCATGCGGTTAAAGCATTGGCCTTCAAACTATGGTCCTCTGGTTGTTCAGGAACTACAATTCCCATCATGCCTAGTCATGTCTGTGAATGTCAGTGTGTTACAATGCCTCATAGAATGTGTAGTTCTGCAACAGCTGGAGGGACGTAGTTTGAGGATCCCTGGGTTAAAGCAACAAATTCTGTTAATAAACTCCCCCCCCCCCCCCCTGTTTTCACCTTTCCTGCTGCTGTAGAAGGTGGGGGAGGGGAATGAAGCAAATGGACAAAACACAAGTTTTCTCTAATCTTGCAAAAACTAGTCTCTTTTCAAGTCGAAAAAGTTCAAGTGAGGAGCCGACAAATGAGTAGTAGCGAAAAAAATAAAAAACTTGAAATGCGCTAACTTTTCCAAGGTCAAGAAAACATTTTAAAATGCCATCAAATCACCAGGCAGAATTATTACACAGTTAACGCTCTTAACCTCTCAGCCAGCCTGAAATACTAATGGGCATCATGTTTTTCGTCGCTCGTGTGGTTTTCCCACAATGCACATTATCTATCATATAACAAGGTCATAAAGTTAGGGCTGAGTTTTATCCAGCCGCTCTTTCAACAGCGGTATAATGAAAGGGAATTTAATTGCACAAAATGGCAGGTTCAGTAGGTTAGATCGTCTAAATTTAACAAAAAATGTAGAAGCAGAAACAAAAAACAAAAATCACAAGCTGGCCGAAAGTTTTGTTGACTTTATTTTTTCTGATTTTTTATTCTTTTTGGAGAAGTATTTTTTAATTCTTTAGTTCCGTAAAGAAAACAAAGACTTCAAGTCCTCAAAGTTTTGAAAGTGCTCATGTATTGGATTGTCATGTCACCCCTAAAATTCGGACATGTCTCACCCTTCGTGACCAGAGACCTGACCTGGCCAACTCCCTTGAATAGTTGCTGGGCTTCCCAAATTTTGAAAAACTTTGGGGTAGATCCACAGAGTGAGTACGCCGTCGTATCTACTGATACGCCGGCGTACTTTCAAATTTAAAGCACTAGAAAGGGACATTTGTAGGCTGGCAGAATCTCTTATATCTAAATTTGTGTGAATAGGGGAAGCGGAGTCGACACATAGTAGATAGACATATAACTTTCACCAGCTTCTGGGATGGGTGTCAGACTTCATTGCAAAACTGGCAGCAGATCAGATTAAAATGACAGCGTGCCTAATGGGTCACTCAATTAGGACTTGAAGAGCTTTACCGCTAAAACACTGGTGACAGTTCCTCCAAACAAGACCCGTGATTAATTTTATTTTCAAGAAAGCCACTGTTGGAAAAAAATACATTAGAAGAAGTAATTTTGCAAATTTAGGGGAAAATTCAGGTTTGGTATACTAGGACCTGAAGATGCCAGGGACAGCCTATTTGTTTTATTGAAAGATTGAAAAAAAAATAAAAAAATTCAAGGAGGCAAGATTATACTGACCAGATAGGAAGTACAGTATAACCTTGGATTGCGAGCATAATTCATTCCAGAAACATGCTTGTAATCCAAAGCACTTGTATATCAAAGCAAATTTCTCCATAAGAAATAATGGAAACTCAAATGATTCGTTCCACAACCATTTATTCATAGGTCATTAGGCACCGGAAGTGACTTGGGTGAGCTCGCTGCTCGTATTTACATGCCTGTTTGATACTTTCCAATATGAGTACCTTGTTTTATTCATTGCTGTTACCCAATAAATATTTGAAACTACTACACTATCGTGCATCCCTCTTTACATCTCCCCATGCCCCACTGTGAGGCTTACTTGATGCAGACACACCAGAGACAAAAAAGGGGACTCTGATTTCAGATAGGAGATACACACCAGCGGAGCTGAAGACGCCAGACTGGGAACTTGCCAGGAGATATTACTGGTTCCATAGAAAGATATACCCACATGCCAGGGCTGGACTGGGACATTTGGCCCTGGACTTTATCCAGACCGGCCCACTTAAATTTTGAGTGCTCCCATTAGCATCCCCTTACATCAGAGTTTCCCCATCAGCAGCCCCTTACATCAGAGTGTCCCCATCACCAGCCTCCTTACATCAGTGTCCCCATCAGCAGCCTCCTTACATCAGTGTCCCCATCACCAGCCTCCTTACATCAGTGTCCCCATCAGCAGCCTCCTTACATCAGAATGTCCCCATGACCAGCCTCCTTACATCAGTGTCCCCATCACCAGCCCCCTTACATCAGTGTCCCCATCACCAGCCTCCTAACAACAGAGTGTCCCCATCACCAGCCCCCTTACATCAGAGTGTCCTCATCACCAGCCTCCTTACATCAGAGTGTCCCCATCACCAGCCCCCTTACATCAGAGTGTCCCCATCACCAGCCTCCTTACATCAGAGTGTCCCCATCACCAGCCTCCTAACAACAGAGTGTCCTCATCACCAGCCTCCTTACATCAGAGTGTCCCCATCACCAGCCCCCTTACATCAGAGTGTCCCCATCACCAGCCTCCTAACAACAGAGTGTCCCCATCACCAGCCCCCTTACATCAGAGTGTCCCCATCACCAGCCTCCTTACATCAGAGTGTCCCCATCACCAGCCCCCTTACATCAGAGTGTCCCCATCACCAGCCTCCTTACATCAGAGTGTCCCCATCACCAGCCCCCTTACATCAGAGTGACCCCATCACCAGCCCCCTTCATCAGAGTGTCCCCAACACCAGCCTCCTTACATCAGAGTGTCCCCAACACCAGCCTCCTTACATCAGAGTGACCCCATCACCAGCCCCCTTACATCAGAGTGTCCCCATCACCAGCCCCCTTCATCAGAGTGTCCCCAACACCAGCCTCCTTACATCAGAGTGTCCCCATCACCGGCCCCCTCACATCAGTGTCCCCATCACCAGCCTCATAACATCAGAGTGTCCTCATCACCAGCCCCCTCACATCAGTGTCCCCATCACCAGCCTCATAACATCAGAGTGTCCCCATCACCAGCCCCCTTACATCAGCGTGTCCCCATCACCAGCCGCCTTACATCAGAGTGTCCCCATCACCAGCCCCCTTACATCAGAGTGTCCCCATCACCAGCCCCTTACATCAGAGTGCCTCCCCTCTCATGTGTACTCACAGTTTTGAAGGCAACTTCTCCTCTTCCTCTCTCCAGTTATGTGATAAGTGACAAGTGATAAGGAGAGAGGAAGGAAAGTCTAACAGTTGTCTATCTCCCCCTGCAGGCTGGAGGGAGCAGATAGCGTAATTCTCTCTCCAGCAAGTGTCGGGAGCTGCTCCTCCTGACAGGAGTGAAATTGCGATAACTCACTGTCAGAGAGGAGCGGTTCCAGGACTGCACCTGACCGGCCCACTGAGCCATCGGCCCACCGGGAAACTCCTGGTAGTCCCGATGGCCAGTACATACCTGCCACATGCTGTTACCTTACAGCAGTAAGGTAAGGGGACATCCACACATTACTTTGCACAGAAGTCAGGAAATCACCCGCTAGCAGCACTCCATGCCAGAGAGTGGTCACCAGCACCTTATTGTTTGACACTGTTATTATACAGTCACCTATCCATTTTATGGACATTATTTATTTTTAGTAATTGATTGCACTTATGCATATGTAATTATTTATTTCTACAAGATGAGCCACGTGTTTACACTTTTGTATGATCTGTTATGAATTTATAGGAATTTGCAGCGTTCAGTGCACTACTTACTGAGCATTTCTTCACTTTATTTTAACACCATACGGATATTATCATTTTATGGAAGGATTATTTATTGAGCATTTGATTATTTATTGAGCTATTTTTTTGAATTTTGTTATTTATTGAATATAGGTCCATTGCCTCTGCTAAGTGTAGCATACCTCCCAACTGTCCCTGATTTCGAAGGACTGTCCCTGATTTGGAGCAATGTCCCTCTGTCCCTCATTCTCCTCATGTGTCCCTCATTTTGAACTGATCTATACAGTTGTATATAAAATGCACTTTTTATCTATCAACAAGTGTTTCCCAGTGCTAAACCTTTCATCTGATTTCTAAATTGCTGCATTTGTAAATGCCAAAAGCCAATATAAAGAAATAGTAGTGGTAAAAAAAGCACTTGTGGGTTTAACCAATCTTATTTTTTTGTACAATTCTCCTTTAAGGGGGCGTGGCAAGGGGTGTGTCCTATGCCTACATACTTTTGCTGATAGGTGTCCCTCATTCCCATCTCAGAAAGTTGGGAGGTATGGTGTAGCTGTCACTGAGCACTATTGCACTTTATTTTCATTTACAGCGCAGCACTATTTTTACGTTTATACTCTCAAACCAAGTTTTTATTGTATTTCATACATTACTGGAAGAATTCATGGTCTTACAACCTTTAACGAGTCTGGTAAGTTCAAGATCAGGTAGGGGCCAAGGCAATCAATAAAAGCTTCTGAAGGTTTTGCTCCGGTGGGAGGAAGATGAGCTTGCTTCAGAGTGGCCTGGGTGGAGGCCATCACCGACAGGTGGATACTGGATATCATTACATAGTTACACAAGTAGGTTGGAAAAAGTCCATCTAGTTTAACCAATAGAAAAATAAACCTCTATAAACACAATACTATACCACCACAGTTGATCCAGAGGGAGGCAAAAAAAACACTATAAAGCATAATTCAATTTGCTATATATATTATAGCCTGGGGGTGCTATGGGTGGTAAGAGGGGGTTCTGCACTGAGGGGGGTGCTATGGGTGGTGAGAGGAGGTTCTGCACTGAGGGGGGTCTATGCTTATGGAGAGGGGGCCTGCATTGAGGGGGGTATTTTCTTATGTACAGGGGGCCTGCATTGAGGGGGGTCTATGCTTATGGAGAGGGGGCCTGCATTGAGGGGGGTCTATGCTTATGGAGAGGGGGGGTTTGCACTGAGGGGGATCTCTGCTTATGGAGAGGGGGGTCTGCCCTGAGGGGGATCTATGTTTATGGAGGGGGGCTGCACTGAGGGGGGTCTACTATGCTTATGGAGAGGGGGCCTGCATTGAGGGGGGTCTATGCTTATGGAGAGGGGGGTTTGCACTGAGGGGGATCTCTGCTTATGGAGAGGGGGTCTGCTCTGAGGGGGATCTATGTTTATGGAGGGGGGTTGCACTGAGGGGGGTCTACTATGCTTATGGAGAGGGGCCTGCATTGAGGGGGGTCTATGCTTATGGAGAGGGGGGTTTGCACTGAGGGGGATCTATGCTTATGGAGAGGGGGTCTGCCCTGAGGGGGATCTATGTTTATGGAGGGGGGCTGCACTGAGGGGGATCTACTATGCTTATAGAGAGGGGGGCCTGCACTGAGGGGGGTCTGCACTAAGGGGGATCAATGCTTATGGAGAGGGGCTGCACTGAGGGGGGTCTATGCTTATGGAAGGGGTCTGTTCTGGGGGGGGGGGTCTATGCTGATGGGGGGGGGTATGTACTTAATGGGAGGGGGTTATATTGAGGAAAGGGAGTCTGTACTTAGTGGGGTGGGTCTATAATGAGGGAGGGTGGTCTGTACTGAAGGGGGACTATAGTTGTTCAGGGGGGGGGGGGGAACACCAATTTTTTCCGCACCGGGTGACACCAACTGACGGGCACTGTATTTTTAAAAATCCTAACTCGGTTTGCAAGTGTTGTCTCGCAAAACGAACAGCACTCGTTTGCAGTAATGCGTTTGGCCTGAGGTGGGGGGGTGCCAGAGCTGAACGGAGCAATACGGAAAACCTGGGAAAACCTCTGAAATACTCCTTTCCCGAGCCTTTCTGAGGTTTTCCAAGTTCAGCCGAGCTGTTCTCTGACCTTTCCGGGTGTTTCAGAGGCTCTCCGGTGCCCCCCCACCTCTGACCACATGCGGTATCGCATGCCATTGAAGTCAACGCGGAACTAATTATTTTTGTTTCCACTGACTTCTATGGGGAAACTCGCTTCGATATGCGAGTACTTTGGATTACCCCCCCAATACTTACCTGAACCCCCTCCATAACTCCCAACTTTTTAAAATGGGAATGAGGGACACCTATTGGCAAAATAATGTAGTCATAGGACACACCACCTGCCACGCCCCTTAAAGGAGAATTATACAAAAAAAAATGATTGGATAAACCCACAAGTCCTTTTTTTTAACCACTACTTTTCCTTTATATTGGCTTTGGAAAGTTACAAATGAAGCAATTTAGAAATTGGATGAAAGGTTTAGCTCTGGGAAAGACTTTTTAAAAGATAAAAAGTGAATTTTATATACAACTATATAGATCAGACCAAAATGAGGGACAAATGAGGAGGAAAGAGGGACAGAGGGACATTGCTCCAAATCAGGGACAGTACCTGGAAATCAGGGACAGTTGGGATCTATGCCCATCTCTGTCCACGAGTGACTCAGCCGTCCGGGACTCTCCCTCCTGATTGGCTGAGACACAGCAGCGGCGCCATTGGCTCCCACTGCTGTCAATCAAATCCAATCAGGAGAGTGAGGGGGTGGGGACGAACCGGGGGTCATTGTCTGTATGGACTCACCAGTGTGACGCAGCTCAGGTGCCCCCATAGCAAGCTGCTTGCTGTGGGGGCACTTAATAGGAGGGAGGGGCCAGGAGAGCCGAAGAAGGACCCAAGAAGAGGAGGATCGGGGCTGCTCTGTACAATTCCACTGCACAGAGCGGGTAAGTATGACATGTTTGTTATTTTTATGGAAAAAAAAAGAGACTTTCCAATCACTTTAATTTTTTTCATTTCTACATTCTGCATTCCCACTTTAAGACCTCTAGATTTTCAGTTGATCCGCAGCACAGAAATAGATTCCACGGTGAATGTGTTTTGGATCACAGACCTGAGCGTTTCCTGCGTCCCCTTCATGTTAATGAGCCGGTTTATTGCAGAAGTCTGGAGTTTATAGGAACCGCAGGAGGTAGCAATGCTTCATTAGGATTTGAAAGCTGTAAAATTTGAAAGGATAGTTCCATTCTTTCTGATCTCGAATTATGCAACCGAGAAAGGCGTCGGCATGTAACTTATACAAACCCAAAAGTAACTCCGAATGTTTTCATTTTCATACTTTGCAAAGACCATCTGGGATGATTCCGTAGGAGGGATATCAATATCAGGATGAGTACAAATGAATAATTAAGAAGAGAAAGCCTGACCATACGGGGAATGAGAACTAATCAATCATAGATGCGATTGTTTCAAATGATCCTTCACTCAGAAAAGAGATACAACATAGAAAAGATCGATTTGGTGGGCTGATGAATTGTTCCTCCCTCCGATCGTTTACATACAAATGATCATTTACTGCAATCTCTTTCCGAAAGATAGGGGGCTAGATTCAGGTAGGGGCGCGCATAGTTACGGCGGCGCAACGTATTGTATTTACGCTATGCCGACGCAACTTACAGGAGCTAGTGCAGTATTCACAAAGCACTTGCTCCGTAAGTTGCGGCGATGTAGCGTAAATGGGGCAGGCGTAAGCGCGCGTAATTCAAATGTGGAAGGGGGGGGCGTGTTTTTATGTATGATGACCTGACGTGATTGACGTTTTGTACGGACAGCGTATGCGCCGTCCGTGTACATATGCCAGTGTGCATTGCTCCCAAGTACGGTGCAACGACGTATTGGTTTCGATGTGAGCGTAAATTACGTCCAGCCCTATTCGCGAACGACTTACGCAAACAATGTAAAAAATTCAAATTTCGAAGCGGGAACGACGTCCATACTTAACATTGGCTGCGCCTCCTAATAGCAGGAACAACCTTACGCCGAAAAAGCCTAACGCAAACGACATAAATAAATTGCGCCAGCCGTACGTAGGTTTGTAAATCGGCGTATCTACATATTCTACGCCGAAAACAGCGGAAGCACCCCTAGCGGCCAATGTAATATTGCACACAATTATACGCTGCCGCATTCAAGTTACGTCGGCGGAGGAAGCCTATTTTTGGAGCGTATCTGCCTTTGAGAATCGTCGTAACGATACGCCGGCGCAGATTTGAAATTACGGCGGCGTATCTGGAGATACGCCGCCATAAATGCTACATGAATCTAGCCCAGGATCTGCAATACTCAGAGGTGGATTGATTGCACTATGGCCTGCAGGTTGTTTTCAATTCATGCCCCCCATGGCCAGTTTAATGGGATCATACATAATGGTCGATGTACACAGACATGCCAGGATTTGTGGCGCATTCCTACAGGGTTGGAAATGTGGTATCTGAATTTCATGTTGAGTTTGAAAGGAGTTAAAGCATTTCAACGTCTTCCATTTACCGTATTTATCGGCGTATACCGCACGCCGGCGTATAACGCACACCCCAAGCTTAGAAGGGAAGTTTAAGGAAAAAAACTTACATTTTGGATGTCTTGCCCGGCGTCGATCAGAGGCATTGTCCAGTGTCCGTCTGCGGCCTTGCGCGGGGTCCGTCCAGCCTTGTCGGTGTCCGTCTGCTGTCTTGCCCGGCGGCGCGTCCATCGGCGGCCTTGTCCGGCGTCCGTCTGCCGGGGGTTGCAGCGTTGTGTGTTTGAGTTTGGCGCCTCGGTCGAGCTGTGTAGAGCCGGATTTCCGGTGTGTTCGGCTCCTCTCGGCTTCTCTCGGCACCTCTCACGTGACTGCGGGCGGAGCCGAGCGTGGCCGAGCCTAGCCGAGTGCCCAGTACACTCGGCTCGGCCTTTGACGGCGGCGCTCTGAGACAGCGAGGATCGGCGTATAACGCGCACCCACGATTTCCCCCTCGACTTTAACGGGGAAAAAAGTGCGCGTTATGCGCCCATAAATACGGTAAGTCTATGTTAACGCGTCGCAACAGCGCCAGCATGCGTTTGTGGTGCGGTAGTAATGCCCAAAAAAACACGTGAACAATGCTGCAAACGCGCATAGGGGATTTTTTCAAAGCGTTTTTAACACTCATTAAACGCACCTATTAACGCGCATTAACAGGCTGCACTGATGGGCACCGATAAGCGGCATTGATGAGCAATAATAGGTGGAACTAATAGGCGGCACTGATAAGCGGCATTGTTGTGCCCTGGCAGTGAAAGGCAGTACTCATGGGCACTAATAGAAAGCACTGATGACCACTGATAGGCAGCACTAATGAGCACCAATTGGCGGCATTAATGATCAGTGCACTGATAGGGGGAATTGATGAGCACTGATAGGCAGCACTGATAGGCACTAATTGGCGGCAATGATGAGCACTGCACTGATAGGTGGCATTTATGAGCATGAATAGGTGGCACTTATATCCACTGATAGGTGGCATTTATGAGCAATGATAGGCAGCACTGATAGGTGGCTCGGATGGCCACTGATAGGCAGCATTGATGAGCACTGATAGGCAGCACTAATGGGCGGCACTCATAGGCATACCTCCCAACATTTAAAAAGTCCACTGCGGGACAGTTGTTGAGCGGGGGGGGGGGGGAGATGCATCCTGCGATCTGACCGAGAACAGAGACCATTCAATTCACTAAGTCATAGATACCCCCATAACCCTGTTTTGTTGGTACGTTCCGCAGCCCACTTACCGTAAATGGTTTCGCCCATAATTTTCCTCAACGCAGCCGACATTCATCGGAACACACACCCAGCTCCCCGCTTACCCATATCCCACCCGCTGGCTTCTTAGCAGCCACTCTCCAATCCCACCCACTGCCCTGACCGACAGCGGCCTCCGCCAATCCAGAGTCCGGTCAAAGAACAGGCCGGGCGGAATGTGGGCGGTCCTATAGGATCCCATTGTTTCAAAGGCTGTGCTTTCGTTTGTGATGGACAGGCATGGCGCCCTATCAGAGCACGGATTCCTTATCAGCGGGCGAAGGAGTGCTTGAGGGAGAGGACACTGACCAATCACATTCCTCGAGGGGTGTGAGGACGGGGTGCACTTCGGGCGATAGTGAAAGGAAATGCTGTTGGAATTAGTCAGGAATAGTTGTGTGCTGAGGCGGTTCTCAGTGTCATGTAGGACGGCTCTCCTCCCTCAGCAGTCCTCCACGCACCGCTCCGGTTCCTCAGTGCGGGAAAATTAACCCTTTCGCGGGACTGCGGGAATATGCAGTCAGTGCGGGAAAAGCTCTGATCGCTGTATAGGTGTCAATGGTCCCAAAAAAGTGTCAAAGGTGTCTGATCTCTTCGCCGCAATGTTGCATTCCCACTAAAAATCACTGATCGTCGCCATTACTAGTAAAAAAAATAATAAAAATAAATCTAAAGCTCTATTTGTGGGGAAAAAAAGGACATACTTTGGCCCGGATTCACAAAGCACTTACGCCAACGTATCTCGAGATACGCCCCGTAAGTGCAAATATGCGCCGTCGTATCTGTGCGCCGTGCCCACAAACTAAGATACGGCAGAAAATAGGCTTCATCCGACCGACGTAACTTGCCTACGCCGGCGGAGAGTGGGTGCATATTTACGCTGGACGTATTTGGCGCTCCCATTCATTTTCTATTCGTATATGCAAATGAGGGAGATACGCCGATTCACGAACGTACTTGCGCCTGGCGCATAATATACGCCGGGGATATGCAATTAGCGGACCTCCAGATGTTGCAGAACTACAAATCCCATGAGGCATAGCAAGACTCTGACAGCCACAAGCATAACACTCAGAGGCAGAAGCATGATGGGACTTGTAGTTTTGCAACAGCTGGAGGTCCGCTAATTGCATATCCCTGATATACGCGGTTTGCGTAAGTCGTACGTCCGGCGTAAAGTTATTCCCCATATATGAGGTGCAATCCATGCAAAGGTATGGACCAGGGAACTCAAGCCGTCGTATTTTACGTTGGAAGTGAATATGGCTGGGCGTATTTTACGTTCACGCCCTAGGCAGTGATCCGTCGTATCTTAGGCATTCGTTCCGATGTGATTATGAGCATGCGCACTGGGATGCGTCCACGGGACGGCGCATGCGCCGTTCGTTATTAGTATCTATCTGGCGCTTGGCCCATCATTTGCATGGGGTCACGCCACATTAGCATGGATCACGCCCACTTCCACTTACGACGACTTACGTCTAAGAAACCCAGCGCAGATTTGGCAGCACTGGCTTTGTGAATCCAGTGCTTGCCTCTCTGCGCTGCGCCGGCGTAGCGTAAAATAGATACGCTATGGCGACATAAATATGCGCTGATGTATGTGAATCCGGGCCATTTTGTTTTGGTACAGCGTCGCAAGACATTAAAAGGGCAAATCCTTCTGGGGCTGAAGTGGTTAAAGAACACAACATACATGGATATGAAAAATAATTATAGACAGTGACATACATACACCAACACAGGTTGAACTGGATGGACTATTGTCTTTATTCAATCTTACCAACTATATAACTATGAAACTATGTCTTGGGGTGTTTTTATTATGTATTGTTTAATCAGTAAATTATTTCCCACTGTGCACCTCCCTAGCTAGTTATAAATGAATGGATTGCACGGCGTTTTCTCTTTTTGCTGTGTACAGTAAACACATGACAGGTCTTCAGCTATGTTGTCTAAATCTCTCAAGTTTTACTGCATCACAGCGAGAAATCGCATAACCTCCAGCAAAGCTTGCTCTTATCCGAAATGCGTGTTCTAAGTGAATTATATAATAACAAGACCCAAACAGTCTTAATACTAACAGGTCTGAAAAAGCGTTCTTTTTCTTGCAAAACAAATCATCTGCCAGTGCAGTAAAACAGATCTCAAAATTTGTTGTGCTCCACCGACAGGACTGTACACACAAGCGGAATTTCCGTCGGAAAATTCTGACGGAATTCTGCTCAAGCTGTTTTGCATACACGGTCGCACCAAATTCCAACCGTCAAAAACGCAGTGACGTACAACACGTCCGACGGCAGTATAAAACAGCCCTTCGGGCTGCTGTTCCTGATCTCTGGGTAGTTCTGGAACAGATTGGGCTCCCAATTATATGCACTCCTCAAGCTACCAATTTTCTTTTCCACAGAGTTGATGTCTGCCCTTGAGGCCAAAGGCTTTGCAAATTCCAGCAGTTTCTCCAGGGTCGCCTTCCTCTTTCTTTTTTTATGACCCAGAATAAACTTATATATTTTTTTTCAAAAAAAAATACTTGCCTATGTGTTTTTCTTCAAATATGACAGTTTGGTTGTGAGTAGGCAGGTACATTTAAAAAATACAATGTCAAATTAACAAGGGACACCAACCAACCTCCTTGAGGTTAAAAAATGGAAGATAATAATGTTCTTGTGGTAAATTGACACACAAAATATATATATATATATATATATATATATATATATATATATATATATATATATATATATATATATATATATATATATATATATATATATATATATATATGGAGATTACTAGATTTTTTTTTTAAATAATAAAAAAATAAGGATATCTGGATTTAAAAAAAATAATAAAAACATTTTTTTCTAAAAACGAATTCTAAACATTATTATGGAGATCTGGCTTTAAAAACAAAAAAAGGTTATTCATGAGATCACGAGAAATAATAAAGAAATACATTTGTCAGAACTCTGTGTGAATATCAGCAGCAAAACAACTTAATTATGTAGTGTTATGTTGTAATATATGTTGTAATATGTTGGCCGATTTATATGGGATGTTACAACATTTTGGTCTGTACTGTATGTGGATACAGTATCTATCTCTCTCTTTATATATCTAATTTGATTTATATTTATCCAATATCTATCTATCTATGCAGTATCTAATTATATATATCCAATTTCATATATATATATAAGATACATAGAACCATGGCTCAGCCCCACCCTACTCTCTCCTCATTGGCTCACTGGTTGTGATTGACAGCTCCTGCTGCTGTCTCAGCCAATGAGGTAGAGGGAGTTCAGAAACAGCAGAGGTACTTATGCACATTGTTGGATCAAAATGGGGCTCAGGTAAGTATTGGGGGGGGGGGGGGGCAGCACACAGAAGGTTTTTACCTTCATGCATTGGATGCATGAACGTAAAAAAAAATCCTTCAGCCTTTACAACCACTTTAACAGTATCAAAAACTGAAAACGATTAAACTCAGGCCCAGATTCACGTAGAATGGCGTATCTTTGTGCGTATCTTTGTGCGGGCGTAACGTATCCTTTACGTTACGCCTCCGCAACTTTTACAGGCAAGGGCCGTATTCTCAAACGAAAGTTGCGGCGGCGTAGCGTAAATAGGCCGACGTAAGCCCGCCTAATTCGAATGTGGTAGATGTGGGCGCGTGTTATGTAAATTTTATGTGACCCCGCGTAAATGACGCTTTTTACGAACGGCGCACGCGCCGTCCGTGAAAGTATCCCAGTGCGCATGCTCCAAATTAACCCGCAAGAAGTCAATGCTTTCGACGTGAACGTAAATGACTTACGCAAACGACGTAAAAAAAATTCAAAATTAGACGCAGGAACGACGTCCATGCTTAAAATTGGTACGCCTCATGTACGCCTCATATAGCAGGGGTAACTTTACGCCGGGAAAAGCCTAACGTAAACGGCGTATCTGTACTGCGTCGGCCGGGCGTACGTTTGTGAATTTGCGTATCTAGCTGATTTACATATTTCTAGGCGTAAATCAGTGTACACGCCCCTAGCGGCCAGTGTAAATATGCAGTTAAGATCCGACGGCGTAAGAGACTTACGCCGGTCGGATCTAATACAAATCTATGCGTAACTGATTCTAAGAATCAGGCGCATAGATACGACGGCTCAGACTCAGAGATACGACGGCGTATCTGGAGATACGCCGTCGTATCTCCTTTGAGAATCTGGGCCTCAGTATTTGGAGAGGTCTCTTTTACGTTTTCGCCATAGATTACATCCCAATTCAGCATGCGGCTTCGAGATACTATGCAAATGTGTCCAGAACTTTGTTTTAATCACACGAAGCACATTTAGTAGGACCTTTGCTGGCCAGCAAATCTGGGCACTGGAGTATTTTATGTGCTCGGTGAATTGCCCCTGTGTTGTGCCCCTCCCTCGCTAGTTATAAACTGATTGAGCGGCCTCCTGTTTTTCACTCTCAGCCCCTCTTACTTTCCGTCTACAAAGTGTATCTACCTAATTAATTTTAAACTGAGCCTTGTTAACTCAGCTCTGTGTTATCAGTGGTTTGTCCATGGAGACTAATTAAATGTGTGATTACTTCTAGTTGCAAAGATAATGATAACATTTTGGACAATGGCTCCTCATTAGTTGTTTCCTTTGGTTGTGTGTGCATTACTAAATTTTGCGCAGTAGTTTACCAACTTTCTCAAATATTTCTGGAAGTGGTAATTACACAATACTGTTCTTATGTGTTTTTTTGATGCACAGTGTTGACCATAATAATAATTATAGTGGAACCTCGGATTGCGAGTAAACGCGGTTAACGAGCGTTTTTGCAATACAAGCACTGTATTTCCTAAAATCCTAACTCGGTTTGCGAATGTTTTCTCGCAGAACAAGCAGGATACAGGCCACCGTGTTTGGCCTGAATCGGGGGTGCGCCGGAGCCGAACGGCGCAGATCAACACCTGTTTCGAAAACGTCCGGACAGGCCCGAGGACAGATCGGCTGACTTCGGCAAACCTTCGACTCGAGAACGGAGTCTTTCCGAGGTTTGCCGAGGTCAGCCGAACTGTTCTCTGGCCTTTCCAGCCATTTCCAAGGCTCTCCAGCGCCTCCCCACCTCTGGCCGCATGCGGTATTGCATGCCATTGAAGTCAATTATTTTCGTTTCCATTGACTTTGGTGGGGAAACTCGCTTTGATATGTGAGTAGTTTGGATTACAAGCATTCTCCTGGAACGGATTATGCTCATAATCCGAGGTTCCACTGTAATATATATGAACTTGATTGCAAACAATGCAAACTGAGTCTATAGGGTAAAGTGGTCTCTCTTAACCACTTGCCGACCGGCTCACGCCGATATACGTTGGCAGAATGGGACTTCTGTGTCAGTCCACGACAGCAGGATAGCAGGCGCACGCCACGGGAGCGTCCTCACGGGACCCGCAGACTCGATGTCTGCCAGTGGCATGCGATTTTGGCGAGGAGAGGCAGAACGGGGAGATGCCTAAGTAAACAACGCATTGCCCTGTTCTGCCTAGCAACATGACAGGAATCTACTGCTCCCTGTCATCGGGAACAGTGATCTCTGTCATGTCACTGGTAGCCTATCCCCCCTACAGTTAGAACACGGTGAGGGAATACAGTTAACCCCCTTGATTGCCCCCTAGTGTTTAACCCCTTCTCTGCCCGTGTCATTTACAGAGTAATCAGTGGCTATTTTTAGCTCTGATCGCTGTATATATATCAATGGTCCCAAAATAGTGTCAAAAGTGTCCGATCTGTTCACCGCAATGTCACAGTCCAAAAATCACAGATCACCACCATTACTGATAAAAGAAAAAAATAGTTATAATAAAAATGGCATAAATCTATTCCCTGTTTTGTAGACGCTATGGGGCAGATCCACGTAGCACGGCGCATTCTTCTGTCCGGCGTAGCGTATCTCTGATACACTACGCCGCTGTAACTTACAGCGTATCTTCGGTATCCTGAAGAATTTGCGCCGTAAGTTACGGCGGCATAGCGTAAATCTCCTGGCGTAAGGGCGCGCAATTCAAATGTATGTGATGGGGGCGTGTTTTATGTTAATACGTCTTGACCCGACGTAAATGACGTTTTTTTTTAACGGTGCATGCGCCGTCCGTGGGGGTATCCCAGTGTGCATGCTCGAAATTAACCCGCAACAAGCCAATGCTTACGACGTGAACGTCATTCTACGCAAAGCCCTATTCGCGAACGACTAAAATTTACAAAATTCGACGCGGGAACGACGGCCATACTTAACATTGGCTATGCCTCATATAGCAGGGGTAACTATACGCCGAAAAAAGCCTTACGGAAACGACGTAAAAAAATGCGCCGGCCGGACGTACGTTCGTGGATCGCCGTATCTAGCTAATTTGCATTCTCAACGCGGAAATCGACGCAAACGCCACCTACCGGCCAGCGTAAATATGCACCTTAGATCTAAGACGTACGCCAGTCGGATCTAACACAGCTTCAGGCGTATCTTGTTTTGTGGATACAAAACAAAGATACGCCGGAGCAAAACAGAAGTTACGCGGCGTATCAATAGATATGCCAGCGTAACTCCTTTGTGGATCTGGCCCTATAACTTTTGCACAAACCAATCAATATATGCTTATTGTGACTTTTTTTTTTTATCAAAAATATGTAGAATAATACGTATCGGCCTAAACTGATAATGAAATTCGTTTTTTTATTTATTTTTGGGGGATATTTATTAAAGGCAAAAAGTAAAAAATATAGCTTTTTTTTCCAAAATTGACTGTCTTTTTTTGTTTATAGTGTAAAAAAAAACAAAAAACGCTGAGGTGATCAAATACCACCAAAAGAAAGCTCTATTTGTGGGAAAAAAAGGGCATCAAGTTTGGGTACAACGTAGCACGACTGAGCAATTGTGAGTTAAAGCGACGCAGTGTATCGCAAAAAATAATCTGGTCATTAAGGGGGTAAAATTTTCCGGGGCAATTTTTTTTCCTTCGACCTTCCCCCGTCACACCAGCCAGTGGTGATTTTGGGGGGGACCCTACACCATTTTTTTTTCTTTAATTTGACTATTGCCGGAAAATGGCGGCATTCCTAATCTTTACATTCATCTGTCAGTGGGGAAGCCCGCTGACAGATGATAAGTCATGTTGTTAAAGTGGAGTTCCACCCATTTTTTTATGTTTGTCTGTGCTGCATGCTCTAATCTCATAGTGTTCAGAATGGACAATTTTTATTTAATTTGTTGCTTGTAAATACCTTTATTTTGTAGTCCTTCATTACTTCCTCCTCCTTATTTGCCTAGGCTATTTGCAAGGGTTTCTGGGATAGGCATCATGTTTCCCAGTAGTCCTTGCAAACCTGACTGAAACCTATTACATTGCTTGTGCACTGAGCATGTGCGAGATATGCAAAGCTGAAATCCAGGAAGTCATACAGTCTGGCTTCATGATGCCCACACTTAAGATGGCCACGGTCTATTTCTAGATTATAAACTAAATTCGGTAACAACCTAACAAAACGGACCTTAGTTTACAGACTAGCTTTACTAGAATACATTAAGCTTGTGTATTACAGGGGTATTTATATTTAAAAAGTGAAATTGTGGGTGGAACTCCCCTTTAAGGACGCAGGCGGCTGGCTTTCCGGCCCGCTGCTTAACAGACAGCTAGTTCTGCACACAAATTCAGATTTTTCAACCGATCCAAATTGTAATCGTTTTCTGAAAAGTTGGAATTGGTTAGAACATAAATAACAAAATATGTAGAAGAATAAACTGATGAATACATTAGTTTTTTTTTATATATTTTGTTTGGATATGTATTGTAGCAGAAAGTAAATAAAATAAGAAAAAATATTATTTTTTTTCAAAATGTACGCTCTTTTTTTGTTTATAGCGCAAAAAATAAAAACCACAAAGGTGATCAAATAACACCAAAGGAAAGCTCTATTTGTAGGGAGAAAAGGACGTAAATTTTGTTTGGGTACAACATCGCACGACCGCACAACTCTCAGTTAAAGCGACGCAGTGTCATATCGCAAAAAATGGCCTGCCCATCTGAGACCCTCCTACATTCGAGTCCCCATCAAAGTCACTCTTTTACATTGGATGGAAGCATAAAACCTTGCAGCGGGCTGTAATGGAAATAATAGTAATAGTAGTAATAGTAATGGATAGAATATATCCTCCTGGCCCCTCCCTGCTGTTGTATGCCCTCATAGCAAGCAGCTTGCTCTGGGGGCACCCTCCTGGGGCTCTGAGTGTCCATTCATACACGTAACTGCGGCTTGGCCTCGCCCCCTCCATCTCCTAATTGGCTCACTGGCTGTGATTGGCAGCAGCGGGAGTCTATGGCTCCCACTGCTGTCAAAGGCCAATCAGGAGTGCAAGTCCCCGGAGAGCCAAGGCTCTTGTGGACATCGCTGGATCAAGAGGGGGCTCAGTTAAGTATTAGGGCAGGAGGGCTGCTGCACACAGAATGATTTTCACCTTCATGCTTGGAATGCATGAAGATAAAAAAAACTTGTGTCTTTACAACTACTTTGGAAGTTTAGAGGTGAAGGGGCGTAGTTCTTACCTGATTGGAGGCTTAAGATCAGATGGGCAGGGAGGAGCCACAAGGGTGGTTCATGCATAGAATGCTCAGAATAGCTTGGAAAGTTTAGGCAAAGAGAAAACTTCCCTTTCTCCCCGCCCTTTTTTTTCAGGGTTCTGGGGTATTAGGGGTTGTGGGGTACTATTTAGTGGTTATGAATTTATAGGCAAAAAAAAAAGGAAACATTCCAGCAGTTTAGCAGGTCAGTGTATAAATATATTGTTACAAAATTGGTGGCTCATCTAGGATATGGTGCTTCCACCTGGTTTGTTATCTCAGGATGAAAGTCCCCTAGGGGAAAATATAATGATGTGTGTGGTCGTAATGTCTTCAAACCGGTCAGGGTGTGGCTGAGGACAGTTATAAAGTGAGCCTTAATCACTAGCCCTCTGAAAGATTTGACAATTGCGCGGTCGTGCGACGCTGTACCCAGTGCTTTTACTATGGGAAGGCAGAGATCCGTGTTCCTGCTTTGTAGGAACACAGGATCGCAGCCTTCCCTTCTCACCAGTGGCGGTGCATCCATAGAGGGTGCCGGAGCGCCAGCGGCTCTGATAGGCTTTCCGATTACAGCCCTCTGGCTTCCAGATGCTTATCCAATGGACGCACGGGGTGTGCGTTCCTTGGATAAGACTGACAGGCGTCTCAGCCAATCGGGTTCACCGGTTATGGTTACCGGTAGCCTGATTGGCTGAAGCGTCATCAAGGGCTGAAGAAGACATCGAGGGCTGACCCCAGAAAGATAAGTGCCAGGCGGGGGGGGTGCATTTTAAAGGGCACAGTGGTGACAATTGCTGGGCACAGTGGCTACAATATTGCTGGGCACAGTGGCTACAATTGCTGGGCACAGTGTCTACAATTGCTGGGCACAGTGGCAAAAATTGATGGGCACAGTGGCGAAAATTGCTGGGCACAGTGGCTACAATTGCTGGGCACAGTGGCGACAATTGCTGGGCACAGTGGCGACAATTGATGGCACAGTGGCGACAATTGCTGGGCACAGTGGCGACAATTGCTGGGCACAGTGGCGACAATTGCTGGGCACAGTGGCGACAATTGATGGGCACAGTGGCTGCGTTTGAGGGCATGGCATAGTGATGACAATTGCTGGGCACAGTGGTGACAATTAATGGCACAGTGGTAACAATTGATGACACAGTGGCTGCGTTTGATGGCATGGCACAGTGGCGACAATTGATGGCACAGTGGCGACAATTGATGGCACAGTGGTGACAATTGATGGCACAGTGGCTGCATTTCTATGGGTACAGTGGCTGCATTTGATTGGCACAGTGGCTGCCTTTGATGGGCACAGTAGCTGCATTTGATGGGCACAGTAAGGCTGCAATTGTTTTTTTTTTTTTCATTTGTTTGCGCCTCCCTAAAAATTTTGAGCACCAGCCGCCACGGCTTCTCACAGAACGGTGATCTGCCTTGTTAACATAGGCAGATCGCTGTTCTGCCTGTGTCTAGAACGATCAGCACCCCAGTGGATATTGCGTACCTCGTGGACCTGCCGATTGGCTCCTCCTGTGTCCAATCACAGTGGATCGCCGGCGGCGCACGTTTGCGCCCCAGACCCGGGAGTGCAGGCTCATGTACAGGTAAGTGATCCTTCACCAGGGGAGCCACTTTGCCAACGTATATTTACTGTTTATACAGTATATAGGGTGACCACATTTCCAAACTACCATTCAGGGACACCCTCCCTTCCCAAATATCAGCCTGTACTGTAACGAATCACAGCACAGTGATTGGACACAAGAGGCGGGATCTATGATTTCTCCAATCACAAGCAGGGGGCAGGATTGTGCTTCTCCAGGCATTCCCAGCCAGGACAAGTACTGTTAGTGAGTAAAGCGGTGATGTGGCACCCTTTTTTGGGGGCATCAGATTGGCCTGGGGGGGTGGCTGTGTCAGTTTCATTCTGGGACACTGTATTGTCCTGGAGTGAATGTGCCCGGGACAGACCTGAAAAATGCGGGACTGTCCCGGGCAATCCGGGACACGTGGTCACCCTAACAGTATATGGTCAGAATGTGGTTAAGGACACCCAAAGACCCCTTCCTGGTTGCATTGTTGAATTGCTTTAATTGATGTTATTTATTCGTTTGTTAACAAAAGGTCTGCTGTGACCATTTAAACCCATGCCGCGCAGTTCGTGTCCGAGGTCGACAAATCTTTTAGTTCAGTCTTTTTTCCCCTGTGGGAAGCGGGGCTCAACATCATTACCTACCTGTATATGTTGTTTTAATCATTTAAAACATTTTCCTTTTTTTTAAGACCCTAATATAAATTTCTGCGTGCCATAAGGCAGCGCACAGAGGAGGAAGCGTAAAGGTTACAAAATGTTACATAAACATAAAAGCGAATTGTTCATTTGTATAGGCGTATTGCTTATGTTGAGTTAACAGTAAAGCGAGGAATCGTCTCCGATGTTTCTATTGTGCGGCGCGCCTATTCATACACTGGAGATGATTATATGAGCTGTAATGCTGCAGTTCACGCCGCCAAGTGAACTGTATAATAGATACGGCATTAACATGTACAGTATGCCTAACCAAGGGCAGTGGATTAGGAGCAACAAAATATGTATAAAGATGTAACAATGGCCCAGATTCAGTAAGCAATTGCGCCTGCGTAACCATAGTTACGCAGCGCAATTGCTGACTTGCGCCGGCGTAATTAGTTCTCCTGATTCAGAGAACTCGTTACGCCGACTGCAGCCTAAAATCTGCGTGGCATAAGGCTCTTATGCCACGCAGATTTTAGGCTGCATTCTTGCGTTGACCGCTAGGGGGCGCTCCCATTGTGGTCAGCGTATAGTATGCAAATTGCATACTTACGCCGATTCACAATGTTGCGCGGGCCCTGCGTACGCAAGTTACGGAATTTCCGTACGGCGCCTTTAGCGTAAGGCTGCCCCTTCTAATAGTAGGGGCAGCCAATGCTAAAGTATACCCTCCTTTCCCGCGTCGTGAAATTTGAATTTCACGCCGTTTGCGTAAGTGATACGTGAATGGCGCTGGACGCCATTCACGTTCACTTTGAAGCAAATGACGTCCTTGCGACGTCATTTGCCGCAATGCACGTCGGGAAAGTTTCCCGACGGCGCATGCGCTTTACGATCGGCGTGGGAACGCGCCTAATTTAAATGATTCCCGCCCCCGGCGGGATCATTTACATTGCGCGCGCTTACGCCGGGCAATTTTGCCGGCGCGCCCTCGCAATTTACGGAGCTACTGCTCCGTGAATCGAGGGCAGCGCAAAATATTTGCGGGGGCGCAGGGCAAAATCGTTGCCCTGCGCCTCCGCAAATAGAGCGTAGATCTCTTTGAATCCGGGCCAATGCCATTATATTATTGCATTATTTGCAAGCCATTGTGATATGAATGTGTGCGCTCCCAACACAGAACAGTGGAGCCGTCTGATATATAAATGTGTAGGAAATACATGTATAGTATGTTTATGTTCTTAGTTCACCCTCCTGAAGAAGTCAACTAGAAGAAACGCGTTGGGAAGATCGGGGCCCTGTGATGTCATACTAGGAAGTGATGAGGACTCCTGAAAAAGATACAAGCTTTATCAGCATTTCTGGACCTTTATCAGTGATATCAGCAACCCTAGAAGACTCTCAGATGTCATTCTAGAGCAAAGGTCTCCAAACAGCGTCCCGGGGGCCAGATGTGGCCCTTTGCTTGCTTTTATCTAGCCCTTGAGCACTATTTCCTCTACTGATACCTGTAATGGGGCTTAATTCCTCCCACTGACAACAATGATGTGGCACAATTTTTCCCAATGGCACCAATAATGGGGCACAATTCCTGCCAGTGACACCAAAGATATGGGAACATTTCCTCCCACTGACACCAACGATGGTACCCTATGACACCAATAATGGGGTAAAATTCCTCCCAGTGACATCAACGACAGGGAACAATTCCTCCTATTGACACCGATGATGAGGCACTATTCCTCCCACTGACACCAATGATGGGGAATAATTCCTCCCACTGACATCAATGATGGGGAATTATTCCTCCCACTGACACCAATGATGGTGAATTATTCCTCCCACTGACACCAATGATGGGGAATTATTCCTCCCACTGACACCAATGATGGTGAATTATTCCTCCCACTGACACCAATGATGAGGCACTATTCCTCCCACTGACACCAATGATGGGGAATAATTCCTCCCACTGACATCAATGATGGAGAATTATTCCTCCCACTGACATCAATGATAGGGAATTATCCCTCCCACGCAGGGCTGTCTTAATGAGAGGGCACACCTGGGCACTTCCCCAAAGCAGCTGGTCCTTGAGCCCACATTGCCCCAAAATTGGGGGCCCCATGATGGCACTGGGAGTAATGCATACACAGGGGAGGCAGTCTGCCTCCTACCTACTTGATGTCTGTTTACCTGCACTGTCATCATTGTAGAGGCCCCAGAGCATTACTTTGCCCAGGGGCCCATGATGCTATTAAAACGGCACCCATGGACACCAATGATGGGGAATTATTCCTCCCACTGACACCAATGATGAGGCACTATTCCTCCCACTGACACCAATGATGGGGAATTATTCCTCCCACTGACACCAATGATGACAAATTATTCCTCCCACTGACACCAATGATAAGGCACTATTGGCAGCAATTGATGGGGCACAGTAGCGCCAATTTATGGACACAGTGGCAGAAATTGATGGGCACACTGGCAGCAATTGATGGGGCACAGTAGCGCCAATTGATGGGCACATTGGCAGCAATTGATAGTGCACAGTAGTGGCAATTGATGGGGCACAGTAGTGGCAATTGATGGGGCACAGTAGCGGCAATTGGTGGGGCACAGTAGCGGCAATTGATGGGCACACTGGCAGCAATTGATGGGTACAGTAGCTGCATTTGATGGCACAGTGGCGGCAATTTATAGGTACAGTGGCTGCATTTGATGGGCACAGTAGCTGCATTTGATGGGCACAGTGGCTGCATTTGATGGGCACAGTGGCTGAGTTTGATGGGCACAGTAGCTGCGTTTGATGGGCACAGTGGCTGTGTTTGATGGGCACAGTAGCTGCGTTTGATGGGCACAGTGGCTACGTTTGATGGGCACAGTGGCTGGGTTTGATGGGCACAGTGGCTGGGTTTGATGGGCACAGTGGCTGCGTTTGATGGGCACAGTGGCTGCGTTTGATGGGCACAGTAGCTGCGTTTGATGGGCACAGTGGCTGCATTTGATGGGCACAGTGGCTAGGTTTGATGGGCACAGTAGCTGCGTTCGATGGGCACAGTGGCTACGTTTGATGGGCACAGTGGCTGCGTTTGATGGGCACAGTGGCTGCGTTTGATGGGCACAGTGGCTGCGTTTGATGGGCACAGTGGCTGCATTTGATGGGCACAGCGGCTACGTTTGATGGGCACAGTAGCTACGTTTGATGGGCACAGTAGCTACGTTCGATGGGCACAGTGGCTACGTTTGATGGGCACAGTGGCTGCGTTTGATGGGCACAGTGGCTGCGTTTGATGGGCACAGTGGCTGCATTTGATGGGCACAGTAGCTGCATTTCATGGGCACAGTGGCTGTTTGTTTGTTTTTGTTCAGTTTGTTTGCGCCCCCCAAAAAATTTGGAGCACCAGCTGCCACTGGGGCTGATATCATGTCAGATTCAGGTACTTACACAGCTTGCATTTAATATTGTATTGATGAATACAGAGCTGCATTAATTTGTGTCTTTTATATCTGTATGGAGTTCATCTTTAATTACTACAACAGGGTCACCAAATATAAACTAGACCAGGAGATGTTGGCTCCCCCGGCTATGTAATCTGCATGAATCTTCTTGCTACCTCTGATTTATTTGATGAGATAGTTACTGGCTGCCTGCTTTGGGCAGCAGAGGCCGGGATGAAGTAGCCCAGCTACAAGGCTTTGATGTGAGCTAGCGCTACAGTCTCGAAAGGTTACGCATTAAAATTTAATAACAAAACTAATGAGGCATTTCAGCGCGGCGTTGGATGCCGAACCTCAGATAAAATCATTGTTAGAGAGCGATACAGAAATTAGTATAGCGCCGGAGCTCGAGCCACTGCGAAACCGAAAATATATATTTTTTTTACGCATTCTGGAATTTTCATCACAAAATAAACTGTCTTAATTTAGATTTTGCTTTCAACTCATCCCATCTGCTGAGGCAAAGGAAAACGTATGCTCTCCGATGAGCCGGAGAACATTTCTTGAAACACAGACGGGAACGTCAATATTCTTTAGATGAAATATTCACTCCGTCTCGGGTTTTAAGCAAAAGGAAAAACAGTGACGCAGATTGTGTTGCAGAACAATGTGGAAGCTAGCGGGCAGCGAGGAGAGCGATTCCGGAACAAAAATGGGGCCGTGATCTTCTTAGCCCCCATTCACACCTAGGCGTTTTGTCGCCTGTAGTGTGACGCCGCAGCAGCCCCGAGACGCCAGAGGGACGAAAACACATTGCCCTCTATGGAGATGGTTCACATCTCCACGCCGAACGCCGAACGCCGTACGCCTGAAAAAAAGTCCCGGACCTTTTTTTCAGGCGGCTTTCGGCGTTCGGCATTAGAGATGTGAACCATCTCCATAGATGGGGTGAAGGCTGCATTCACAATCGCTGCGTTTTGTCGCCGCAAATCGCGGTACAAAACGCCACGATTTTGTACGCCGAAGTGTGAATGCAGCCTTACATTGTAATTTACTGGTGATTAAGCCCCCATTCACACCTAGGCGTTTTGTCGCCTGTAGTGTGACGCCGCAGCAGCCCCGAGACGCCAGAGGGACGAAAACACATGCACCTCTATGGAGATGGTTCACATCTCCACGCCGAACGCCGTACGCCTGCCGCCTGCCGCCTGAAAAAAAGTTCCGGACCTTTTTTTCAGGCGGCTTTCGGCGTTCGGCATAGGAGATGTGAACCATCTCCATAGAGGGGGTGAAGGCTGCATTCACAATCGCAGCGTTTTGTCGCCGCACATCGCGGTACAAAACGCCGCTATTTGTCGCCGCAATTCGCGGGACAAAACGCAGCGATTTTGTACGCCGAAGTGTGAATGCAGCCTAATGGATTTCAAGTTTGTGGGAATATCTCAAGGTGTATTTTACAGGTTGAAGAATCAACTTACTGTGCTGTTTTGGTGGTTTTCTGGACTGTGTTATCTTACGTAAACCCATTGACTGTGTAGGCAGGTGCAGTTAGTTCCTCTAGGGCAGGGCTCCAAATTTCAAGTCCTGAGCTACTAGCCAAGCCTTAAGGGTTACTCACCACCAGAGGCCCCACCCAACCTCTACCATGCCCCGCCCCTAAACACGCCCCCATAAATTATCTCATGAAATGACACTTAAATGTTTTATGCAGAATTAAGTTCTAAAAATTAATATTAACATCAACTTTATCCGTGCCCATCAGTGCAGCCTACCTGTGCCCATCAATGCAATCTCACCTGTGCCCATCAATGCAAACCTCACCCGTGTCCACCATGCAGCTTGCCCATGTCCACCAATGCAGCCTGCCCGTGTCCAACAATGCAGCGTGCTCGTGTCCACCATGCAGCCTGCCCGTGTCCATCATGCTGCCTATCTGTGCCCATCATGCTGCCTATCTGTGCCCATCATGCTGCCTATCTGTGCCCATCATGCTGCCTATCTGTGTCCTTCATGCTGCCTATCTGTGCCTATCATGCTTCCTATCTGTGTCCTTCATGCTGCCTATCTGTGCCCATCATGCTGCCTATCTGTGCCCATCATGCTGCCTATCTGTGCCCATCATGCTGCCTATCTGTGTCCTTCATGCTGCCTATCTGTGTCCTTCATGCTGCCTATCTGTGCCCATCATGCTGCCTATCTGTGTCCTTCATGCTGCCTATCTGTGCCTATCATGCTGCCTATCTGTGTCCTTCATACTGCCTATCTGTGTCCTTCATGCTGCCTATCTGTGCCCATCATGCTGCCTATCTGTGCCCATCATGCTGCCTATCTGTGTCCTTCATGCTGCTTATCTGTGCCCATCATGCTGCCTATCTGTGTCCTTCATGCTGCCTATCTGTGCCCATCATGCTGCCTATCTGTGCCCATCATGCTGCCTATCTGTGTCCTTCATGCTGCCTATCTGTGCCCATCATGCTGCCTGTGTCCTTCTTGCTGCTTATCTGTGCCCATCATGCTGCCTATATGCAGGGCCGTCTTAATAGCATCATGGGCCCCTGGGCAAAGAAATGTTCTGGGGCCCCTACAACGATGACACTGCAGGTAAACAGACATCAAGTGACTCTCAGCGTCACATACAGCCCCGCCTCCTGGCCGGAGAACTTTGATACACGTCACTATTGATTGGACGGGTGATCTGTCTCTCAAAATTCCCGGGACCAGGGGGCGTGGCTGTGTGCGACACACTGCTATTGGAATGAAAGTCGCTAGTGATGTTTTCCGTGCTCGAATGATCCGGCCACCTGCTCTACTCTTTTACCCTCCGCTAGCGCTGGGAGAAGGACTCCCATACAACCCTGCATGCTGGCGGCGCTCACCCTCCCCCGCTTTCCAGGCATCCCTTCCTCACCAGCCCTTAAAATCCACTTGCATGTTCAAATGAGAACTTAACCCTTACAGTACGGGGAGGGGCACCACAAGCAGAGGCGGCTCGTTAGTTAGGCAAATTAGGCAGTCGCCCAAGGCCTCACACTCACAGGGGCCTCGTAGCCGCCTAACTTACCCAATGCATTACCCCAGTTTTGAGGGACAGGGGACCTTAACGCTGATGTACTCAGGCAGAGTTTAGAGCCCTGACTCAGGAACGGGGCCACCAGCGTCCCTAACAACCAGTAAATATCGGTGACACCACCCCTTGTGACGTCAATGACCCAGCATGCCCTCAGTCAATGACGTCACAAGGGGGCGGGTTCAACAGGTGACATCACCGGGTGGGGTGAACACTTAGCCCTTACAGTACAGGGAGGGGCACCACAAGCAGAGGCGGCTCTTTAATTAGGCAAATTAGGTAGTCGCCCAAGGCCTCACACTCACAGGGGCCTCGCAGCCGCCTAACTTACCCAATGCATTACTCCAGTTTTGAGGGACAGGGGACCTTAATGCTGATTTGCCCAGGCAGTGTTTAGAGCCTTGACCCAGGAGCGGGCCGCCAGCGTCCCTAACAACCAGTAAATATCGGTGACAGCACCCCTTGTGACGTCAATGACCCAGCATGCCCTTATTTAATGGCCTGACAAGGGGGCGGGTTCACCAGGTGACATCACCGGGTGGCCCCCCGCCCCTTAGTTATTAAAGAGCAGGATCTGGAGGCCACGTTGTTAAAGGGGGCTTTCAGATTCCGATAAGCCCCCCCCTGCCCGCAAACCCCACAACCACCGGCCAGGGTTGTGGGGAAGAGGCTCTTGTCCTTGAATTCTTTTTCCAATGATGGATGTGAGTGGGGCCCCATGTCAAGTTTTTTGTCAAAGCCTAGAGCCGCCTCTGACCACAAGGGTGATTTTAAACCCTAACCAAACAGAAGTGTAGTAGCCCACTGAAACCAATCAGATCCTTCTTTGATCGGATGACGGTAAACTGATATGTGGTTGGTCGTTATGGCTTATTACACTTTATGCCTCGTTGCTGCTTTATTGAATACACTCCTGTCTTGAGATGTCTTTGTCTGGCATAATTGAATTACAGCTAATTCTCAGTCTGACACGGTGCATGTTTAGTATTCCGCCCGTACCGTACAGGACTCTCCAGGAGCGTTTATGCAGAGCTCAGACTGGGAATCATGCCGTTTCAGTATGATGAATGAGAATGATTTAACACCTTTCAGAAAAAGGTACCGCAAATTGGGTTTAAAGATCTCTCCTTTCTGTAATTAGATTATAAAGGATTGACATCTTGGAGAGCTTTTATCTGGTTTATATACAAAGGACTTTATTTAATAACCCAAAGTGTCCAAAGAGCAACAACCCACAGCAACCAAATCAAAAATCCTCTACCGATGGTCTTCGGATCGCTTCAGGTTGCTGGGACTTGTGGTGGTCTACAGGACATTAATTTCATTTTTAATATTCAGATATTTATTGGTTGAACTAGATGGACTTGTGTCCTTTTTCATCCAGACTAACTATGTAACTATGTAAAAGCAAACTCACCAATCCATCCATGTCTCCATGCTTGATTTTGTTGAGAAATCACTTTGACATAGGCGTGCGCACAGGGTGTGCCAGTTGTGCCCAGGCACACCCTAATCACCCTGTGCAGCATAGATTCCCCTTACTGCCCTAGCTCCCCCCCGCTTTCCGCCGCACCACTGCTGGCATCCCTCCTCTCCTCTCCCAGCGGCTGATGCTGTGGGATATTTTAGGATGAATGGGGGGAAGGGGTTGGTAAATATGTAATTTATTGACCCCTTCCATTCCTGAAAAAACATAGTGAGCAATCGGTAGTGTGTGTTTGAGCTTTGGGGTGCACACCCTAATGCAAAAGGCTGTGCACACCTATGCACTTTGATAAACACCCCCTAGCATTTCGAGCCAAGGCCATCTTGAGTAAGGGCAGATGATTCATAAAGGGGTTGTAGAGGTACAATTTTTTTTCCCTAAATAGCTTCCTTTACCTTAGTGCAGTCCTCCTTCACTTACCTCATCCTTCCATTTTGCTTTTAAATGCCCTTCCTTATTTCTTCAGAGAAATCCTCACTTCCTGTTCTTCTATCTGTAACTCCACACAATAATACAAGGCTTTCTCCCTGGTGTGGAGTGTGGTGCTCGCCCCCTCCTTTGAACTACAGGAGAGTCAGGACACCCACTAACACACAGCTCCTTTTCTATCTCCAACGCAGAGAGCACCCTGACTCTCTGGTAGTCCAAGGGAGGGGGCGAGCACAACACTCCACATCAGGGAGAAAGCCTCCCATTACAGTGTGGAGTTACAGACAGAAGAACAGGAAGTGAGGATTTCTCAGAAGAAATAAGGACATTTAAAAGCAAAATGGAAGGATGAGGTTGATGTGGACTAATTAATTGATTTCCTGACAATCTCAGGGCTAACCCATCTCTGCCGCCTGATTCAAATTACTATGGTGAAATATGTGCAATATACAGACAAAAATATTTCACATCCTCACCTTTTCTCAGCTCAGTCCCAACAGGAAGTTACTAGAGCCTGCTGGCTTTTTATTAAAACCACAGAATCACAAAACATGCATTGATTGGTTTACATTATACAGACACACCCACTCTACCCACCCCTCACCCATTCTACCTTCCCCCCTCCCTGTGACGTCTGTAGCACATGGCACCCTCATAGGTCAGTTCATATAGGGGATGGTTTCTTCTCACAAGTCCATTCCTATCCCATGTTCTTCTTGAAAATCCACGTGTCATAAAAAGTTCATTGTCAGCTCAGCAAGTTTCCTCCACAAGCTTCACACAGGGGGGAAGGGGTGGTCTTCCTCTTCCATACAGAGCAAGGAACGAGAAGGGGGTTTTGGAATAAAAGCCATCTAGGAATGCAGTGGGGGGATGGGCTGAACACATTTGTAACATGAGGGGAAAATGGAGAGGAAATGGCTTCTGAACAAACAGCTCTCCTTTGTATTTTCAATGCTGAGTTCATTACTTTAAAACAATATCTGATATCTGACAAATCTTATCAAGGAAAATAAGCAGTATTGATCATTCCCATACATACATATGCATAATGCGTATAAAAACAAATAAACAGTATAAGGAATATAGAAAAGAGAAATATTTCAGTGATTCTAATCATAACATAAAATAACATTTTCATTTTAGCACGTCCACCACAAGGTAAGTGAAGGAGGACTGCACTAAGGTAAAGGAAGCTATTTAGGAAAAAAAATGTATCTTTACAACCCCTTTAAGGCATTTACTTCCTGGAATCTATCTGCCTTTAGCTCAGGCATGCAGGGAGGTGGGTGAGCTTAGCTGAGAAAGCCCCTCCTCCCTTCCACCAGATGAAAGAAGATAAAAATTCCCATGAAAACTTCTGGGATGTATGCAGGGCTTTTATTTTCAGCGAAAACACAGGGGCACGGAGTCCCGGTGTCTTGTCGAATAATGCCCACCCAGTACTGCGCAGCGCTTGCGCAGTACCGAGCCGCTGAAAGCCTCCGAATTGACGATCAGCTGTAGACGGCGCCTGCACACTATAGCCGACATAGTGCCACACGCTCCCGATGCTTGTGCAAGTCTGCATGGGGCGGACTTGTTCATGATGGGTGCAAAAATAGGATTTTTAGTACTCACCGTAAAATCCTTTTCTCTATCATCCATGGACGGACACAGCTCTTTAAATCTTGACATTTGGGTTATGTTCCTGTTCATAGGAGAGTCCTCTCCTAATAGACAGAACATAACCCACTTGTCAAGATTTAAAGAGCTGTGTCTGTGACGAAAAGAGAAAATAGGATTTTTTGTACTCACTGTAAAATCCCTTTCTCTGTCGTTCATGGACGAACACAGCTCCTTAAATCTTGACAAGTGGGTTATGTTCCATCTATTAGGAGAGGACTCTCCTATGATAACTCGCGGCAGACCTCCGCAATGTCTCCTGGGAACAATGACAAAAGCTCCCAGGAGACATTGCGGCATCGAGTAAGAGACGGAATACCCGCACACTACCCAATGAATCCATATACAGGAAGCTGCCAGTAACATAAAGGATTACTAAGGTTCGCCTGCCCCTGACAGTGACTCGAGCTGGGCATCAGCGCTTCGGTAAGGATTGGCTCGGGTGGCTCGGCTGCTCTAGTCCTGCAAAGGAAACGGAGTTCCTGCTGTGAAAAAAGTGCAGGAACTCCGTTCCCACGCGTTCCCGCAGGACTTGAGCCCTGGTTCAGTTCTGCTTTAATGATCATTAGACATGAAGATATAGACTATCAGAGAATTGTCAGGGTTCATCTTGCAACATCCAGTGACTATCACCTTAAGTCAAGTTCATAAATAATATGATCTGAGCAATAAAAAAGTCATCTATCCTTCCAGTGCAAGTGCATTACGATCTTTGCTGACGCATGACTTCTCTTTACATTTCAGGGTTTGTCTCTGAAAAAACCATGTCTGACATTTTCAAGCATCTGGTAAATTTTTCTATTTTTTATTTTTTTTTGTTAGAGGCTTAAACCAAGCCGGATTCAGAGATATACACTGCTTGCTTAAAATGTTTATAAAAAATATATAGAATAATAAATACAAAGATAAAATACAATTTAATGATGTGTTAATGGAAACATTATAACTCTATGAATGAGACATTTTCTGGGTTCGGTTCAGGTTGAATTGGGCCAACTTTACTGGAGTTGAAATGGCGAATTAATAGGAGACGGATGTTAGAAATGGGTAATGGCCATTTATTAGGTTATCAGGAGATTGTCAAACACAGGGCCGATCCTAGGCAGGGTGCACAGGGTGCTTTGCACCCAGGCGCCTGCAGAGGTGGGGCGTCAAAGTGCCAGAGTTCTCCCCTCCCTCCTTCTCTCCTTGTTTGTGACCATCCAGAACTAGTGTTCTGAGCATAGATGTGTGTCCGTCCAGAACTGGTATGTGAACATAGGGCAGCCCGTCCAGCCTGGCAGTGCTGGGGGGAGGGGCCGCTCCTCTTCCTGACACAAGGGTTCTAGTTTTCAGTGGCTGCTGAGGGCTGATGTGCAGGAATGAATTCCTCACACTGAGAGTCTTGGATTCCGCACTGTCTCCATCCAACTCCAGTTGGAATGCCTCCCCCTCCCATCTCTATCTCGAGCTGTACCGAAAGAGAACCGAGGTGAGTCTCAGTGTTCAAGTATACTGGGGGATGGCATCCCCAGAATACCTTTACACATGCTCTGGGCTGCCCCTGCTCTACATGTTTTATGGCATGATAGATTGCATAGGATATACAGCCCATGTCCCTACCTGCACCTCAGTAGTCTGTCTACAGACAGGGCTGGACTGGGACAAAAATTTGGCCCTGGACTTCATCCAGACTGGCCCACTTTGACAGGTCTCTCCCATGGCAGCCGGACAACTCCCGCACCCCCCGGCCACCCAAGCCCCCTCTCCCCCTTCACTAGCCACTAGCCATTCTACTTTGTTAGAGTAGAACGGCTGGTACTGGTACTCTTATAGGCAGTACCTGTGGGGAAGCTAGACATTATTTCACCCGGGGGAAAGAATCAGTTCAGTGCCCCCCCTTATGGGACAAGATTAGGCAGAAGTGAGAAACTCCCAGGCCATAGCTGTTGAGTCAGCTGTCTGTCCCCACCCCCATGCTCCTCTATTGTCTCCCCTGCTTCTCTGGTCCTCCCCTTGCTTCTCTGTTCCCCCCAGGTGAGCACTGTGGGAAGAGAGAGGAGGTGAGCGCTGCGGGAAGGGAGAGACAGAGGAGCGGAGGGGGGAGGCGGTCCGCTGTCACTGAAGCCGGCCCACTGAGCCATCGGCCCACTGGGAAACTCCCTGTAGTCCCAATGGCCAGTCCATCCCTGTCTACAGATGTGACGTATAATGAGATGTACCAAGAGCCCTTTCACACTGACTGTGGGGGCGTCGGCAGTAAATCGCGGCTAGTTTTAGCCCTCCAGGTCACAATAAAGTACATTTGTAAAGGGGAGAAGTTAGTAAAATGACCATGCCCATGTGGGGGCAACAGAAATATTTCTGCACCCAGGCACCTGTGACCCTAGGATCGGCCCTGGTCAAACAAATGGCATGGGGGGCTGGGTACTACCGTGGGAGATATGCACCAAAGCAAAATTCTGTTTGTTTTACATTTTTAGTGTCCAGTGTATGGGTGACCTCTATGAACCCCTGTACCCCCTTCCGAGCCACCGCTAACCCCACTCTGTCTACCTATTCTTCCTGTCTCTATACCTATTTCATTTTATATTTTGTTATAGTGTTCTAATGTTCTCTTAAAATTCTCCTTTTTTTCACTTGAGATGGCTTAGCCCCCGCCCGCTGATCTCTCTGTCATTGGATGTGATTGACAGCAGCGGCAGCCAATGGCTGCGCTGCTATCAATCCGTCCAACCTAGCCAATCAACAGTCAGGCTGGGAACCGAACAGGATGACGGGGACGCGTGGGGGACTTTCGAGGGATAAGGTAAGTAAAACAGGGGCTCGGGGGGGGGGGGCAGGTGCTGTTTGATGTTTTTTCACCTTAATGCTTGGATGCATTAAGGTGAAAAAACTATTACCTTTACAACCCCTTTGAATCCAATACAAGGGATCTCAAGTGCAATATGGAGCATAGACCAAGTGCTTGACACCATGATACCCGTCACCTCATTAGGATAAAAGGCTTACCAGAGAGTCTGCGACCTCCCCTCAAACAGCACTTAGTAGGAATGAAGATCCACTGATGAAATACTCAAGCGACCCCACCGGAAGAGTCTGTGCACATCAGATGGTAGCCAGACGGCATCAATGGTAGGAAGTGACAATATGCAGAGTGGGAAAGAAAACAAATAGTGTAGAATGTCTCTTAAGGTGTTTTATTGGTAAAAAAGCTAAAATGCTGCATACATAAAAGAAATTGGAAAACGTTCTCCAATTCGAGTGAACACAGAGTAATTCCTTGCAATCAAAAAATCCATGCAGATCTGTAAAATCAAATTGCGCATTGCACGCAATGTGTGTGTGCATGGCCTCCCGATGATCGTTTCGTCATGTGTGACGTCATCAGGGGTACCCTGATGACACAATTTGATTTTACGGTTCTGTATTGCACATTTATTGCACTGAATTTGCACATTTGCACTTTATTGACACGTTATTCATACATGGGGTCATTTTGTGCATAATCTAGCGCTGCACTTTATTATTTGTATTGTTGTTTGGTGCCCAATATCTGGGTTATAGTGTTCAGCTGCAGGTCACATTTCATTATTTAATATCATTTATGCTTTACTCACTGCAGATATTACTTTACACTTACTCACGATTATTGAAAGAAAATAGTATAGAAAAATGACACATATATATACTGTAAATACCCTTTTTCCACCAGTAAAAATATATATATTTTTTTATTGGTGGAAGAAGGGTATTTATATACTGTATGTGTGTAATTTTGTATACTAGAAGCCTCTGGAGAAACTATAGGCTTCCATGGAACCTTGGTTGAGAAACCTGGCTTTAAAGTAATTTTAGCTGTGCTATTTGTCAAAAACCCCTTTAACCACTTCCCTACCGCACCATGGTAATATGGTATAAATAATAAAAATGTCATAATTCTATCCCCTATTTTGTAGACGCTACAACTTTTGAGCAATCCAATCAATATATACTTATTGCGATTTTTTTTTTACCAAAATTATGTAGAAGAATACGTATCGGCCTAAACTAAAGGATTTTTTTTTTTAATGGGATATTTATTATAGCAAAAAGTAATAAATATTGCGTTTTTTTTTGGTTTGTTTAACCACTTCAATACCGGGCTTTAAAACCCACCTCCTTCCCGGGCCTATTCTGGCACTTCTCTCCTACATGTACAAATCATCATTCTTTTGCTAGAAAATTACTCAGAACCCCCAAACATTATATATGTTTTTTTAGCAGACACCCTAGGGAATAAAATGGCGGTCATTGCAACTTTTTATCTTGCACCGTATTTGCGCAATCATTTTTCAAACGGCTTTTTTTGGTAAAAAAAAATGGTTTCATAAATTAAAAAATAACAAAACAGTAACGTTAGCCCAATTTTTTGGTAAAATATGAAAGATGATGTTACGCCGAGTAACTAGATACCTAACATGTCACGCTTTAAAATTGCGTACACTCATGGAATGGCGCCAAACTTCGTTACTTAAAAATCTCCATAGGCGACACTTTAAAATTTTTACAAGTTGCCAGTTTAGAGTTACAGATGAGGTCTAGTGCTAGAATTGTTGCACACGCTCTAACGCACGCGGCGACACCTCACATGTGTGGTTTGAACAATGTTTACATACGTGGGCGGGACTTACGTGTGCGTACGCTTCTGAGCGCGAGCTACGGGGGACAGGGGCATTTTAATTTTTTTATTATTATTTTTTATTTTTTATTTTACTTATTTCTTTATTTTTTACACTTTTTTTACACTTTTTTTTTTTTTCCAATCGCTTTTATTCCTATTACAAGGAATGTAAACATCCCTTGTAATAGGAATGTGTGTGACAGGTCCTCTTTAAGGAGAGATGCAGGGTCAATAAGACCCCGCATCTCTCCTCCAGGCTTGAAAGAATGAGATCGTGAAAAAATAATTCACAGATCTCATTCAAACTAGCCGCAATTGCGGTTTGTTTACTTACGGGGACCCGGGCGTGACGTCATCACATCGGGCCCGGGCCTCCGACGGTCATAGAGATGACTGGTGACCATCTGGTCACCAGTCATCTCTATGGCAAACATCCGGCGGACGGCGATCATCTCTCCGGGCCCCCGGTGGGACGGGAGAGCCCGGAGAAGCACCGGATGGCGGCGGGAGGGGGGGATGTCCCCTCCCGCCGCCTGTAAGAACAATCTAGCGGCGGAACCGCCGCTATGATCGTTCTTACAGTGCGCAGGATCGCCACCGCTAAAAAATGATATCTCAATGATGCCTCCGGGTGCAGGCATCATTGAGATATCCCCCCGCAAAGCCCAGGACGTCATATGACGTCCACCCGGGATAACAGGTCCCCGTTTTGGACGTCATATGACGGCGTGCGGGTGTCAAGTGGTTAAAGTACAAAAAATAAAAACCGATCAAATACCACCAAAAGAAAGCTCTATTTGTGGGGGGAAAAATTATCAAAATTTAACTTGGGTACAATGTATGTGCCGTAGACATCGGTGCCTGTAATTACTGTAAATATCTCCTAAACCTTGCAGGTTTAGAAGATATTTCTTGCACCTACAGGTAAGCCTTAATCTAGGCTTACCTGTAGGTGCAAGATGTGTGGTTGGGTTGACAAACACTTTAACAGGATTTTTTTTTTTTACCAAAGACATGTAGCAGAATACATTTTGGCTTAAATTCATGACAAAATTTGATTTTATTGGATTTCTTTTCAAATAGAAAATAGAAAATATCTTTTTTTTTTTCCAAATTTCCTCAATTTTTTGGCTTATATTGCAAAAAAAAAAAAAAAAACAGAGTCGTGAATAAATGCCACCAAAAGAAAGCTCTATTTGTGTGAACAAAATGATAAAAATTTCATTTGGGCACAGCGTTGCATGACAGTGCAATTGTCATTGAGTGATGAAAGCTGAAAATTGGCCTGGGAAGGAAGGGGGCGAAAGTGCCGGTATTGAAGTAGTTCAATTGTGTAGATTCTACTGAAACATTAATATTTTCTATTATTTATTCTACGGCGTCAACACTGACCTTTCTAACTCTGCGGCCTCGGATTAAGGACCAACCATTGAAACCAGTTTCCTCATCCTTGGCTTTAAATGGTTAGTGACCTCAAACCAAGGTTTCATTTTTCTTGTAATGGAAAGTGGCATGATACAGTATAAAAGAAAAAAAAGTGTATTATTTTAATTGGTTGCTTGCTGGCTTCAATTAGATTAAAGTCAGCGGTGGTTTTCAATTTACGAGCAGCTATAACACATTACATTTATATCATGAAGGTAGAAATTACAAAGTGATTAAGGATAACTGCATGGACCCTGAATATTGCCAATGTAACAGCGCTTGGAGAGGGCTCTTCTCTGTGTGCTCTCAGTACTGCCGATCTTCCCAATGGGTATTATTATATAATACCGGTGTATAGTTAGTAATTATATCAGTGCTCTGCTTTCTTTTAGTAGTGCTGCACAGTGGTTGTGCTCCACTTACCCTCTCTTTTGTTCAAGTCTATGGGTGTGGCCTGAAAAAGCAAACTTTCTATATAGCTAACTTTCTTAGTTTTGAATACAGTTGGGAAAAATGATATTATATTATTTCTCCAAATCACCAATCCATACAACAACGTCTCCAATCGCTAAGAAGATGTAGAGGGTGCTTGGCCAATAACGGGGCCATCAACTGTTCGTTACTAGAAGAAAACAGCATGCTATGTTCAAAGTCCCATACAAAAGATGACCAACGTTTTGGAGAAATAAAGGTCCTACACAAAACAATGACCATGTTTTATGTGGGATTTTCCTAAAATATGTTGAATGTGAACATGGTGGGCCAGATCCACAGACGAAGTACGCCGGCGTATCTACTGATACGCCGGTGTACTTTCAAATTTCCCGCGTCGTATCGTTGTTTTGAATCCTCAAAACAAGATACGACGCCAAAGTATTGCATCTTAGATCCGAAGGCGTACGAAGACGTACACCTGTCGGATCTAAGATGCAATACTTCGGCGTCTGCTGGGTGGCGTTTTCCGTGTCGGGTATGCAAATTAGCGATTTACGACGATCCACGAACGTACGCGCGGCCGTCGCATTTTCTAACGTCGTCTGTAGTCGGCTTTTTCTGGCGTATAGTTAAAGCTGGTATTTTGCGGCGTATAGAAAGAATTGACATGTTAAGTATGGCCGTCGTTCCCGCGTCGAAATTTGAAAAAATTTTTTTTGCGGAAGTCGTCCGTGAATAGGGATGGACGTAACTCATGTCTAAGTTCAAAAAATGACGTCGTTGCGACGTCATTTTGCGCAAAGCACGGCGGGAAATTTCTGGACGACGCATGCGCATTTCATTTGGCGCGGGGACGCGCTTAATTTAAATGAAACCCGCCCCCAACCCGCCCAATTTGAAATCCGCCGCCAGAAATACACTACGCCGCCGTAACTTACAGCGCGAAATCGCTGAGGATTCGAAAATGCGCCAGGTAAGGTACGGTGGCGTAGTGTATCTCTGATACGCTGCACCGATCTACATGTATGGGTTTTTCTTTGGGTTTTTCTTTTACTTTCAAATAATGGTAAGCAGGACAAATAGAGAGGGTGAATCTCCTTAGTGGGGGAAGAAGAAGAAGAAGAAGAAGAAGAAGAAGAAGAAGAAGAATGCATTGCGGCTAAGTACGCCGCACGGACCTATTGATTTTGACGTGGACGTAAATCGCTATTCGCGGACGACTTACGCAAACGGCGCAAAAATTTCGAATCTCGACGCGGGAACAGCGGCCATACTTAACATTGGCTATGCCACCTAGGACCCAGCTTTAACTTTAGGCGGCCTATCTCTTACGTAAACGGCGTAAATGTACTGCGGCGGCCGGGCGTACGTTCGTGAATAGGCGTATCTACTGATTTGCATATTCTACGCCGACCGCAATGGAAGCGCCACCTAGCAGCCAGCAGAAATATTGCAAATATTGTTTAAGCGTATCTCTGTTTGAGAATACACTTAAACATAGGTCAGCGCAGATTCTGAGTTAGGTCGGTGTATCTACTGATACGCCGGCCTAACTCTCTCTGAATCTACCTATTAGACTCTTCATGTCTCTCTATGTCGAATCTTTTCTCTCTATGTCGACTCTTCTTCATGTCTCTATAATGTCGAATAACATTGGACTAATAGAGTTAAGGTTAGGCACAATTAAGGTCGAATCTGTCATTGAGGGCTTATGGTGTCTGTCGAATGGAAGAAGAAGAAGAAGAAGAAGAAGAAGAAGAAGAAGAAGAAGAAGAAGAAGAAGAAGAAGAAGAAGAAGAAGAAGAAGAAGAAGAAGAAGAAGAAGAAGAAGAAGAAGAAGAAGAAGAAGAAGAAGAAGAAGAAGAAGAAGAAGAAGAAGAAGAAGAAGAAGAAGAAGAAGAAGAAGAAGAAGAAGAAGAAGAAGAAGAAGAAGAAGAAGAAGAAGAAGAAGAAGAAGAAGAAGAAGAAGAAGAAGAAGAAGAAGAAGAAGAAGAAGAAGAAGAAGAAGAAGAAGAAGAAGAAGAAGAAGAAGAAGAAGAAGAAGAAGAAGAAGAAGAAGAAGAAGAAGAAGAAGAAGAAGAAGAAGAAGAAGAAGAAGAAGAAGAAGAAGAAGAAGAAGAAGAAGAAGAAGAAGAAGAAGAAGAAGAAGAAGAAGAAGAAGAAGAAGAAGAAGAAGAAGAAGAAGAAGAAGAAGAAGAAGAAGAAGAAGAAGAAGAAGAAGAAGAAGAAGAAGAAGAAGAAGAAGAAGAAGAAGAAGAAGAAGAAGAAGAAGAAGAAGAAGAAGAAGAAGAAGAAGAAGAAGAAGAAGAAGAAGAAGAAGAAGAAGAAGAAGAAGAAGAAGAAGAAGAAGAAGAAGAAGAAGAAGAAGAAGAAGAAGAAGAAGAAGAAGAAGAAGAAGAAGAAGAAGAAGAAGAAGAAGAAGAAGAAGAAGAAGAAGAAGAAGAAGAAGAAGAAGAAGAAGAAGAAGAAGAAGAAGAAGAAGAAGAAGAAGAAGAAGAAGAAGAAGAAGAAGAAGAAGAAGAAGAAGAAGAAGAAGAAGAAGAAGAAGAAGAAGAAGAAGAAGAAGAAGAAGAAGAAGAAGAAGAAGAAGAAGAAGAAGAAGAAGAAGAAGAAGAAGAAGAAGAAGAAGAAGAAGAAGAAGAAGAAGAAGAAGAAGAAGAAGAAGAAGAAGAAGAAGAAGAAGAAGAAGAAGAAGAAGAAGAAGAAGAAGAAGAAGAAGAAGAAGAAGAAGAAGAAGAAGAAGAAGAAGAAGAAGAAGAAGAAGAAGAAGAAGAAGAAGAAGAAGAAGAAGAAGAAGAAGAAGAAGAAGAAGAAGAAGAAGAAGAAGAAGAAGAAGAAGAAGAAGAAGAAGAAGAAGAAGAAGAAGAAGAAGAAGAAGAAGAAGAAGAAGAAGAAGAAGAAGAAGAAGAAGAAGAAGAAGAAGAAGAAGAAGAAGAAGAAGAAGAAGAAGAAGAAGAAGAAGAAGAGAAAGATGATTCGACTCTTTATGTCTCTCTATTTCGAATATTCATGTCTCTCTATGTCGAATCTTTTTATCTCTATGTCAAATCTTTTCTCTAATTGGACTAATAGAGTTAAGGTTAGGCACATTCGACCGCAACGAAAATGAAAATAAAGCATTTGTTTATGTCGGATCTTTCGGTTTTTTCGTTTTCTGTGCTTTCGTTATCGTTTGTTAAAACGATAACGAAAATACCTGAAATTCGGACGAAAATGCATTCGGACGAAAACGAATGCACATGTCTAACAATCAGTCCAAGTGACAGATGTGCATTGTGCCCAGTCTAAGTGTACTATTTTCTCCATGCCTTTAAGAAAAATACAATGCACTCCCCAGAGGTTAATGACTTCTAAAATGAAAGAAGTCATATAGTGCCTTTCCATCGGTGTGTCATGCTTGTACTAATTGGTGGTCCTTGGTCCCTTTAAAGGATAAGTTGACCTTGTGGAACATTACATGTGGCACCTGTATCCAGGGTGGAACATGTAACATGTTACAACAGCTATAGCCTCCCCCCCCCTTCGATAGTGACAATGGGCGGGCAACAACAGACCCTCCAGCACACCCCAGCACACCCCAGCATCCATTGCCATTACATACATTCAGTCCCGGAGGTTTCGGAACTGCGTTCCCCCACGTTCCAGCTGAAAATAAACCCTGAACATGGATCAGCTAAAAAGCCAAACATCCTGTATAGGTGAAAAATTCCAAAATGCTGCTCCACTCCACCAGAACATAGGCCTCCATATTGAACACCGCGTGACGGAATGACACATCCTTCTATTGTGTCCTCTGCCATTTATTAAAGCCCAGTAAATGTGTTATAATGGATGATAATACCAATAGAGATTCTTTAGAATTGTGTCTGAATTGTAATTGCTGAAAGCAGGGACACAACACAATGATTTCCTACATGCAGCCTTCTCGTGGGTTTATCATATTAATGCCATGAATATAAATTGTTCACATGGGGAGACGACTGATTAGAAAATAATGTTATTGTCATTTACTTTTACACTGTCTTAAGATTAATTCCGTGTTATTTTAATGAATTGTATTATCATGATTTCCTTGTGATTTTGTTCTTCAAGGTTATATATTTGTGATTGTGATTGATGTTTATAACACACATTTTTATTTAATAAGACAAACAGCAATTATAATACAGATAGATAGATAGATAGATAGATAGATAGATAGATAGATAGATACTGAGTACTGTGCAAAAGTTTTAGACAGGTGTGAAGAAATGCTGTAAAGTAAGAATGCTTTCAAATATATATATTTTAAATGTTTATTTTTATCAATTGTATATATATATTTTATATATATATATATATATATATATATATATATATATATATATATATATATATATATATATATATATATATATATATATATATATATAGAATTAGATATATAGAATTAGATATATAGAATTAGATGGATAGATAGATACTGTATGTGGATAGATTGGTGGATAGATGCAGACACATATATAGTTTATTCTTTGCTCAGAGACAGCATTTCAGTGTGGCCACAGATAATGTATGAGACCTTTCATAGTAGAATGTTACTTATCAGAAATAATAAATGTGGCGGGATGGTGGAGGAAGAGATCCTGGGGAAGATTATGCCTTAAGTGGTTTTCTTCAGCTGTCAACTTTGCTTTTATCACCAGCAATAATCCTGTGTACGGCCTGTGTGAATCTCCGGGTAGATGGCAGGTCCATGCTCTCACCTTGTAGACTACACATATACAATCCTTTCTCACAAATTTGGAGGAGCTGAGACCACATGGCAGGCTGGGGTCTCCAATAGGACCAGCAAGTCATTCAAGCCACCCAGAATTCAAAGGATGACCGGCATTTATTTTCATATTTTTTTTGTTAAATTGACTCAAAAGTGACAGTCACAATGGGGTAGATTCAAGAAGCAATTGCGCCTGTGTAACCATAGGTTACACAGCGCAATTGCTTACTTGCCCCGGCGTAACGAGTGCTCCTGATTCAGGAACCTCGTTACGCCGACTGCAGCCTAAGATCTGCGCGGCATAAGGCTCTTATGCCTGCATATCTTAGGCTGCATTCTTGCGATGACCGCTAGGTGGCGTTCCCGTTGTGCTCAGTGTATAGTATGCAAATTGCATACTAACACCGATTCACAACGTTGCGCGAGCCCTGCGTACGCAATTTACGTTGTTTACGTACGGCGGTTTTCGCGCAAGGCTGCCTCTGCTATTAGCAGGGGCAGCCCATGTTACGTATACCCGTCGTTCCCGCGTCGCGAAATTTAAATTTTACGTAGTTTGCGTAAGTCAATCGTGAATGGCACTGGACGCCATTCACGTTCACTTTGAAGCAAATGACGTCCTTGCGACGTCATTTGCCGCAATGCACGTCGGGAAAGTTTCCTGACGGAGCATGCGCTCTACGATCGGCGCGGGAACGCGCTTAATTTAAATGATTCCCGCCCCCTACGGGATCATTTAAATTGCGTGCTCTTGCGCAGGGCATTTTGCCGGCGCGCCCGCGCAATTTACGGAGCTTCTGCTCCGTGAATCAAGGGCAGCGGAGCAAATTTGCAGGGGCGCAGGGCAAAAACGTTGCCCTGCGCCTCCGTAAATAATGCACAATTCTACCTGAATCCGGGCCAATGTGTTTTGGCGCTGTTCCACATTTGAATGAACGTATTTCATATAGAGGTAGGTGCGCCCTCTGGTGGCTACCTGTATGCCAGACAATGTCAACTTGTCAAACTATGTTAATGTAGCTGAGTTAAAGAATGAACTCAAACCTGCTTGGGGTAATGCATCACAATGAAACTTACAGACGTGAAAAGGAAATGAGGGCCTATTCAGGATTATTTGATCCATTGCCCTTCTCATCTTGTGAGTGAGTGAGAAACTTGTATAGCGCAACACATGCGAACTGAATCGCCTCAGGGCGTTAGGTATCCATTTCCTACTATATTTTGCTTTCAGAATAGATGGGTTTTGATTTTTTTTCTGAAGGCCTGGTGATTCACTTCCATTCGGATATTGATTGGTAAAGCATTCCACAGTCTAGGTCCTTGGACTGCAAATCTTCAATCTCCTTTGGACTTGTATCTGGCCTTGGGTATCTGGAGTAGATTTTGGTTGGTAGAACGGAGAACGCGATTGGGGTGGTGACATTTTAATTTTTCGCATAGATATTGGGGCGCACTTCCTTGTACACATTTGTGCGTCAGGCAGAGTGCCTTAAATGTAATTCTGTCTTTTACGGCCAACCAATGAAGGAATCTAAGGGAGGGGGAAATTGATTCCCAGGGTTTTTTACCTGTTACAAGTCGTGCCGCCGTATTCTGGACGACTTGTAAACGAGCAATTTGGTACTTTGGTAGTCCGAGGTAAAGGGCGTTTGCGTAGTCGAGTCTGGAGTTGATTATCGTTTCCACCACGACTGCTATGTCTTCTTTTGGGATAAAGGGAATAAGTCTACTTAGCAGGCGCAGCAAATGGTGGGATCCACTGACTACTGAACTTATTTGTGCATCCATTGTCATGTGGGAGTCAAAAGTGACTCCGAGACTTTTGACTTTGGTGCTAGGGGTGATCTTGATGACCAATGCACCCTGTGGTTGCCACACCCAAAAGTGGGTGAGAAATAAAAATCCCAACAGAAATGTTAAAGTGACGGTAAATGATGACCTTGTAAAACAACCTATTCGGTTTAAAGGGGTTGTAAAGTGTAACGGAATGGCCTGTGATACCCAGAGACTTTTGAAGGATACTCCTGTGCCAGCTTCACCAATGACTCTTGTGTCTAGGGTCCTCCTATGTCCAATAGGGGCATAAGATGACTGAGAAATTATATCTAGGATTACATAAGATGGGACAGTAATGACAATTCATGTATTGCAGGATATCTTGAAATATTACAAGTGGTCAATAGGACAGTATTCATTCATGTAGGGACACAGACTGTTGAGGTGCTAATTAAGTCTACCTGGCTGTAATGATAAAAGCTTGTGTACAATAGAAAGGGGGAAACTAAAGCGCTAGCCAATAACCCAAAGTGAAGAGTGGAAAATAATTACTTAAAATGAAATAATGAATAAATTAGTGCTGCTCAAATCTAAAATTGCAATAACAACAAATAAATGATATGAATAAAGGTGATTGATGAGCGCAAAAACAATAGTGTAAAGAAAATTCAATAACAGTGAAACGTCCAATTAGGAATAACTCTAATAGAGAGTGAACTCCAAAAGTGATGCAAAAAATTAATAGCACTTAAGTGACATAAGTGACGAGTAGGCACAATGGATATGAATAATCCAGTGTGTAAGTATGATACTAAAAATGAAAGCAAATTGTGATATAAGTTCATATGTGACAATTCCTAAAAGCAGGAGTGGTTGGAAATTCCAAACGGTGACTGGATGTCCGTGCAGAGTGATGACAACAATCCACAAAAGCAGCTGAGCTCACAGTGCGCTTACCTCACCCACATGCAATAACAGCATGGTATCTCCACAGATGGAATGTCTCCCGAGAAACGAATCCTCCTCACCTTTCCTGTAGTGACAGTAGCTGGAAGCCTGTATGTTATGGAAATAGCGTCCTTCTGGCTATGTCTGCTGATGCGGTCTTCACAAAAATGGAGGCTCCGTGTGCAAAAACCACATTCAGATGACCCAAAATAAACGGAAAAGAACTCCAATAGTGAAGTAATTCCAGATGGATTTAATAACGTCCACAAAGTGAAATAAAACAAAGCAGGGTTCAGTTAAACAAAACCTGAACCAAACGAAACAGCCAGTAAAACGGCTGTGTGATCGGGTAGATTCGACACGGGCATCGAAAGACGTGACCGGAAGTGTGCAGTAAGGTGAAAAAACACCTTGCAGTGTTCGCCCCCCCCCCCCCCGAGCCCCCGTTTTACTTAAAGCGGTAGTTCCCCCTCCAAAAAATGTTTACCCTTAGATTGATGCTCATTTTGTCTAGGGGAATCGGCTAGTTGTTTTAAAATCGACGCTGTACTTACCATTGTAGAGAGCGATCTTCTCCGCCGCTTCCGGGTATGGGTCTTCGGGAGTGGGCGTTCCTTCTTGATTGGCAGGCTTCCGACGGTCGCATCCATCGCATCACGAGTAGCCGAAAGAATCCGAACGTCGGCGCGGCTCTATACGGCGCCTGCGCACCGACGTTCGGCTACTTTCGGTAAATCGTGACACGATGGATGCGACCGTCGGAAGCCTGTCGGAAGACTGTCAATCAAGAAGGAACGCCCATACCCGAAGACCCATACCCGGAAGCGGCGGAGAAGATCGCCCTCTACAATGGTAAGTACTGCTTCGATTTTAAAACAACTAGCCGATTCCCCTAGACAAAATGAGCAGGAATCTAAGGGTAAAATGTTTTTGGAGGGGGAACTACGGCTTTAACTAAACCTCTAATTTACGTGGGCGCAATCCCGCATGGCTCTCTGCACGGCTTCTCGGATCTCGATGCTGTCAATCAAATCCCATGACACGACTGACACGGGAGCGCGCCCGCAAGGTAACCCCCTCGGGAGAGAGCTTCCCAGAGGGGGCTAGCTATTGCGGGGAGGAGCCGTGAAAGCCACCAAGGGACCCCAGAACAGGAGGATCGGGGCCACTCTGTGCAAAACGAACTGCACAGTGGAGGTAAGTAGGACATGTTTGTTATTTAAAAACAAAAAACAAAAATGAAACTTTACAACCACTTTAAAATAAATGTGAAAAATAATAATAATATACACACACACATATATATATCTAGAGATAGATAGATAGATAGATAGATAGATAGATAGATAGATAGATAGATAGATAGATAGATAGATAGATAGATAGATCTATATTTTTATAGATATATATATATATATATATATATATATATATATATATATATGAGAGAGAGAGAGAGAGAGACACAGAAATAAAAATAATATAAATATGAAAACATTATAAATACCTTATTTCCCATTTTTATATATGTGATCACATTCCCATGTGACTATTACTATCCATGTACAAAACGCTTCTAGGTTGCACTTTGCAGAAAGTTACAGAGCTGGAGATTGAAAAGGAAAGGTAATTTTTTTTATAACATTCAATTACAATATGACTTGTGTGGCAATTGTATACGCTGTATAATTTTTTTTACATCTTTTTTTTTTTTTACTTTTGCGTATAGATGGAATGTTAATGCAATTTAGGGTTTATATTGTACTTTGCGTCCATTTTGAACATCCTCCACTGAAAAGCAGCATGGCGTTTGATAAAATTAGAATTCATGAGATTAGAGTGTGATAAAGTAAACAGGCGTTATATCATAGTCATACTGCAGATGGTGAGATATGAGTAATAAATACAATGCTATTTGTAGATCTGCCTCCTCTGGAACTCAATAAACAGAAGAAGTGACATCTATAAAGTATCATATGCATAAAACGGCTTTAATACTTTCCAGACAAAACACGCGTTAAGATTCTATAAGAAAGTTTCAGACGGAGTTTAACAGCTTAAATACCGGGCACTTTTACCCCCTTCCTGCCCAGGCCTATTTTCAGCTTTCAGCTTTGAATGACAATTGCGCGGTCATGCAACACTGTACTCAAAGTTTTATCATTTTTTCCACACAAATCGAGCTTTCTTTTAGTGGTATTTATACACTACTGGGTTTTTGATTTTTTGCAAAAAAAAAAAAAAAGTCTCTTATAGCCGGATTCAGATACAAGAGGGTATCTGTCGGCGGGCGTAATGTATCTCAGATACGTTATGCCGCCGTAAATTAGGGCGCAAGTTCTGTATTCAGAAAGAACTTGTGCCCTAAGTTACGGCGGCGTAGCATATGTGGTCCGGCGTAAGCCTGCCTAATTTAAATGTGGATGATGTGGGCGTGTTTTACTTAAATTTAGTGTGACCCCACGTATTTGACGTTTTTTTACGAACGGCGCATGCGTCGGATAGAATGCCTAAGATACGTCGGCTCAATGCCTGTGACGTGAACGTAACTTACGCACATCCCTATTCGCGTACGACTTACGCAAACGACGTAAAAAGATAGGCCTGTTCTGACGTCCATACCTTGCATGAGCCTCGCCACCTAGGGAGCAGCTTTATCTTTACGCCGGCATATCTCTTCCGTATCTCTTCCGTAAGCGGCATAACTAATGTCACAGTAATGCGAGGCTTTCTTCCTGGTGTGGAGTGTCGTGCTCGCCCCCTCCCTTGGACCACAGGAGAGTCAGGACGCTTTCTACGTTGCAGATAGAGAAAGGAGCTGTGTGTTAGTGGGCGTCCTGACTCTCCTGTAGTCCAAGGGAGGGGGCGAGCACGACACTCCACACCAGGGAGAAAGCCTTGCATTACTGTGTGGAGTTACAGACAGAAGAATAGGAAGTGAGGATTTCTCAGAAGAAATAAGGACATTTAAAAGCAAAATGGAAGGATGAGGTAAGTGAAGGAGGACTGCACTGAGGTAAAGGAAGCTATTTAGGAAAAAATAATTGTACCTTTACAACCCCTTTATGTGGTTAAGCTGCGATAATGTTAGTAATGTAACATAACATCATGTATATTAGGGAAAAGCCTTTTCATGGTCTTTGTAGTAGGAGTGTTTGTGTGCTGGATAGGACCCAGCTGCGGAGAAGCCCACATGTCTGTCGCGAGTATCAATCAAGATCTGGAGAGAGATCTTCTATTGATAAATGTGTTTGACAGAAAGTGATGTTGGAGAAAACACGGCCTGATTGCGGCGGGTTGAATAGCGATCGCCTTGCAGAGAAGCAGAGGCCCGCATTATCTGGCCAGGCTGGGAGATGCAGTTTGGCTCTTTTTTTTTGTTCGGCATAACAATATTCCCACAGATAAGTGATGTTACTTTGTATCTTTAGGATAATGGAAAGAATGAGCCCGGCAATGTTCTATTGTACCATCTGGCTTGATTTTCTTTGCTCGAGGTTGTGTACATCTTTAGAATATTGTCAAGATAATGTAACAGTAGATCTCTGTAAGCAGATACAACATGCTCTTTTGACGCTGCTTTTTATAATAATCACATCCCTCTGGAGAAAGACAGAGCACAGTCTGTTAACCACTTGCTTACTGGGCACATAAAACCCCTTCGTGCCCAGGTGAAATTTCAGCTTCCGGCACTGCGTCGCTTTAACTGACATTTGCGTGGTCGTGCGATGTGGCTCCCAAACAAAATTGACGTCCTTTTTTCCCCACAAATAGAGCTTTATTTTGGTGGTATTTGATTACCTCTGCGAATTTAATTTTTTGCGCTATAAACGAAAAAAGAGCGACAATTTTTTAAAAATGTATATATTCTTTACTTGTTGCTATAATAAATATCCCAATTTTTTTTTTAAAAAAAACATTTTTTTTCTCAGTTAAGGCCGATACGTATTTTTCAACGTATTTCTGTAAAAAAAAAAATCGCAATAAGCGACTGGTTTGCGCAAAAGTTATAGCGCCTACAAAATGGGGAACAGAATTATGATTTTTTTTTATTATTTTTTTTTTTACTAGTAATGGCGGCGATCTGCGATTTTTATTGGGACTGCGATATTGCGGCGGACGTATCGGACACTTTTGACCCAATTTTGGAACCATTCACATTTATACAGCGATCAGTGCTATAAAAATGCACTAATTACTGTATAAATGTGACTAGCAGGGAAGGGGTTAACACTAGGGGGTGAGGAAGGGGTTAAATGTGTATCCTAGGTGTGTTCTAACTGTGTGGGGGGAGGGGGGTGACTGGGGGAGGTGACCGATGCTGTGTCCCTGTGTACAAGGGACACAGATTAGTCTCCTCTCCTCTGACAGCACGTGGAGCTCTGTGTTTACACCCCATCATTACACACAGAGCTCCAAGTCCCTGCTGTGTTCCCGCCGATCGCATGTACCCGGCGGACATCGCGGCCGCCAGGTACACGCATCGGCTCTTCAGCGATGTGCCGGGACAGTGTTTACCCGCTGCCCGACCCCCAGTGGCGCGCGCGGGTAATGCATTTTAAATGACGTCCAAAGACGTCCACTTGGCACTTGAGAGCCGCGCTGTGGACGTCTTTTGTCTATAGCGCGGGTCTCAAGTGGTTAAAAGGCAGAAAAAGGGGGTAAAAATAGGGCAGAATAGCCCCCTCGCCAGTGTGCTTCAACATCCAAATTTTAGAAAAGTGAGGTTAAAGCTGATTTTCGGGCACAAAATATTGAATTTAAAGTGTTAAACCCATAACAGTAAAATAAGTCTGTATATGCAGTAAAGCATAGCTTGTTATACTCACTGTGGAAGCTAATGGCTTAATCCTCCGCATGTTTAATCCTGTCTTCTCTGATCCTCCCCTTCTTCCACTGACTTCAAAACAGGTCCGGATAAAACAGAGTTGCGGGAGTCAGGCTGCACATGCTCAGTTTGGTGTATTGCTAGAGAGTTTTTTTTTTCCTTGGGCGAGTGCATGTGATCAGCACAGCACTGTCCAGACAGAGGGTCAGAAGTCCTGCATTCTGATAGGACAGCTCAGAGCAGATTGAAAACTCCTCCTAAGTTTTAACCAGGAACTGATAGAAGTCACAAGACTGTTATATACTGCTGATAAGAAAAGGTATTTAGCAGTTTATATTTACTAAAATAATTACATTTTTATGTTCTGTGTAATGTGGTAGACCAGATATAGTGAATGCAGAGTCCTGGGTTTAGTGACACTTTAAATATACTCCTTAAAGGGGTTCTAAAGGTTTGTTTTTTATTTTCTAAATTGGTTCCTTTAACCACTTAACCCCCGGACCATATTGCTGGTCAAAGACCAGAGCACTTTTTGCGATTCGGCACTGCGTCGCTTTAAGTGACAATGGCGCGGTCGTGCGACGTGGCTTCCAAACAAAATTGGCGTCCTTTTTTTCCCACAAATAGAGCTTTCTTTTGGTGGTATTTGATCACCTCTGCGGTTTTTAGTTTTTGCGCTCTAAACAAAAATAGAGCGAAAATGTTGAAAAAAATGAATATTTTTTACTTTTTACCATAATAAATATCCCCCAAAAATATATAAAAATAAATTTTTCTCAGTTTTGGCCGATACGTATTCTTCTACATATTTTTCGTAAAAAAAAATTGCAATAAACGTTTATTGATCGGTTTGCGCAAAAGTTATAGCGTTTACAAAATAGGGGGTAGTTTTATGGCATTTTTATTAATATTTTTTTTTTACTAGTAATGGCAGCGATCAGCGTTTTTTTCCGGTACTGCGACATTGTGGTGGACACTTCGGACAATTTTGACACATTTTTGGGACCATTGGCATTTTTATAGCGATCAGTGCTAAACAAATGCATTGGATTACTATAAAAATGCCACTGGCAGGGAAGGGGTTAACACTAGGGGGCGGTGAAGGGGTTAAGTATGTTCCCTGGGTGTGTTCTAACTGTAGGGGGGTGGACTCACTAGGGGAAATGACTGATCGCTGTTCATACATTGTATGAACAGAAGATCAGCATTTCTCCCCCTGACAGGACCGGGAGCTGTGTGTTTACACACACAGCTCCCAGTCCCCGCTCTGTACCGAGCGATCGCGTGTGCCCGGCGGCGATCACGCCCGCCAGGCACACGCACGGGAGTCGGGGGCGAGCGGGGGGTGCGCGCGCGCCCCTCCGGCGGCGCGCACGTGCCCCTAGTGGCGGCTGGGAGAGAGGACGTCATATTACGTGCTCTCGCCCAGCAGAGCCACCTTGTGGACGTATTTCGACGGTGCGCGGTCGGCAAGTGGTTAACCTTTACAACCCCTTTAATAGCCACAAAGGATATAACCCACTTTGTATTCAACAGACGTCTTTGCCACCCCAGCTATTACCTTGTAGATGTGTCAGTGACATCATCACTACATACATACATACAAATCCTGTGCAGAGATCAGAGCTGTGGGAGGGACCCTGCAGGCCCCACCCACTACAGACTCACTGTAGAAAACTATAGCAGGGGGTGGAGACAAGACCAGTCACCCTGAAAAAGCAGAGAGAGAAGCAGTGACTGGTCTTTTTTACAGGAAGCTCCTGCACAGAGGTTCAGTCCCTGTGGGTGCACTCTACCATATTGCTAAAACCAGGGTGCCCCTTGGTTAGTTCACTCCCCCCTCCAATACTCATAGATGAAATAAAAGTTAGGCATATGCCATTTGGGCCTATTATCTGTGATTACAAATGTACTGTGGCTGGTAAACTTTCCCTGAGACTAGACTGCTCAGGATGGAGTGAGCTTAACATGTGTAAGACAGCCCATACATTATGTTTTTTTTTTCAACCAGCGGGTTGAATGAAAGAAAATGCCCTGATTCCCCCTCATCCACATCTATTGTGTCTCTCCCGCTGTGCTATTGTATTCGGAAAGCTCGAAGCCTTCCCTGGTATTAAAATGCAATGATCAGTATTGCTGGCTATAGCTAGCAGGACTGAGCATTAAAAAAAACAAAAAACAGGCTGGTTATACGCAAGTCAATCAGATCAACTTGTGTACAACCAGCCTGCCAATACACGGATCAAAATTTGCAGACGCGGCCCAGTTTCAAACAATGTATCGCCAGCTTAAGTAAACTAGCAAGAGCTCTAAGGGACCCCTTTACAAGTTCATTTCAGCATTAGTGATATGCAGTGAATATTCCCCTCTCACCAATGGATTGTAGTATCTGATTCCGCAGATCAGTTGCAAAAAAAAAAGATAATGAATGCAAAAATTGTGAAAGAAAAACGTTGTGGATCTTGATTTTGTGCACTTAAAGCGGAGTTCTACCCAAAAATGGAACTTCCGCTTTCTTTCCGGTTCCTCCCCCCTCTGGTGTCACATTTGGCACCTTTCAGGGGGGAGGGGGAGCAGATACCTGTATTATACAGGTATTTGCTCCCACTTCCAATGATAGATCGGCGCAGGTTGCGCAGTGATCTACGCCATGTCCGGCCCCTCCTCTGCCCCCCCCGCTATCTTCTGGGAGACACACAGGTCCCAGAAGGCAACAGGGACCAGTGAGGAAGCACAGCGCGACTCGCACATGTGCAGTAGGGAACCAGGCTGTGAAGCAGCACGCCTGCGTCCCCCTGCGTTCCTGCTGAAAAAAAGCCCCGCCCATAACCCCTAAAATATCCAGTATTTAACAAGATTCATCCTCATAGACATCCATGGATTTTGCCTCTACGTTTTGGTCTTCTGAATTCCAAACAAGATTCACCGAACCCTTGGTGAAACAAACCCTGGCATACAGTGGCGTAGCGTGGGGGGGCCAGGGGAGAAGTTGCCCTGGGCGCATTTAGATGGGCACAGCGACAGGCGGCAGGTCTTCTCCTGCACTGTGCAGTCTAGGAGACTGTGAGCTCTTCCACTTCGCTATGAGAAAGAAGTTGCCGTGCAGCTCCGGCTTGGGCTCCAGCGGTGACACCGACACAGTGAGTAAATGTACACTGAAGACCATCCATGGTGATCCCAGGGATTGTGACCGTGCAGAGACTGGGGGGGAAGGAGGAGGGCAGGTCAGTATAGGAATCAGGTAGGTCAGTATAGGAATCAGGTAGGTCAGTGTAGGAATCAGGTAGGTCAGATTAGTGGTCAGTGTAAGAATCAGGTAGGTTAGTATAGTGATCAGGTAGGTCGGTGTAGGAATCAGGTTGGTCAGTACTACTGTACTAGTGAAAGGGACTCAGAGTGCTAAAAATCTGCGGGTTAGGGGGCGCAAATCTCTTGCCCTGCCCCGGGCGCTGACAACCCACGCTACGCCACTGCTGGCATATTCGCACGTCACTAGCTACATTGGTATGTTTAGACTTACTAAACTTGCTAACTGATCTGGTGAACTACAGAATAAGTATACTGTGTGAGTTTGGAACACTGTATTAATTGGCAAACTGAATAATCTTTGGGTTGGATGCCGACCAAAAGACTCAGTTGGTTGTACCACGTCTTTGACCATTTTATACTCACCCACACATTGTAGTCTCTGTGATTCACACACACTTATACGACTTTTCCTTCTTCCTTTTTTCTCTTTTTTTCTTTCTTTTCCTTTTTCCTTTATATCTCATGGTCCCATTCAGTCTTGGACTTACTACCTATGTTTATCATTCACTTACAGATACCCCAACTAGTTATAATTTGCCCAATGGTGTATGGTGAATGTGGGTATGACCTATAGTATTTGACCCCACCCTCAAAAGGTAAATGGTCTGATCACAATTTGCATCTTGGACGCTGCTGAGCATTCTCTAAACTCATTAAACACCGGTTATCGGTGAGTATTATAGTCATGGATATATGCATTTCTAATTGCTCAGAGGCCTCTATGTATGTTTACAAAATGCCTTATTTGTAATAATATTTTACTGTACCTATGTATATTTGTACCTCTAATGACAACATTATATTGTCTTTTAACACCCAGAAGCTCCCGAAGAAGCGACGACGTTGCGAAACATGTCGAGCTGAACCCCATTTTAATTAGAACTCATCCTGTACCATCTTTCGAAGTTACAACGCCACCCAGTGCTTATAGTGTATTGTATACATCTAGCCCTGTGGCTACCAGCGGTGTCTTTAGAAAGTGATAGGATTTGAGCTCTTCTGTGTATTTCACTGTTTATTTTCTTTTTCTTTTTTTTATTATTTTTTTGAGCAATTGTCCTGTATATCTGTGTTTTGTATTGTCTAAATTAAAATATTTATATTTCTAAAGTTCGGTGCCTACAAAGTCCATTCTCTCTTAGTCTTAGACTTCATTGTCTTTTTCTACACACCTATACTAGCTACATTGGGCCAGATTCTCAAAAGAGTTACGCCGGTGTATCTACAGATACACCGGCGTAATTCGAAACCGTTGGATCCTAAATGCAATACAACGCTGACCGCTAGGTGGCGTTTACGTTCAGGTCTCATTTGACTATGCAAATGAGCCTGATACGCCGATTCCCGAACGAATTTGCGCCGCGTCGTTGACGTTGTTTCCGTAAGCGTAAGGTTACCCCTGCTATATGAGGGGTAACCTTACGCCAGTCCGCCGTATGCCATGTTAAGTATGGCGTCGGGTCTGCGTCGTCTTTTTCTGTCTGTTACGTCGTTTTACTAAGTCGTTCTTGAATACGACTTTACGTCAATGACGCTCACGTCGGCGTCATTGACGTTTTCCGTCGTGAGCTGGAGCATGCGCACTGGGCTATTTTTCAGCCCGGGGCATGCGCAGTTCAATCGGCGCGGGGGCGCGCTTAATTTGAATACAAGCCGCCCCCTTTGAATTACGCGGCCATACGCCGGGCCATTTACACTACGCCGCCGCAAATTACGGAGCAAGTGCTTTGCGAATACGGCACTTGCTCAAGTAATTTGCGGCGGCGTGGTGAAAATGGATTACGCTACGCTACGCCCAAATGTATGTGAATCTGGGCATATATCCAAACAAAAAAAAATTGCCTTTTCACATTCATTAACCTAAATACAGTAAAGTCAGTGAATCCAAAAAAGTTTACTGGCAATCTCTTTTTCCGAAAATTCTCCTTTTAGCAAGTTAATCAAAGCATTTATTACAGATGGTATTTTCATGGTTATTGCTAAACTCCGGCTACCAAGGAAGATCACGGATGCCCTACTTGAAAATGTACAGAGATTTACTAAATAATCGGCTTGTTTTTGTATGGCTTTCCAGATGCCGGTTCATGATTAGGCTCTGGGAAAGCATTTGCTCAGAAGGGTTCATTAAACATATTAGCGTTTGGCCAGGACGGAGTCTTAAAATGCAAAAAAAAAAAAAAGAAAAAAAGTAGCTTAGATAGGTTGGCGGCAAAGCAGACATTATTCCTCCTACAATGGATTCGTTGTCAGGGCCTTGTTGTCTTGCCTACACACATTAAGGTTTTTTTTTTTTTCTCCCGTTGATTACATGCAAGTCCTCAACTCAAGATAACTTTTTTGCAAAACAAGCCCCGGAGGTAAAAGGTTAATTACCCCCAAAATTGTTGCAAAATATGTGATAGGAAGCAGGAGGCAATTAGAGAGAAGAGAGTAGAAGAGGAAGGGGGTGGTGGTGGTAGGCTGAACACAAAAGGCATACTGTATATGATGTGTCATGGATGCTTGGAAAAGATCCAGGAAAACATAGAAAAAAATAGAGATGCTACAGAGAACACAGAAGAAGACGTGTTACAAAGGGTGAGCGAAACACATCTCCGACTCAAAAGAAAGAGATAATGAATGTGTGGCATCGGACAATAGCACAATAGAAATTAGCATTGCCTTTTATCTCTCTTATAAAACGATTCATTACCCCGTTAAATAGGGAATTGTGAAGCGATGAAGGACGCCACTTCACTCAGCGAGGCGACGGACACATGCGGCTGCGTCGGCGATAGGTCTCGTCGTTTGAAAGCGCTCTCTGTTCGCCTTGTTTACTTTGCTTCTCCTCACTTTGGACGTGGTGCTTTGAGCTGCGTCCAAACAGTAAATGCTTTTCTGTTTGTGCGCGGTTTTTACGATGAAGTGGCGGCGGAAGCGCTAAGGTTTCTCGCCAGCCTTTTCGAGAGGACTGAGTGCAAATTGTCATCTGCTTGAAAGTAAAACTGTCAATAATGTTCCAAGAGGTTTGGCATTTTGTTCATATTTGCGCTGGGGAGTTTTGCATTTTCATGTGTTTGCATGTACATACATGCAGGGCTGTATCCTGGCTTAGCCCAACCAGGCCCAGGCCAGCACGGATCAAGTTCCCGCCGGCTTGCGCTACACTGTTATTGTAGCAACAGTCTTATGGGGCGGACTGGGCTGAGAGGCAAATTAGTCTAGCGCCCCCATAAAGTGGCCACACAGCTCCGCAACTGTGGGGGGGGGGGGGGGGGGGGCGGGCGCTGCTTCTAATTTTGACTGTCCTATCATCCTGGACCACAAACCTTCCTCACTGTGCTATATGTTTTCTGCAGCACCATTGGCATGATTATATCTTCTTAGTCCTCATCGTAAAATTATCAGAAATATGTGCTTAAAGCATACCTCCCAACTTTCTGAGATGGGAATGAGGGACACCTATCAGCAAAAGTATGCAGGCATAGGACACACCCCTTGCCACACCCCCTTGAAGGAGAATTACAAAAAAATAAGATTGGTTAAAATAAGATTGGTTAAACCCACAAGTGCTTTTTTTACCACTACTATTTCTTTATATTGGCCTTTGGAATTTATGACCACACATTTTGACCATATAGCGACTGTACTTCATTTTAAACTTGTCAAAATTGTAATGTCTGTCAACGAGGCATTTTTTCAGGAGCACTTCCCTTACAGACCACAGAATGCCTGAGGAGCACTTCCCTTGCAGACCACAGAATGGAATGCTTGAGGAGCACTTCCCTTGCAGACCACAGAATGGAATGCTTGAGGAGCACTTCCCTTACAGACCACTAGATGTCTGAGGAGCACTTCCCTTGCAGACCACAGAATGGAATGCTTGAGGAGCACTTCCCTTACAGACCACTAGATGTCTGAGGAGCACTTCCCTTGCAGACCACAGAATGGAATGCTTGAGGAGCACTTCCCTTACAGACCACTAGATGTCTGAGGAGCACTTCCCTTGCAGACCACAGAATGGAATGCTTAATGACCACACAATGCCTGAAGAACACTTCACTTACAGATCACAGAATGCCTTTAGGAGCACCTCCCTTGCAGATCACAGAATGCCTGAGGAGCACTTCCATTTTTTAACACTGTTCCAAATCTCTACCTAACCAGCGAGGCTCTATCCCTGACCTACCTACACATTGCGGGCCTGCCAGATGATGCAAAGACTGCTATTGAAGCACTTCTGTGTCAAGGTGACTGTGAAAATCTTGCAGACTTTTGGTATAGGAAATGCCAGCCTCTACAAGTTGGCTGCCTGAAGCCCATATTAGGTGACAAATTAGTCCCTGCCAGTGTGAAGAAAAGGCACAGTGCCATTTTCAGGTTGGTGAAAAAACTGCAGCCCAACACCTGCCTATATGGGGACAACACAGGAGCACATTTGGGAGACAGGGACAGACAGTTGACCTTGAGAGTTCTCCGCTGTAAGACAATCCTCCCCACTGCCAATCAAGCACCAGGTGCCAGAATGCAAAATGAGCCATCTCTGCTAAGAGACTCAAACGAGGAAAATTAAGCCACTGCACACTGGAGTAATCACTAGTATCTGTGTTTAAAGCGGGAGTTCACCCATAAAACAATGTTTCCCCTTAGATGGATGCTAGATGGATGCTCGTTTTGTCTAGGGGAATCAGCTAGTTGTTTTAAAATATGATCCGTACTTACCGTTTTCGAGATGCATCTTCTCCGTCGCTTCCGGGTATGGGTCTTCGGGAGCGGGCGTTCCTTCTTGATTGACAGTCTTCCGAGAGGCTTCCGACGGTCGCATCCATCGCGTCACTAGTAGCCGAAAGAAGCCGAACGTCGTAGCGGCTCTATACTGTGCCTGCGCACCGACGTTCGGCTTCTTTCGGAAAATCGTGACGCGATGGATGCGACCGTCGGAAGCATCTCGGAAGACTGTCAATCAAAATAGGAACGCCCAGTCCCGCAAGCGGCGGAGAAGATGCATCTCGTAAACGGTAAGTACAGCTCATATTTTAAAACAACTAGCCGATTCCCCTAGACAAAACGAGCATGAAGCTAAGGGGAAAAAGTATTATGTACGGGTGAACCCCCGCTTTAAGGTGACGGGGACCTACAAGCATAGTAAAGACAGCCCCACCCTAAGACCTCCAACATGTTTCATCCAATGTGGCTTAGTCTTAAAGAGTAAAGGCAGCCCCCTTCTCTACTACAGGCTGCCTGCAGAAAACTATAGGAGGAGGTGGAGACAAGACCAGTCACCCTGCACAAGGAGAGAGAACAGCAGTGACCGGTCTTTATTACAGGAAGTTCCTGCACAGAGGGAAAGTTTCACACTGGATTACTGCACAGATCTGAAAGAAATACACAAAGAAGAAGGAGGAATACACATGACTCTTGTGTCTAGATAATATGTGTTTAGCCCAGGGTTCAGCTTTTAAAATATGAACTCTTTGAAATCACATGTTAAAGCTTGAGGTATGAGATTAGATTTACAACTAAAAGTGATTTCAGTTGTACCTTATGTACCATACGTTCATTTTAAAAAGGCAAACATTACTGTAGGAGGTAGAAAATGGAGCACATATTAATAAATATGACAGCATTAGCTGTTCCCTGACACCAACATAACAAGCGGGAGGAATTATGCCGTGACTCACATAATAACTCTGCAGATGTTTGTCTTCTCGTATCTTCTGCCGTCACACTAGAAAATGTAGCAGATTCGTGCAAGAAGAATAAAACTTTCCTGAAGGTTCACATACACAAACCTAGAAATGGAAAATAGTCTTGTAAATTACATGAATGAAGAAGTGTATATCCTTCCTGACTCTGAATAAGGTTTCCATCAAATTTTACGATCCATAAATTCACTTAGATTGGGTTTCCTTATAATAATTGTATGCATTAGAACCCTGCATTGAAGGAAGTACATTAGTTAATATTACCCATCTCTACTACTGATGTAGCAAGGTCCCGGGTCCCCTTTGGTCTAATGAGAACCAAAAAGGGGACAGCTAACATCCTTTTGTGTAGAGTGGGTTACGAGGCATGGTGGGTGTAATTCAAGGTAAATTAATGGGAGCCAGACACTTCTTGAATGCAAAGAGATTTATTGTCTCTTAAACAGAACTGTGGGAGAGGGGTTTAGGGCCAGGACACCCTTTAGTACAGGGGTGCCCAACCTTTTGAGGAGCGAGGGCCACTTAAACAGGAGGTTCACCCTAAAACTACTTTCTAGTATTACAATGTCCCGACACATTACAGTACAATTAGGCCGATTTTGTTTTTTTTATGCTGTACATACCTCGGTACAGCTAATTCACCCGCGGCTTCCCGGGTTGCGAATCCCGCGGGAGTGGGCATTCCTAACTTGCTGGTGATTGACGTGATGACCAAAAACGAGCTCCCCCCATCGCGTAAGCTGCGTCACGATTGCCGAAAGGAGCCGAACGGCGGTGCGCAGGCGCAGTATAGCGCCGACTCGCCGTTCTTTCGGCTCTGACCGAGTTTCTCGCTGAATTCTGCCGAGAAACTCTGTCGTGTGTACGAGGCCTCAGAGTGATCTTCAGGTTCTTTGTCACCTCCCTGACTAATGCCCTTCTCTCTTTAGCCTGGGGGGCCCGCTCTAGCAAGAGTCTTGGTGGTTCCAAACTTCTTCCATTAACGGATGATGGAGGTCTCTGTGCTCATTGGGACCTTCAATGCTTCAGAAATGTTTCTGTACCCTTCCCCAGATCTGTGCCTCCATACAATCCTGTCTCAGAGGCTTACAGACAATTCCTTGGACTTCATGGCTTGGTTTGTGCTCTGACATGCACTGTTAACTGTGGGACCTTATATAGACAGGTGTGTGCCTTTCCAAATCATGGCTATTCAACTGAATGTACCACAGGTGGACTCCAATCAAGTTGTAGAAACATCTCAAGGAAGATCAGTGGAAATTTTGAGTTTCATGGCAAAGGCTGTGAACACTTAGATGTGATTTTTTTCCTCTTTTATTTTTAATAAATGTGCAAAGATTTCAAACAAACGTCTTTTACATTGTCATTATGGGGTATTGTTTGTAGAAATTTGAGATTTTTTTTTTATTTAATCATTTTGGAAAAAGACTGTAACATAACGAAATGTGGAAAAAGTGAGGCGCTGTGAATACTTTCCGGATGCACTGTATGAGCCCCAAAACACAGTTTTTTACTGCTATTACAAACCTCCCAACTTTCTGAGATGGGAATGAGGGACACCTATTAGCAAAAGTATGTAGGCATAGGGCACACTCCTTGCCACACCCCCTTAAAGGAAATTTGTGCAAAAAAATATAATGGTTAAACCCACGTGCTTGTCACTACTATTCCTTTATATTGGCTTTTGGAATTTACAAATGCACACATTTTTAAATTGGATAAAAGGTTTAGCACTAGGAATCAAGCACAGGTCATTGAACCAGGTTTTGGTGCTTTTGGCAGTGTGGGGGAGGTGCCAAGTCCTGCTGGAAAATTAAGTCAGCATCCCCAGAGCTCGTCTGCGGAAGGAAGCATGAAGAGCTCCAGAATCTCCTGGTAGACGGCTGCGGTGACCCCGGACTTAATGAAGCACAGTGGACCAACACCAGCAGATGACATGGCTCCCCAAATCATCACAAACTGTGGAAACTTCACACTGGACTTCAAGCATCTTGCAGTGTGAGCCTCTCCACTCTTCCTCCATACTCCGGCTCCTTGGTTTCCTCCATTCTTCCTCCATACTCCGGCTCCTTGGTTTCCTCCATTCTTCCTCCATACTCCGGCTCCTTGGTTTCCTCCATTCTTCCTCCATACTCCGGCTCCTTGGTTTCCTCCATTCTTCCTCCATACTCCGGCTCCTTGGTTTCCTCCATTCTTCCTCCATACTCCGGCTCCTTGGTTTCCTCCATTCTTCCTCCATACTCCGGCTCATTGGTTTCCTCCATTCTTCCTCCATACTCCGGCTCCTTGGTTTCTAAATGAGATGCAAAATTTGCTCTCATCAGAAAAGAAGGCTTTGGACCCCTGAGCACCAGACCAGGTGTGTTTTTCTTTAGCTCAGGTAAGACGTTTCTGACATTGTTTGTTGGTCAGGAGGCTGACAAGAGGAATACGACATTTGAAGCCCATGTCCAGGATCCGTCTGTGTGTGGTGCTCTTGATGCTCTGACTCCAGCCTCAGTCCACTCCTTGTGAAAGTCCCCAACACTTTTGAATGGCCTTTTCCTGACAATCCTCTCCAGGCTGCGGTCATCGCTGCTGCTTGTGCACCTTTTTCTTCCACACTTTTCACTTCCACAGTCTATTAATGTGCTTTGATACAGCACTTTGGGAACATCCAACTTCTTTTGCAATTACCTTTTGAGGCTTTCCCTCCCTATGTAGGGTGTCAATGATGGTTTTCTGCAAAACTGTCAGGTCAGCAGTCTTTCCCATGATTGTGATTCCTACTGAACCAGATTTAGAGACCATTTAAAGGCTCAGGAACCCTTTGCAGGTGTTATGGCTAAATTATCTGATTAGACTGGAACACTTTGAGCCTAGAATATTGCACCTTTTCACAATATTCTAATTTTCTGAGATTGTGGATTTGGGGTTTTCATGAGCTGTAAGCCATAATCATCACAATTATGAAAAATCACGGCTTGAACTATCTTGCTTTGCATGTCATGAGTCTATCTCATATATTAGTTTCACGTTTTAAGTTGCATTAGTGAAATAAATGAACTTTTGCACGATATTCCAATTTTTCGGGTTTCACCTGTAGATCAGACCAAAATTAGGGATAAATGAGGAAGTAAGAGGGACAGACGGACATTGTTCCAAATCCGGGACAGGCCCTCAAAATCAGGGGGGACAGTTGGGAGCTATGCAATCATAACTGAACTCCAGGTATGATATTTATGGCATACTTACATTGGTCCAGCTTGGCACAATGTAAGCAAGCATATCTCATATAACTGTAGTAGTCAATTGTGCTTCGCTCATACCTGAAGTTCAGTTTGAAAAATTATATATTAGCCTCAAGGCCAATTGCTCTTGTCCTTTATAGCCCCTCCATAGGGATTTAGACTCATTGACGTCACAGCTCCTGGGTGACAAGCATCTCATATTTATATGTACCTCCAGCTCGGCTTGTAAATATATCTGGGTATCTATACTATGCTGTTTTCTTTGTTGTTCAAGCTTGAAGGGCAAAAAGCACTTTCCAATAAGGACTACATACTACAGTGATGAAACAATGCAATACAGTACAATCAGCCATGGCTACGATTGGAATTCAAGTTCAGCCTTCACCACGTACAAGCTTGATAATGTTATTTATCTGTATGCACGGGTCGGTAATAGTTGTAGAATTTTCAACGCCACTTCCTTTTGAAATAGCATAATACAGTCAAATTAATGCTGCACTCCAGGTAATTCATTAAATACACATGTAGCACTACCACCGGAGGAGCTGCTGGTTGTTTTGGGTGGCACATTTACCTCGTGGCTCTCCGAATTCCTAGGGGTGAATGGTGCGTATAGCAGTAGAAAAGGAATGTCGGCGACAAGTGTCTTTTGCTGTGCTCTTTATTACCCAGCCGGGTAAAAACAATAAACTGGTGATGAAAGGATAGAGTTTGAAAGAAGAAGGAGAACAGCAGATTCCGGCGTAGTATTTGCAACAGTCCTGCTCCCATATGTAACACTTTTCGCACCACTCCTGCCTGAGTGGGCTTAGCGTACCCGGACAGGCCTCTCTCACTGACCTGGCAGCCGGAGTATCACTCAAACCTTTTTTTGGGGAAAAGTCTCTGCCACAGACCCTCCTGGAATGAACTTGGACTTGAGGAAAAAGTCTCTGCCACACAGACCCTCCTGGAATGGACTCAGAGAGAAACCTCTGCCACACAGGGCTGATCTTGGCAGGGTGCACAGGGTGCATTGCACCCAGGCGCCTGCAGAGGTGGGGGCGCCGAACATCTAACAGACTCTCTAACAGAAGCCCTCTCTGTGTCCATCACAGATGCCCCTCTCCAACTCCCAATAAAGTGCTTCTATTCCTGTATTTTGTTTATTGTTAAGAGATCATGTAAGGATCCCAGGTTAATGAAGACTTTGTGGGGGAGCATCTCTGTGGTTGAGTTATTGCCATAGAAACATTTGTAAAGGGGAGGAGTTAGTAAAACGACGACGCCCATGTGGGGGCGCCAGAAATATTTCTGCACCCAGGCGCCTGTGACCCTAGGATCGGCCCTGCTGCCACAGGCCCTCACTGATTACAATTACGGAGACAACCCTCCTTAGGTGAATTACGCCTGGATCTCCTTCTTATACTCGTCCAGGTACCGACTGACAGGTGATAAATCCTTCAGTGTGCGGCTACCTTGATCCCCGGTGGTTTTTCGTAATCCTTTTGGATCGACAGCCTCTCATTGGCTCTCCGCTTGGGATCTTCAAGAATAAGAACCCAGTCGATCACCAACATGGTCCCGGAAACCAGGAACACCACGTGGCACGCACACGCCGGCCAGGTAGGCCATAACGCCATGGGGGGCCGTGATGTGGTCACCCTAAAGGTGGGTGCCACACTGGAAGAAGACCCAGAGCTAATGGCAGGGGTCTTCAAACTATGGCCCTCCAGTTGTTCAGGAACTACAATTCCCATCATGCCCTGTCATGTCTGTGAATGTCAGAGGTTTACAATGCCTCATGGGATGGGATGTGTAGTTCCCATGAGTCACGATAAAAATCGCTGATCGCCGCCATTACTAGTAAAAAAAAAAAATATTAATAAAACTATCCCCTATTTTGTAGACGCTATAACTTTTGCGCAAACTAATCAATAAACGCTTATTGCGATTTTTTTTTTTTACCAAAAATATGTAGAAGAATACGTATCGGCCTAAACTGAGGAAAAAAAACATTTATATATATTTTCTGGGGATATTTATTATAGCAAAAGGTAAAAGAATATTGCATTTTTTTTTTTCAAAATTGGCGCTTTATTTTTGTTTATAGCGCAAAAAAAAGCAGAGGTGATCAAATACCACCAAAAGAAATCTCTATTTGTGGGGAAAAAAGAACGTCAATTTTGTTTGGGAGCCACGTCGCACGACCGTGCAATTGTCAGTTAAAGCGACGCAGTGCCGAATCGCAAAAACTGGCCAGGTTCTTTAGCAACAAAATGGTCCGGGGCTGAAGTGGTTCATTTCAGCACCAAGGCCAGCTGCTGATAATGGGAAGCTGTGGACGGCTCTGTCCATGGTGCTGATAGGAAAGTTTGTAGCTGAAGCCCTGCTTTCCCCTTCATAATAGAATATCACCTGGATTTCATAAAATCTAATATAACAATCAGGTTGGTGAGTAATGGTACTCGGGATCGGCTCTGTGAATCATTACTTAATCATCTTCGAGTCAATAAGTCTTCAGTGAGGAGTCATGGTTGCTAAGAGGTAAACAATGACTTTCCCATGAAGTAAGAAAACCTATGACTCTCCTCCTTAGTGTAAGCAGAGATGTACATTTTCTGGAAATTTTGAAGCCATAGGAAAGAAAAGTTTTTTTTCCATAATTTTTTTTTACTTAAAAAACAAAAAAAAAATAGTTTGAAGTAGTTGTACAAATTGAAAGTAGCTTTGTTACATTGGAAAAGTGAAATGCTGTGTATATTAACCACTTGTCCTGGAAGAATTTACCCCCTTCCTGGCCAGAGCACTTTTTGCGTTACCTCTCTGCGTTGCCTTAACTGACAATTGTGCGGTCGTGCGACGTGGCTCCCAAACAAAATTGGCGTCCTTTTTTCCCCACAAATAGAGCTTTCTTTTGGTGTTATTTGATCACCTCTGTGGTTTTTATTTTTGCCGCTATAAACAAAAAAAGAGCGTCAATTTTGAAAAAAACTATGGGCCAGATTCTCGTATCCTGGCGTAAAACTATGCGGGCGTAACGTATCTCGTTTACGCTACGTGGCCGCAAGTTTTACGGGCAAGTGCTTGATTCACAAAGCACTTGCTTGTAAAGTTGCGGTGGCGTAGCGTAAATCCTCCGGCGCAAGCCCGCCTAATTCAAATGATCCAGGTAGGGGGCGTGGATCATTTAAATTAGGCGCGTTCCCACGCCGATCGTACTGCGCATGCGCCGTCCCTAAAATTTCCCGACGTGCATTGCGCTAAATGTAGTCGCAAGGACGTCATTGGTTTCGACGTTAACGTAAATGGCGTCCAGCGCCATTCACGGACGACTTACGCAAACGACGTACATTTTTTAATTCCGACGCGGGAACAACGGCCATACTTAACATTGGTTGCCCCTCATATAGTAGGGGCAACTTTACGCGTCGCAAATGCTACGAAAACATCGTAAATTCACTGCGTCGACCGCCCGTACGTTCGGGAATCTCGCGTAAATAGCTAATTTGCATAGACGACTGGGAAAACGATGTCGGCGACACCTAGCGGCAGGAAAAAACTTGCATCTAAGATCTGACAGCGTAAGAGCCTTACGCCTGTCGGATCTAATGGATATCTATGCGTAACTGATTCTAAGAATCAGTCGCATAGATACGCCGAGCCAGATTAGGACTTACGACGGCGCAAATGGCGTTGCGTCGTCGTAAGCCCTTAGAGAATCTAGCCCTATATTTTTTACTTTTTGCTATAATAAATATCCCCAAAAAAACATTTAAAAAAAAAACTAATATTTTCCTCAGTTTAGGCCGATACGTATTCTTCTACATATTGGCCCGGATTCAGATAGCAGTTACGACGGCGTATCTCCAGATACACCGTCGTAACTCTGAGTTGCGGGGTCGTATCTATGCGCCTGATTCATAGAATCAGTTACGCATAGATTTCCCTAAGATCCGACCGGCGTAGGTGTCTTACACCGTCATATCTTAGTTGCATATTTACGCTGGCCGCTAGGTGGCGCTTCCGCAGATTTATGCAAGGAATATGCAAATTAGGTATATACGCCGATTCAGAAACGTACGTCCACCCGGCGCATTTTTTTTACGTTGTTTACGTTCGGCTTTTTCCCGGCGTAAAGTTACCCCTGCTATATGAGGGGTATCCTATGTTAAGTATGGACGTCGGGCCAGTGACGAATTTTACGTCGATTACGTCTTTGCGTAAGTCGTTCGCGAATAGGGCTGTACGTAAGTTACGTTCACGTCTAAAGCATTGACGATTTGCGGCGTAATTTTGAGCATGCGCCGTTCGTAAAAAACCTCAAATACGTGGGGTCACAATTAATTTAAATAAAACACGCCCACATCATCCACATTTGAATTAGGCGGGCTTACGCCGGACCACATACGTTACGCCGCCGTAACTTAGGGCGCAAGTTCTTTCTGAATATGGAACTTGCACCCTAATTTACGGCGGCATAACGTATCTGAGATACGTTACACCCGGCGATAGATACACTATTGTATCTGAATCCAGGCCATTATTAGTAAAAAAAAATCGCAATAAGCGTTTATTGATTGGTTTGCGCAAAAATTATATTAATTATAATGTATATAATTATACAGAAATAGTGTGTAGATTAGTGAACAACACCACAGCTGAAAAAAGGGGGGGATAGCTCTTTACCACGGTAATAAACCTGTCAGAGCACCCTTCATACAGTCCTTGGTATATATGAACTATTTAAAGTGCTATATACACATAAACTCAAACAAATTATTATTAACTTAAACCGAAGTGCACCTGTGAACATTCAAGTGACAATCGTAAGTGAAAACCATATGTGATCAATAATAGGTCATTAGTCACAATTATAATGAAATATCAGTCCATATATTGTGATGATAGTAAAAAATCTGTCCGAATCACCCCATCTCAAGCAATTCCTTATTTCATGGTACCACCCACAAATGATCAACTGATCTATGGGTCTAGGGGGAAAGAAATTAGTCCATATACTAAATATGTGGATATATTCCTCCTCTTTGGACCCCAATCCGATGTTCAGGAATGCAATCCTCCGATGGTTACAACAGCACTTCGGACAATTTTGACACATTTTTGGGACTATTGTCATTTTTTCAGAAAAAAATGCTATAAAAATGCATTGTTTACTGTGAAAATGACAATTGCAGTTTGGGAGTTAACCACTAGGGGGCGCTGAAGGGGTTAAGTGTGACCTCATATGTGTTTCTAACTGTAGGGGGGAGGGGCTGGACGTGTGACGTCATTGATCGTCTTTCCCTATATCAGGGAACACACGATCAATGACATTGCCACAGTGAAGAACGGGGAAGCTGTGTTTACACACATCTCTCCCCGTTCTTCAGCTCCGGGGACCGATCGCGGGACTCCAGCGGTGATCGGGTCACGGAGCTTCGGACCGGGTCGCGGCCGTGCGCGACCCATGGCTGGGCACTTGAAGAGGACGTACCTGTACGTGCTTGTGCCCAGCCGTGCCATTCTGCCGACGTATATGTGCAGGAGGCGGTCCTTAAGTGGTTAAGAACTGGGGTATGTAAACTTTTGATCAGGGTCATTTGGGCAGTTTCTGTTGTCATTATGATTTAAAAAGAGTAAACACAGTTGATTGATAATAAATGGCTTCAGCCAAACACTAACCATGAGAAAAGTTTTTGTGTTATCATTCATATTCTCTGAAAAATGGGCAAATAATCATAAATTGTGCCAGGGTATGTAAACATCACAACTGTGGCCTAGATTCACGTACGGCCGCTCTACGTTGCGCGGGCGTAGCGTATCGTATTTACGCTACGCCGCCGCAACTTAGAGAGGCAAGTGCTGTATTCACAAAGCACTTGCGTCCTAAGTTACGGCGGCGTAGCGTAAATCGGCCGGCTTAAGCGAGCGTAATTCAAATTAGGCTGGTAGGGGGCGTGTTGTATTTAAATGAGGCTTGACCCCATGTAGATGCATGGTCGAACGAACGGCGCATGCGCGCGCATGCTCAGTATCACGTCGTATTTACGCCCCAAGATACGTCGGCTCAATGCCTGTGACGTGAACGTAACTTACGCACAGCCATATTCGCGTACGACTTACGCAAACGACGTAAAAAGATACGCTTGTTCCGACGTCCATACTTTGCATGGGCTGCGCCACCTAGAGACATGCTTTATCTTTACGCCGGCGTATGTCTTACGTAAACGGCGTAACTAATTGCGACGGGCGTACGTACGTACGTACGTTCGTTCATCGGCGTATCTTGCTCATTTACATATTCGACGTGGAAATCAAGGAAGCGCCACCTACCTGCCAGCGTAATTATTGCGACCCAAGATACGATGGCGTAGGAGACTTACGCCGCTCGTATCTTGGCCGAATCTATGCGCAACTGATTCTATGAATCAGGCGCATAGATGCGACGGCGGCCATTCGGACTTACAACGGCGTATCTGGAGATACGCCATCGTAAGTCTTTGTGAATCTGGGCCATAATACTTATTTTCCAAAAAGTGACAGTTATTTTCAGTTTGGTCCAAAGCAGGGGTCTCAAACTCAAATTACCTGAGGGCCACAAGACAAGTTTTCATAAGCCATGGGGGGCCGCATGCAAACTTTCAAACTTCAAAAACAACAGTACTGGTGTCAGCGAGCGCATTATTACCACCAACACTGGTGTAAGGCAGGGTTTGACAAATTTGCTTGGAATCTAGGAGCCAGCTAAAAATGTTAGGAGCCAGAAAACGCACCCCGTCCCGACGAGCTTGCGCGCAGAAGCGAACACATACGTGAGCAGCGCCCGCATATGTAAACGGTGTTCAAACCACACATGTGAGGTATCGCCGCGATTGGTAGAGAGAGAGCAATAATTCTAGCACTAGACCTCCTCTGTAACTTAAAACATGCAACCTGTAGATTTTTTTAAACGTCACCTATGAAGATTTTAAAGGGTAAAAAAGTTTGTCGGCATTCCACAAGCGGACGCAATTTTGAAGCGTGACATGTTGGGTATGAATTTACTCGGCGTAACATTATCTTTCATAATATTAAAAAAAATGGGGATAACTTTACTGTTGTCTTATTTTTTAATTAAAAAAAAGTGTAATTTTTTCCCAAAAAAGTGCGCTTGTAAGACCGCTGCGCAAATACGGCGTAACAGAAAGTATTTCGCCATTTTATTCTCTAGGGTGTTAGGATAAAAAATATATATAATGTTTGGGAGTTCTAATTAGAGGGAAGAAGATGGCAGTGAAAATAGTGTAAAATGACATTAGAATTGCTGTTTAACTTGTAATGCTTAACTTGTAATACCAACGGCCACCACCAGATGGCGCCAGCTCACATCTGGTGGTAATAACTTGTAATACCAATGGCTCACCAGCAGATAGCACCAGCTCACAAAAAAAAAAACTATAATAAAAAATAAAAACTACAAATGGCCCGCGGGCCGGTACTTTGAGACCACTGGTCCAAAGAGACCTAAACACTGCGGTCACATGGCTAAAATAAAATACTTATCCTTGTATTAAAACTTGAATTCTCTGTTGCTTAGTCTATTTTAACTTTATTGCTATGGCTGGTATGTTTGCCTATGAAAAGACGGCCTTGCGTTTATACAATTAAGATTTTCTGGGTGGAGGAGTCACAATCCCATTAATTCAGTTCCTGCAGGGAAAAAATAAAAACTCTATAGACATCCCTGCATGTAGCCAGAGCAATGATATCTTACAATGTATGTGTATTCTCTTTGGTTTAGTGATGCTTGCCGGATCCCACCCAGACGGATGACACTCAGCGGCAGACACGGCGTACATGTGCTCGCCGAACGTGCCGGAGTCTAATGGCTTATGCTATTAGTCTAAGAAATATATTTTGTGTTTTTCACTGCGCATTAAATGCGTGACTGAAATTACAAGCAGCCGCGGCCTGAAAAAGAAAAAAAAAAAAAGACACGGCGAACCGATGTAGCGCTGCAATACAGGCCAAATGTCTCTGGTTTTCAAAAGGCAGTCTTCCACGGGCTTTGATCAGAGCGCTCGCAGGGGTTAAAGCGCACAGCTTACAGCGTGCTTACAGCCTTATTACATTTGGGATTTCAAATAAAAGTAAACTGCTCGGCAACCTGAAAATGTTGGAAGACAGCGACCATCTGGCCATCGCGCTGTAAATATTTTTTTTTTTTAAATGCGGCGTTGAGCAGGTGGTGAGGGTATTTCTCTTAATAAGATTTATTAGGGCAATAAATAATGTTTATTGAGCACAGAGAAAAGACAAATAAAAAAACAAAAAAAAAAACAATAAAGCTAGAAAACCCCGGGCAGTTTTGGATTACCTTTTTGTTTCGTCGGTGGAGAGGTGTGAAATATTTCTTACCGGTGATGAAACCAGGGAATGCAGCGGTCACAATGCGGCCGGATTAAACACGGCTCGTGAAACTTTAAATATTGGTGTTCTCGGCGAACTGACGGCAAAATCTGACACGCTTTCGAGGAATACAGCTCAGCATGGACAAGCTGCCAAAGTCACTAAATACAGGCCAAAAAAGCTAAATACACATTTACAGGAACTCTTTAGGCCCAGATTCTCATACAATTACGTTGCTCCTGGGCAGCGTAACGTATGTGATTTACGTTACACCGCCGCAGGTTTACAGCGTTAGTGCCTGATTCTCAGAACACTTACCTGTAAACTTGCGGTTGTGTATCGTAAAAGCGCTCGGCGCAAGCCCGCCCAATTCAAATGGGGCGGGCACCATTTAAATTAGGCGCATTCCGCGCCGAGCGTACTGCGCATGCTCCGTCGGGTAAATTACCCGACTTGCATTGCACTTAATGACGTCGCACCGACGTCATTTGCTTAGACGTTAACGTAAATGGCGTCCAGCGCCATTCACGGACGTCTTATGCAAACGACGTAGATTTTTTAAATTTCGACGCGGGAACGACGGCCATACTTAACATTGGCTGCGCCTCATAGACCCAGGGGCAACTTTACGCGTCCGAAAGGCTACGGAAACGACGTAAATTCTCTGCGTCGAGCGCGCGTACGTTCGGGAATCGTCATAATTTGCTAATTTACATTAGCGATGGGGAAAACGACGTCGGCGACACCTAGCGGCGGGAAAAAAAATTGCATTTAAGATCTGACAGCGTAAAAGAGCCTTACACCTGTCAGATCTAATGGGTATCTATGTGTAACTGATTCTAAGAATCAGTCGCATAGATACCCGGGGCCAGATTAGGACTTACGACGGCGCAAATGGTGTTGCGCCGTCGTAACGCCTTTGAGAATCTGGGCCTCTTTATTTATTTGTCATTAGATTTCTGAAGCTGGTGGTGATTCAACCCAATGATACATGGGTGCATGGCACAAGCAAGTTGACAACATTTCAAGTACAGCCTGGTTGTGCAGGTCTGTGACATTGCTCCACCCCTTCCTGTTATGCTGAGTCTGTGTCACTGCTAGGGTGACCACATTTCTAAACTACCATTCAGGAACACCCTACCCTCCCAAAAGTCAGCTTGTGCTGTAACGAATCACAGCACAGTGATTGGACACAAGAGGCAGGATTTATGATTTCTCCAGTCACAAGCAGGGGGCGGGGATTGTGCTCCTCCAGGCATTCCCAGCCAGGACAAGTACTGTCAGTGAGTAAAGCGTGGATGTGGCGGCCTTTTTTTGGGGGCATCAGATTGGCCTGTGGGGTGGCTGTGTCGGTTTCATTTCGGGACACTGTATTGTCCTGGAATGAAGGTGCCCGGGACAGACCTGCAAAATGTGGTCACCCTAGTCACTGCCCCACCCCTTCCCTTTCTGTTGAATCTGTGTCACTGCCCCACCTCTTCCCTGTTCTGCCAAGTCTGTGTCACTGCCCCACCTCTTCCCTGTTCTGCCAAGTCTGTGTCACTGCCCCACCTCTTCCCTGTTCTGCCAAGTCTGTGTAACTGCCCCAACTCTTCCCTGTTATGCTGAGTCTGTGACACTGCCCAACCTCTTCCTGTTCTGTTGAATCTGTGACACTGCCCCACCTCTTCCCTGTTCTGCTGAGTCTATGACACTGCCCCACCTCTTCCTGTTCTACTGAATCTGTGACACTGCCCCATCTCTTCCCTGTTCTGCAGGTCTGTGACACTGCCCCACCTTCTCCCTTTCTACTGAATCTGTGACACTGCCCCACCTCTTCCATGTTCTGCTGAGTCTGACACTGCCCCACCTTTTTCTGTTCTACTGAATCTGTGACACTGCCCCATCTCTTCCCTGTTCTGCAGGTCTGTGACACTGCCCCACCTTCTCCCTTTCTACTGAATATGTGACACTGCCCCACCTCTTCCCTGTTCTGCCAAGTCTGTGTCACTGCCCCACCTCTTCCTGTTCTACTAAATCTGTGACACTGCCCCACCTCTTCCTGTTCTACTAAATCTGTGACACTGCCCCACCTCTTCCCTGTTCTGCTGAGTCTATGACACTGCCCCACCTTTTCCCGTTCTACTGAATCTGTGACACTGCCCCACCTCTTCCCTGTTCTACTGAGTCTATGACACTGCCCCATCTCTTCCCTGTTCTGTAGGTCTGTGACACTGCCCCACCTCTTCCCTGTTCTGCCAAGTCTGTGTCACTGCCCCACCTCTTCCTGTTCTACTAAATCTGTGACACTGCCCCACCTCTTCCTGTTCTGTTGAATCTGTGACACTGCCCCACCTCTTCCCTGTTCTGCTGAGTCTGACACTGCCCCACCTTTTCCCGTTCTACTGAATCTGTGACACTGCCCCATCTCTTCCCTGTTCTGTAGGTCTGTGACACTGCCCCACCTCTTCCCTGTTCTGCTGAGTCTGTGACACTGCCCCACCTTTTCCGTTCTACTGAATCTGTGACACTGCCCTACCTCTTCCCTGTTCTGACAAGTCTGTGTCACTGCCCCACCTCTTCCTGTTCTACTGAATCTGTGACACTGCCCCACCTCTTCCTGTTCTGTTGAATCTGTGACACTGCCCCACCTCTTCCCTGTTCTGCTGAGTCTATGACACTGCCCCACCTCTTCCCTGTTCTGCTGAGTCTGTGACACTGCCCCACCTTTTCCCATTCTGCTGAATCTGTGTCACTGCCCCACCTCTTCCTGTTCTACTGAATCTGTGGCACTGCCCCACCTCTTCCTGTTCTGTTGAATCTGTGACACTGCCCCACCTCTTCCTGTTCTGCTGAGTCTGTGACAATGCCCCACCTCTTCCCTGTTCTGCAGGTCTGTGACACTGCCCCACCTCTTCACTGTTCTTCAGGTCTGTGACACTGGCCAACCTCTTCCTGTTCTGCTGAGTCTGTGACACTGCCCCACCTCTTCCTGTTCTGCCGAGTCTGTGTCACTGCCCAAACTCTTCCCTGTTCTTCAGGTCTGTGACTCTGCCCCACCTCTTCCTGCTCTGCTGAGTCTGTGTCGCTGCCCCACCCCTTTCTGTTCTGTTGAATCTGTGTCACTGCCCCACCTCTTCCTGTTCTGCCGAGTCTGTGACACTGTCCCACCTCTTCCTGTTCTGTTGAGTCTGTGACACTGCCCCACCTCTTCCCTGTTCTTCTGAGTCTGTGACACTACCCCATCTCTTTCCTGTTTTGCTGAGTCCGTGACATTGCCCCACCTTTTCCCTGTTCTGCTGAATCTGTGACACTGCCCCACCTCTTCCAGTTCTGTTAAATCTGACACTTCCCCACCTATTCCCTGTTTTATTGAATGACACTGCCCCACCTCTTCCTGTTCTGCTAAAATCTGTGACACTGCCCCACCTCTTCCAGTTCTATTTAATCTGACACTGCCCCACTTCCTCCCTGATCTGTTAAATCTGACACTGCCCCACCTATTCCCTGTTCTGCTAAAATCTGTGACACTGCCCCACCTCTTCCAGTTCTATTTAATCTGACACTGCCCCACTTCCTCCCTGATCTGTTAAATCTGACACTGCCCCACCTATTCCCTGTTCTGCTAAAATCTGTGACACTGTCCCACCTCTTCCAGCTCTGTTGAATCTGACACTGCCCCACTTCCTCCCTGTTCTGTTGAATCTGACACTGCCCCACCTATTTCCTGTTCTGTTGAATCTGACACTGCCCCACCTATTTCCTGTTCTGTTGAATCTATGACATTGCCCCACCTTTTCCTGTTCTGCTAAATCTGTGGCACTGCCCCACCTCTTCCTGTTCTGTTGAATCTTTCACTGCTCCACCTTTTCCCTGTTCTGTTGAATCTGTGACACTGCCCCATTCTTCCAGAAGTACAGTATCCACTCTAATTCATCCCAAAGGTGTTCTATTGGGCTGAGGTCAGGACTCTGTGCAGGCCAGTCGAATTCCTCCACCCCAAACTTGCTCATCCATGTCTTTATGGACCTTGATTTCTGCACTGGTCCAAATCATTTGGTGAAGGGGAAATTATGGTATTGGGTTGTTTTTCATGGGTTGGGCTTGGTCCCTCCGTTCCAGTAAAGTCCAACATGACTGCACACCAGTGCACAAAGCAAGGTCCTTAAAGACATTGATGAGCCAGTTTGGGGTGTAGGAACTTGACTGGCCTGCACAGTCCTGACCTCAACCCGATAGAACACCTCTGGATGAATTAGAGTGGAGACTGTGAATCAAATGCGCTTCTGGAAGAATGGTCAAACATTCCCATAGACTATAGGTGTGTGCAGGGGGTGTGCCCGGTGTGCCTCGACACACCATAATCACTATGTGCAGTGCCAATTCCCCCTGCTGCCTAGGCCACCCCCCCCATGTTGCCCCCCCACTCTGCAGTGCTGCTGGCCTCCCTCCTCCCCAACTGGCTGCTGCCGGGGATATTTCAGGATAGAGAGTGGGGGAAGGGGCTAGTAAATATTTAATTTAATGTCCCCTTCCTTTTCTAAATGAACACAGTGAACACACTCCCTGGTGTCCATTCATAACTGAAGCATAGTAAACTGTTTACTGAGCTTCAGTTTGTGAAGGGGGGAGCAAGGGAGCACGCAGGGTGGCCATGGGCAGCAGAAAGAAGAGGAACAGGGACACAATGAGTGGATTAGTACCGTTCCCCTGTGTTTTCCTCCTGTGGCAGCTTAACCACTTCAATACCAGGCATTTTCACCCCCTTCCTGCCCAGGCCAATTTTCAGCTTTCAGCGCTGCGACACTTTGAATGACAATTTCGCGGTCATGCCACACTGTACACAAATGAAATGTTCATAATTTATTTTTTTCCCCACAAATAGAGCTTTATTTTGGTGATAATTGATCACCTCTGCGGTTTCTGTGCCATCAATTGTCGCCACTGTGCCATTAATTGTTGCCACTGTGCCATCAAACGTAGCCACTGTGCCATTTATTGTCACCACTGTGCCCACCAATTGTTGCCACTGTGCCCATCAATTGCCGCCAGTTTGCCCCTTAAAATGCCACCAGGTTGCCCCTTAAAATGCCACCAGATTGCGCCTTAGAATGCTGCCAGTTTGCCCCTTAAAATGCTGCCAGATTGCCCCCCGCCCAGCACTTACCTTTCTTGGATAAGCCATCGATGTCACTTCAGCCAATCAGGTTACCGGTATCCAGAACCAGTGAACCTGATTGGCTGAGATGCCTGTCAGTGTTAACCAGGGAACGCTCACCCCCTGCGTCCCCTGGTTAACTATTTGGAAGCCGATTACAGCCCTCAGGCTGGCTCTGATAGGCACTTCCAAAGCCAACCAGCTGCCGTTATTCAGATGGCCGGCGCTCACTAGGGGGCCAGCCATCTGAATAGTGGGCGGCAGCGACAATACATAGATTTATGCAATGCATGAATCTATGTATTGTATTTCAGTGGCGGTGCAGGAGCGAGAGGGGGCGGCGCTCCTGCGCCCTCTATGGACGCACTGCCACTGCCACTTCCTGAAAATACAACATCATCCGCCTTAAAACAAGGATATGCGCTTTACTATGATTTCACTTCCATAAAAATGTAAATTTCCACTTATTTCATTAAACTCCATCAGCATATGCGCGCTGATCCGTCCCCGAACGCATGCTCGTAGTTCTTCTATTTTGCAAAGCCGCAACTTTTATAACTCCTAATAGCTCATTATATATGATTGAGGCCCGTTCTGGACCTACACATTGATCTCCAGAGTTTTGTTAGATACAAAAACAATGTTACGGCAAACGGTTTCCCGGCAAAAAAAAAAAAAACGGTTTTGATTTCCAACAATGCAATAGTTGCAAATGCTAATGTTATAGATTTGGAATCCCGGGTTGCAGTTCATTAAACAAAATGGTGTAAAAATCACAGAACTGCACTACAAGTGAATTAACATTACTTAATCACAGGCCGTTAATACGAATTTTCTGGAAAATGCCCAAATAATGATACTTCTGACAATTTCAAGGGTGCTTACCTTAATTATGAACTTTTGCTTTATGTAAAGAGCATGTCAGTTTTAATTACTCATCTTGTTAGTATTTCAGAATGGAACTAGCTCAGATCAACAGCAGTGGGCTGTGCGGAGTATTTGGAGAAAAGGTCTAATCACATCTCTATCCGTATTTGTGTATTACTTGGCAAGACAAAGCCTCCAATGGATCGTTTTTTTGTTTTTTTTGTGCATTGGTGTTTTTTGTCCCCCCCCCTCCCCCTCCCTCATCAGCTAGGTCTCTGCAGAGTTCTCCAATCAGATGCATTTTTAATGTCTCTGGTTTCTGTAATATTAATTTACATGATGACTTTGATACAATGATTACATTAATGAAGTGTCAACAGTGAAAGGAGCGCATTTGAATATTATTCGCATTTGATATTCCGACTGCAGGTTTGTTCAACTGAGATGTTAAAAATGAAACCAACTCTAATATAATGAATAGCAATCGGTGGAGGACAAAGTCACGAAAGAGTCCCTGCCAGTGGCGGTGCGTCTATAGAGGGCGCTGGAGCGCCGCCCCCTCTGGCTCCGCACCGCCACTGACTAATAACATAGATTCATTGCATTGCATGAATGTATGTTATTGTCGCCGCTGCCGCTGGTCTATTCAGATGGCCAGACATAGAGCGCCGGCCACCTGAATAACGGCAGCTGGTTGGCTGTACAGAAGTGCAGCGGCTCTGATAGGCTTTCCGAGTACAGCCCTCAGGCTGTAGTCCGCTTCCGAATGCTTATCCTCGGGACAAACTGGCGGTGCGCTCCTTGGATAAGACTGACAGGCGTCTCAGCCAATCAGGTTCACCGGTTCTGGCTATCGGTAACCTGATTGAGCTATGACTAAGCATTGGTTATCAATGTGAAACTAGTTAGCTCTATTACCCCACTGCTTGCTGTTTTTTTCTTGCTTTTGTAGTATTTTTTACCAGAATAAAAGGCACCACCTTTTTACCTTTTATTGGAGTGCGGCTGTCCAAAATGTATTTCCTCCCATTTATGCTCTGTGCATTGCCTGCACCCACTGGATTTTGGGCTATTTTATTCACCACTGAGGTACATCATCTGGAGCGGCGGTTCCTTCTTTCTGGCTATCGGTAACCTGATTGGCTGAAGCGTCATCGAGGGCGGGAGAAGACATCGAGGGACGTGGATGGCTGACTCCAGTAAAGAAAAGTGCTGTTGGGGGGGGGGGGGGGGGGAATTTTACAGGGCACAGCAGCGACAAAGGGCACAGTGACATCAATGGGCACAGTGACGACAATGGGGACAATTGGCACAGCGGCATGAATGGTCACAGTGGGGACAATTTGGCACAGTGTGAACAATGTGGCACAGTGGGGACAATTTGGCACAGTGGGGACAATTTGGCACAGTGGCGACAATTAAAGGGCACAGTGACATCAATGGGCACAGTGGCGAAAATTAAAGGGCACAGTGGTGACAATTAAAGGGCACAGTGGCGACAATTGATGGCACAGTGGCTGTGTTTGATGGCATGGCACAGTGGTTGCGTTTGATGGCATGTACACACGGTCTGACTTTTTGCCAACAAACTTCAAAATTTGCGTTTTCCAAAAATCCGACCGTGTGTACGAGGCTTTACACTGTACAATGTGACTCAGCACAAAAGAGATAAGCTGATTGGCTAAGATATTAAGTAAGATACATCATTCACTAACTACACTGCCCTGTGCCCATTCGAAAGAACGATACAGGTACACAAATTTACGAACAGACAAAGAAACGGATTTACAAAACACACAAATGAAAATACGAACATACGAATGAAAATACGAACAGACAAAGGATTTAAAATACGGAATGCAAATCGTTCGTTATAGATGTCTTTTTCGTTCTTTTGCTGTTTCAGTGTTTCGTATTTTAGTAAGATTGTCCAATCGTACTTTCGTATTTTCGCTTGTTCGTTATTTTGCTTATTCGTAATTCCGTAATTTTCGTATTTTGGTTCTTTCAGCTTTTCGGATGTTCGAATTGATCCGAATGTACGAAAACTAACAAATTCGTACGAAAATCCATTTGTTACGAACGGGAACGCACATGTCTATCAGACATATTCAGCCAATGCAAGAGGGGGAGAGAGGTGGAGGTGAGAAAGAGAGAGGGGTAATAGGGAGATCCGATGATGCAGACATTAGTAATAATCACAGGAAAATTAGGCAGCCACGAGCCCCCTGTGAGTGTGAGGCCTTAGGTGACCGCCTTATTTGCCTAATTAGAGAGGGCAAATAAGGCGGCCTTAGGTCCAGGGCCGGCCTTAGGTGTTCAGGCGCCCTGTACGAGCTAATCCTGTGGCGCCCCCCACCATCTTCACCGCTCGCCCCCTAGTCACCAAAACATACACAATGAGGAAAAAATATTTATAACAAATAATAATTGTATTTTACATCTTTTTTTTTCTTATGTTAAGTCCCTTATATCCTCCTCCCCTTTTGTGTGTAGGCTGGCTATAAAAAGTAAATACATTTTCTTTTTTCTTTTTATTTGAAAAAGCAGATGCATGCAGGGCCAGGGGCTCAGTGTGATTTACCTTTCGGTGGAGTGTGTGGCTATGCACTTAAAAATGGCGCCACCCGGTACTTAGACGCCACTGCGCATGCGCCGTCTGCCCGAGAATAGCCGAGAGTTTTCAGGCTTTCCTGAGCAGCGGCGGCGTATACGCAGTGTGCCTGTCGAGGTCGGCAGCAGCCATTTTTTTCAGGTGCTGCAGCCGATGCGTTGCTCTTCACCCAGTCCCAGGGCAGTACTGGGTGAAGGACCTGGACCTGGAAGCGCGCAGGGGGACCTGGCAGCGCCTGCTGTTGCGACTCGTAGGAGTCGGACTCCTGTGATGATCATGTGAGTAACTGACTGACTCATATTCTGCGAGCTGTGATGGCCGCACGGCGCCCCTGTTGCCCATGGCGCCCTGTGCGGCCGCACAGCTCGCACACCCCAAAGGCCGGCCCTGGCCGCCTCTGCTCTCCGCCCCCTTTTTTATGAACTCTGAGACAAACTTATAAATTCATCACGTTGAATGGATGTAGAGAAGACTGCAGATAGACAAATACAACTTATGTAGGAGGATTTGTTTCATCTATGTGTGTCACCGGAGGCCAGTCAATTCACTGGGTGTATGGAAGGGGTTACACTCACTTTAAATATAGTATCACCAGTTTGGAGTTGGTATAGACACATTTTAATTACAAGTTAATAGCATCTTGTACATCCATATCATATCACATGTAAATCTTATTACGGAAATTGGTTCTGATTAACCTCTGGCAAACACACAGTTTACATTAAATATACATGATGAAGATTATAGATTGATCATTAACACATTTTGCAATAGGCATCATCAGGAAGATACAGGCAAGTAATAAAGATGTCAAGTGATTGATTTAAAACAAACAGCGCTTGCCCCACCCCACTTCTATATAATGGAAGCTATAGACATAGGGGTAGATCCACATACAAGTAGATCGGCGTAGCGTATGTGAGATACGCTACACCGCTGTAACTTACATTGGGCTGGTTTGAATCCTCAAAGAATTTGCGCCGTAAGTTACGGCGGCGTATCGTATCTCTGACGGCGGAATTCAAATAGGCGATTAGGGGGCGTGATTCATTTAAATGAAGCGCGTCCCCGCGCCGAAATCACTGTGCATGCGTCTCTCCCGAAATTTCCTGACGTGCATTGCGCTATATGACGGCGCTAGGACGTCATTTTTTTTTAACTTAGACGTGAGTTACGTCCATCCCTATTCACGGACAACTTCCGCACACAAAAAAAAATTCAAGTTTCGACGCGGGAACGACGGCCATACTTAACATGGCAAAACTAACTATACGCCGCAAAATACCAGCTTTAACTATACGCCGGAAAAAAGCAGACTACAGACGACGTAAGAAGATGCGACGGCCACGCGTACGTTTGTGGATCGTCGTAAATCGCTAATTTGCATACCCGACGCGGAAAACGACGCAAACTCCACCCAGCGGGCGCCGAAATATTGCATCTACGCTCCGAAGGCGTACGAAGCCGTACGCCTGTCGGATCGAACCCAGATGCCGTCGTATCTCGGTTTGAGGATTCAAACTAAAGATACAACGCGGGAAATTTGAAAGTACGCCGGCGTATCAAATTTCATGAATCAGGTTTACATTCACTTTAATAGGTAGATCCACAGAGAGATCTCTGTGGATCTACCTATTAAAGTGAATGTAAACCTGATTCATGAAATTTGAGCTGGGCACATATATCTGCGGTATTTTGTTATCTCTTTCCAATGAGCCAAGTCTTATGCCGCGTACACACGATCGTTTTTCGGGATGTAAAATTTATAATTTTTTTAAATGTCATTAAAAACGATCGTGTGTGGGCTCCAGAGCATTTTTCACAATGTAAAAAATGGCCATTAAAAATTTAGAACATTCTCTAAATTTTCACGTCGTTTTTAACGTTGTCGTTTTTAACGTCGTAAAAAATGGTCGTGTGTGGGCTTTAACGACGTGAAAAAAACGCGCATGCTCAGAAGCAAGTGATGAGACGGGAGCGCTCGATCTGGTAAAACTAGCGTTCGTAATGGAGTAAGCACATTCATCACGCTGTAACAGACTGAAAGGCGCGGATCGTCTTTTACTAACAAAAAATCAGCAAAAGCAGCCCCAAGGGTTGCGTCATCCGCATGGAACTTCCCCTTTATAGTGCCGTCGTACGTGTTGTACGTCACTGCACTTTGCTAAAGCATTTTTTTTGTTCACGATCTTGTGTAGGCAAGGCCGGCTTAACAATAATCGGGTTGAAAAAAACGTTGTCAAAATATTATCTCTAATGAAAGTGTTGGGAACTGTTGCCCTCTCCTCCACAGCGCAGTTTACACCCAGGGGGTTGCTTGGGGAGGAGGGCAATGCCCTGGTCATTTGTTATGAACTTGGTCCATTAACAATGTTTGAGTTGATCTGTGACTGTATACTTACTGTTGTTATGGGCAGTTTTGAATGTACGTCAGGTCATGTTTCAGTTTAATATATGTCTACTTCTTTCTATGAATGTATAAAACTTCAATAAAAACTATTGAAAAGAAAAAAACCTTTTTTTTTTCTAGACCATTAAAAATGGTCGTGTGTACGCGGCATCATAGCTCTCTTCTGTTATCAGCCTTAGAACTCCTGACATATTTTTTGACTTTTTAGACAAAAGCAGCCGGAATCTTTTGTCAAAGGAGGTTGCTAAAATAGATTGGCAGAGAGCAGCTCCTATTACAAAACAGCTCTGAGAGTCTCTGCCTATGATGAGAGGGGGTGTGTGCCTTTCCTCCAATTAGCAATGTTAGCTATCTTGGCTGTATGCCCAAACATCACTCTCTGTGTTAACCAGGAAGAGAACATTTCTTAACAAAATCTGAACTTTCTAAACAGTATATAAATGTGAACACAGCAGATATACACATAAAACCTATGAAGGGAGATCTGGCTCATCTCTGTGTATCATCTGAGGCTGTTCACTTCACTGGGTGTATGGAGGGTTTACATCCACTTTAATCAATACATACACTGGTTAATGTCAAAAATAACAATCATAACCAAGTAGCAAATAATAAATTAATAATTTTTAATAAAATAATAATAATTCTAGTCCAGAATTAGTTGTTTGTGTGCTCTTTTAGTCAATAGTTTTAGTTTAGACCTGTCTTTCATTAGGAGGTTGCTTTTTAACACCTCATAAGTTGTGGAATCTTCCATTAACCTATTAAGCTCCTTGTAGTAGTACTCCTTGCTAAGGATTTTAATTTGATTAATTTCTATTTTTAATATATTTTATATTATATATATTATATATTATATTTTTTTTCCATGTTACTTTATTTTACTTTAACTTTAATTTTAATTTAATTTATTTCATTATTTTCCTTTTTTTATTTCCCATAATCATCTTTCTAAATTCTTCATCCAGTAACTACTTGTCTCCGCCCCCTACCCTCCTCCGAGCACCCTCCTTTTTTTCCCACCCCCTACCCACAACTCTTCAATGTCAGAGAGTGTAAAAATCTTATCAAAGTCACTCAAAGTTGTATCAAAGTCGGACTCCAAAGTTGCACGGAAAATCAAGCAACTTTGGAGTCTGGCTTTGATACAACTTTGAGTGACTTTGGGGTAGATTCACTAAGGGCATCCTAACTTTGCGGCGGCGTAGCGTATCGTGTTTACACTATGCCGCCGTAAGTTAACGAGGCAAGTACATGATTCACAAAGTACTTGCCTGCTAAGTTAAGGCGGCGTAGCCCAAAGCGAGCGGGCATAAGGGCGCCTAATTCAAAATAGGCGTGTTTTCTGTTAATGGGGCTTGACCTGACGTGATTGACGTTTTTTTGGAACGGCGCCTACATATCCCAGTGTGCATTGCGGCAAAGTACGCCGCACGGGCCTATTGGTTTAGACATGACCGTAAATGACGTAAATCCCTATTCACGGACGACTTACGCAAACGACGTAACATTTTCGAATTTCGACGCGGGAACGACGGCCATACTTAACATTGGCTACGCCACCTAGGGGGCATGTTTATCTTTTGGCGGCCTATCTCTTACGGAAACGGCGTATCTGTACTGCGTCGGCCGGGCTTTCGTTCGTGAATAGGCGTATCTAGTGATTTACATATTTTACGCCGACCGCAATGGAAGCGCCACCTAGCGGCCAGCCTAAATATTGCACCCTAAGATAGGACGGCGCAAGCCGTCGTATCTTAGCTAGGTTTAAGTGTATCTCTGTTTGAGAATTAGATAGGTTTAAGTGTATCTCTGTTTGAGAATACACTTAAACTTAGGTCGGCGTAGATTCCGAGTTAGGTCTACTGATACGCCGGCCTAACTGTTAGTGAATGTACCCCTTTGATAAGATTTTTACACTCTCTGACATTGAAGTTGTGTCGAAGTCGGATCAAAGTAGTGCAGAAAACTTTTCTGAAGTCGCAGCAACTTCAGTAGTGTTAAATGGAACGGCTCTCATAGAGTTTCATATAATTTCACATGTCCTGTGACTTGGGGGTCTCACCAGTCAGATCCTAAGTCACACAAGTGTGAAAGGAGCCTTAAAGGGGTTGTAAAGGTAAAAGTTTTTTTACCTTAATGCATTCTATCCATTAAGGTGAAAAAACCTCTGCAGATTAGAGGCCCCCCGAACCACCCATTTACTTACCTGACCCCTCGAAAGTCCCGCACTGTGAACGCACAGGCTTCTCGGCCGTCTTCCCGGTTCATTCATTAGTTGATTGAAAGCAGCGCAGTCATTGGCTCGCGCTGCTGTCAATCACATCTAATGACGCGGAGCATCGGGGGGGGGGGGGTGGGGCCGAGTTATACAGTCGGCGGCTATGGCCGCCGGCTGTATCACCGGAGAGCGCCCGCAAGAACTTAACACCATGCAAGGTGTTGAGTCCTTGCGGGTTGGAGCCAAGACAAGCCGAAGGACCCCAGAAGACCAGGTTTGGGGGCACTCTGTGCAAAACGAGCTGCACAGTGGAGGTAAGTATAACATGTTTGTTATTTAATTTTTTTTTTTACTTTAGTGATCCTTTAAAGGGGTTGTAAAGGTTCATGTTTTTGCATTAAGGTGAAAAAACATTTAATGTTTGCCGCCCCCCCCCCTTTTTACTTACCTGAGCCCTCGAAAGTCCCGCAACGTGAATGCTGTATCACTGTATCCGACTGTATCACTGTATCACGGGAGCGCACACGCAATCTAACCCCCTTGGGAGATCGCTTCCCAGAACGGGGGTTAGCTGATGCAGGGAGGAGCTGAGACAGCCGCCGAGGGACCCCAGAAGACGAGGATCGGAGCCACTCTGTGCAAAACGAACTGCACAGTGGAGGTAAGTCCTCTTTCACACGGGACGGATCCTTGATGATCCGCCCCGTGAACCTCCGATTGCTCAGCGGGGATCGCTCCGCTGAGCCGACGGATGACAGGACGGGTCTTCCTTCATCTGCAGAATCGGAAGATTGCGGAACCGGGCGAGATCGGGTGTCAGAGGATGTTCATCCGCTGACACCCGCAATCTCATAGGGATCAATGTAAATCCCTTTTTCATGCGTACACGGATGGATGAAAAAGCGGACATAAGGTCCTCCCGTGTGAAAGAGCCCTAAGTATGGCATGTTTTTTATTAAAAAAAAAAAAAGGAAGCTTTACAACCCCTTTAAGCCTCATACACACAATCGGATTATCCAACGGGAATTGTGTGATGACAGGCTGTTGTCGGAAAATCCAACCGTTTGTATGCTCCATCGGCCAATTGTTGTTGGATTTTCTGCGGACAAATGTGGGATAGCATGCTTTAAAATTGTCTCCCAACAATTGTGTGTTGCCGGACAGACCTCCAAAGCACAAACACGCATGCTCAGAAGCAATGCTCACCACAACACAACATTAGCAGAAGTTGCCCAAAGGGTGGCGCTAAAGAGCAGGAAAAACACAGGGCCAGATCCACAAAAGGGATACGCAGGCGTATCTTCTGATACGCCGTCGTATCCCTGTTTCTATTTATGCGGCTGATTCATAGAATCAGTTACGCATAGATATCCCTAAGATCCGACAGGTGTAATGGACTTACACTGTTGGATCTTAGGATGCAGTACCGCGGGGGGCATTTCTCGTCGAAATCCAGCGTCGGGTATGCAAATTAGCACTTACGGAGATCCACTAAGCTTTTTCCCTTCGTTAAGTCTCCGTAAGTGTTAGTTTGCCGCCGCAAAGATAGGGCTGCTTTTACAAAGTGTAAAGTTAGTACACCATGTAAAAGTATACCCGCGTCGCTGTCAAATTTCTTTTTAAAAAAAAATTTTTCCCGCCGCATCTCTTTTTTACCCGTCGCGATTCACAAAACTCGGCGCAACGTAACGTAACGCAAAGCACGTCGGAAAAATAGCGTCGGGAGCATGCGCAGTACGTCCGGCGCGGGAGCGCGCCTAATTTAAATGGGACTCGCCCCATTTGAATTGGCCCGCCTTGCACCGGACGGATTTAAGTTAAACCGCTGCAAATTTCCAGGTAAGTGCTTTGTGGATCGGGCACTAACTTGGGCAATTTGCGGCGGTGTAACTTAAATCACAAAAGTTACGTTGCGCCCGCTCGTTGTGGATCTGGCCCACAATTCTTTGCCGTTTGTATGCAAGTCAAGTTCCCGCCCAACGCCCTTCGGACAAAAGTCATACGCTTTGTCCGCAGAAAATCGGATCGTGTGTATGAGGCTTTCAGTAAGTCTTTTTTTTTTTCTTTAAAGTTAACTTGCAACAGGAAAACTTAGAGTCCAGGAAGGAAAAAAATAAAAAAAAAACATGGAGAGTTGAGCCCATGACTGGTTGATAGCACTTAATAACACTGTATTTCATCCACTTTATTTTAGACACAGCCTCTTCCATTCCCAAATTACTGACAAGTAAATTGTATTTGTCAAAGTGTGCCATACAAAAAAAAATAAAAAAGGAAGAAAATTAAATGTTTTCCTTCTGCCGGCACGTCCCTTTCTGATCACGCCCCAGTAGTTAGTTTCGCACAGCCTGGTACACGGGAACATCTGGAAGGAAATGATATTAATATTTCTTTGTTCCTTAAAAATGCTTATTGATTTTGTGCTATTGTTGTGTCCTCCATTTAGCGCACAGCTTGGAGCGCCAATGATGATTGTTAAATTATTGCAATTATGTACCGAAAGAAAAGAGGAGAAGACGGAGATGAAGGCATCTGAACACCTTTTGTGTCACACTTGAGATTGAGAATGAAATATTTTACCTTTTAACGATGCGCTTCGCGTGGTTCCTGCCATCTTTGTTCTAGCTACAGGTGAAACTGATTAACAACTGTTTGGTTTGATTGCCTTAGAAATAAAAATAACTAACAAAATGAAGACTTCGAATTTAATGTAAATTTTTTTCAGATCGTACATTAGGTTTGCTTGCAATTTCCATTATATCTTAATTACATCTTTCTTAACCACTGCAGCCAAGGAAGAAATGGCTGCCCAATGATCGGGCCATTTTTTGCGATTCGACACAGCGTCGCTTTAACTGACAATTGCGCGGTCGTGCGACACTGTACCCAAACAAAATTGACATCCTTTTTTCCACACAAATAAAGCTTTCTTTTGGTGGTATTTGATCACCTCTGCGATTTTAATTTTTTGCGCTATAAACAAAAAAAGAGCGCCAATTTCGAAAAAAAAAACACAATGGCCCAGGCTCACAGAGAGCGGGCGCAAATTACGCCGCCGTAGCGCAAATAATATACGCTACGCCAACACAGCGCAGAAAGGCAAGCATGGAATTCACAAAGCCAGTGCTCCCAAAACTGCGCTTGGTTTCGAAGGCGTAAGACGGCGTAGGTGAAAGTGGGCGTGACCCATGCAAATGAGGCGTGACCCCATGCAAATGATGGGACGAGCACCAGACAGATGGTATAACGAACTGCGCATGCGTCGTGACGTGGACGCATCCCCGTGCGCATGCTCACAACCACGTGGGAACAACTGCCTAAGCTACGCAGGATCACTGCGTACGCCCTGAACGTAATCTACGCCCAGTCACACACGTCCAACGTAAATTACGCCGGCTTGTGTTCCCTGGTGCAGACTTTTCCATGTCTGCTGCTGGGTTACACCTCCTTTATGGGGCATAACTTTACGCCGGACGTGTAACTTACGCGCACTGCGTCAGGCATACGTACGTTCGTGAATCGCCGCATTTTCCTCATTTGCACATAACATCGTGCCCGGGCCTCCGACGGTCATCCGGAAATCTCTATGGTCCTCATCCGACGCCGGCTGATTTATTCTCCGGGCCCCCAATGGCACGGGAGAGCCCGGAGAAGCACCGGATGGTGGAGGGAGGGGGGACGTCCCCTCCCACTGCCTATAAGAACGATCAAGCGGTGGAACTGCCGCTTTGATCATTCTTATGGTGCGCAGAAATGCCGGCAGAAGAGAAGGATATCTGAATGATGCCAGTAGCTGCAGGCATCATTCAGATATCACCCCCCTTAATGTCCAGGACGTCATATGACGTCCTACGGTAGGGAAGTGGTTAAAGAAGGCCCTATATAAAGTGTTCCGGTGGGTGTATGTACCGTATATACTCGAGTATAAGCTGACCCGAATATAAGCTGAGGGCCTAATTTTACCACAAAAAAAGGGAAAACTTATTGACTCGAGTATAAGCCGAGGGTGAGAATGCAGCAGCTACTGTAAGCAGAAAAGTGGGTCAACAGTACCCATTTGCAGCTTCACTGTGCCCATTTGCAGCCTGACCTCACTGTGCCCATTTGCAGCCTGACCTCACTGTGCCCATTTGCAGCCTGACCTCACTGTGCCCATTGCAGCTCTTCAACTCGACCGTCCTCTCACCTACATTCTCTCTACTGTAAACGGCAGGTCCCGTTACCTTTGCAGCCTGACCTCACCGTGCCCATTGCAGAATCTGATCTGTGTACCCGAGTCTGTGACATATTTAGACGGCGGTCGTGCAGTTTTAAAAACTTGCGCTCCTCCTTGTGCTGTTCCATGATAGGCGGAACACTCGGTTTACCAGCAAACACTGTGTTCAGCGTTCCGCCTATCACGGATGTCCTCTCGTCTATCACGAACGAGAGGGCGATCGTCATAGGCAGAAAACTGAAAACAGGCGGAAAACTCGGTTTCCCAGCAAACGCGGTGTTCAGTGTTCCGCCTATCACAATCGCCCTCTCGTTCGTGATAGACGAGAGGATGAGAGGACAATCGTGATAGGTGGAACACTGAACACAGTGTTTGCTGGGAAACCGAGTGTTCCGCCTATCACGGAACAGCACAAGGAGCAGTGTTACCAAAATACAAAATTGAAAGTTACCGACAAGACACAAGAAATTTACTGGCGCAACCAAGTTTTTACTGGCATTTCACAAAAGTTACTAAATTAAATTTTTAGGTGCAAATTTCAGTAATTAGGCTACAAACAAGTACGCTAGGCAAATAGCAATGTGATTTAAGGTAAAAAAAAACATATTTTTGTTATTTTCGATATAATAAGGGCAAATTATTTGGTCACATCACCCCCTGCCTCCATTCCCCTCTGCCACCAACACCCCCTGCCTTCATCCCACTTTGCGGTGCCACAATCTCCGCCTGCCTCCAATCTCCCCCTGCCTCCAATCTCCCCCTTCCTCCAATCTCCCTCTGCCTCCAATCTCCCCCTGCCTCCATCGTCCCCTGCCTCCATCCCCCTCTGCGGTGCCACTAACACCCCCTGCCTCCAATCTCCCCCTGCCTCCATCCCCCTCTGCGGTGCCACCGCAGCCACCATCACCCCCTGCCTCCAATCTCCATGCGCAGTTCCAAGCCGAACCAATCTCGGCTATTTTCACTGGCACATTCCCGCAACCACGGACATTTACGAACGGGGGAAAAAAGTGCCAGTTTTTACGAACTGTCCGTCAAAATATGGACGGTTGGCAACACCGACAAGGAGGAGCGAGAGTTTTTAAAACTGCACGGCCGCCGTCTGAATATGTCACGGACTCGGGTACACAGATCGGATTCTGCAATGGGCACGGTGAGGTCAGGCAGCAATGGACTCAGATACCAACTCGAGAATAAGCCGAGGGGGTCATTTTCAGCCCAAAAAAAGGGCTGAAAAAATCGGCTTATACTCGAGTATATACGGTAATCTTAGTGGTGCTGGACTGGGCAGATAAGACTGAAAAGAAATCCAAAGCAGCCACTACTGTACATCTATGGGGACAAGGGTCTCATCCCCACAACCCTTGCCCGGTGGTTGTGGGAGTATGCGGGCGGGAGGTTTATCAGAATCTGGAAGACCCCTTTAACAAAGGGGACCCCCAGATCCTGACCCCCCCCCCCGTGTGAAATGGTAATGGGGTACACTGTACCCCTACCATTTCACGAAGGAAGTGTAAAGTCTTGTAAAAAAAACACACACTGACACCACAGAATAAAGTCCTTTATTAATAAAAAAGAAAAAAACTCCAGCTGTGATAATCCACTCGTTCCCGGCTTCCCTGCGTTGTCCTGATCCTGCGACGGCTGCGGGTGATCTCCAGCGATGAGAAGATCCTGCGACGGGTGATCTCCGCTCCAGCGATGAGAAGATCCATCCATCCAGCGCAGCAGCATCCCCGACCTCCTCTCACCGCTGGACACAGCCCAGCGAATGACGCGACTGCAGCTGTGACATTACTTATATAGAGGAGGCAGGGCCACCCGTCACATGACCCCGCCCCCTCTGACGTACCCTCTGCTACGTCACTGGGGAAGCCCAGGAAGAGGAAAGACCTTGGGCTTACCCAGTGAAGTAGCAGAGGGTACGTCAGAGGGGGCGGGGTCACGTGACGGGTGGCCCTGCCTCCTCTATATAAGTAATGTCACAGCTGCAGTCGCTCATTCGCTGGGCTGTGTCCAGCGGTGAGAGGAGGTCCGGGATGCTGCTGCGCTGGATGGATGGATCTTCTCATCGCTGGAGCGGAGATCACCCGACGCAGGATCTCTCATTACCATTTCACACAGGGGGGGGTCAGGATCTGGGGGTCCCCTTTGTTAAAGGGGTCTTCCAGATTCTGATAAACCTCCCGCCCGCATACCCCCACAACCACCGGGCAAGGGTTGTGGGGATGAGACCCTTGTCCCCATCAACATGGGGACATCCTCCCAATGTTGAGGGCATGTGGCCTGGTGCGGTTCAGGAGAGGGGGGGGGCGCACTCTGTCCCCCCCTCTTTTCTGCGGCCGGCCAGGTCAACGTGCTCGGATAACGGGTCTGGTTATGGATATTTAGGGGGAACCGCACGTCATTTTTTTTTTAAATTGACGGCGGGGTTCCCCTTAATATCCATACCAGACCTAAAGGGTCTGGTTATTGAATTTGCGGGGACCTTCGCGCATTTTTTTTTCTAAAAGTCCGTGTCCCATTGACTACAATGGGGTTCGAAGTTCGGGTTCCCGAACCCAAACTTTTTTTTTTTAAGGTTCGGACCCGAACCCGAACATCCAGGTGTCCGCTCAACTCTACTGATAAGCTACAATGTATTCCATTTTTGTTCTTGGAATTAAATATACTTAAAGTGATTTCAACAGCTGATTATTTCAAAAGGAAATCTGGCTTTTTCCATTCTATGGATTGTCATCTGCCCTTTTTTTTTTCTTTCCTGAACAATTACAATCTTGCTGTCAGTCATTGCACTGTATTTATTACCACAGCGACCCTTCACTATCAATGATATCTTAACATATGCATTATTTATGCAAAAACAGCAGAATGGTTTGACATTTGTCCCGAACATATCTGCTACTTAATTACAAGCCTGCCCTGCGTGTGCTGAAAAATGTAAATTCCCGGCTCCGGAGCCTCTATGTAATATCATTCGGCACAGTTTGAAGTTTGTCTAGGATCGCACAGTAGGGCCACCCCACATTTGGGGAAATCATTTAGTAGAATTATAGTCTTCGAGAGGCGAGCTACTTAAGAGCAAATCAGGTCAAAAAGGCATTGAGATCATGATGAGAATACGGGGATAATTTATCAAGTCCTGAAACGTAATACTACAGTGCCAAGTGCTAACTGTTAAATCAAACATTTGCATAAAAGTTCCCTTTCAAAAATCAAATTGCTTGGTGGGAGCCATTTGTATTGTGTGATGTACGGGCTGGCTGGGTGACGCGAGGAGCAGCAGAACATCCAACGCCGCAGTCGTGAGCGCGAAAACGCAGCCATACTGACCTTGCAAACGGCCCCTCCCAACTTCAATTGTCCAGGAGACCTAATGAAGGCCTCAAATTGAAATTACTTTTGGCTGGATTCAGGTAGCTGCGCCCCTTCTTACGGCGGCGCAGCGTATCGTATTTACGCTGCGCCGCAGTAAGTTTGAGAGGCAAGTGCTGTATTCACAAAGCACTTGCCTCCTAACTTACGGCGGCGTAGCGTAAATGGGGCCAGCGTAAGCGCGCGTCATTCAAATGATGTTTGAGGGGGGGCGTGTTTTATTTAAATTAGGTTGACCCCGCGTATCTTACGCATGCGATGTTCGTGAAAAAATCCCAGTGCGCATGCTCGAAATTCCGGCGCAAATCATCATTGCTTTCGACGTGAACGTAAATTAGGTCCAGCCCTATTCGCGAACGACTTACGCAAACGACGTAATAAATTCAAATTTCGTAGCGGGAACGACATCCATACTTAACATTGGCTGCATCACCTAATAGCAGGAGCAACCTTACGCTGAAAAAGCCTAACGTAAACGACGTAAATAAATTGCGCCGGCCGTACGTACGTTTGTGAATCGGCGTATCTAGGTAATTTGCATATTCTACGCCGAAAACAACGGAAGCGCCCCTAGCGGCCAACGTAATATTGCACACAATTCTACGCTGCCGCATTCAAGTTACTTCGGCGGAGAAAGCCTATTTTTTTAGCGTATCTGCCTTTGAGAATCAGCGTAACGATACACCGGCGCACATTTGAAATTACTGCGGCGTATCTGGAGATACGTCGCCGTAAAAGCTTCCTGAATCTACCCCTTTGGAGGGGCGTGTACGCCGATTTACGCCTAGAATATGTAAATCAGCTAGATACGCCTATTCACATCGAAAGCATTGGCTTTTTGCAGGGTTAATTTGGAGCATGCGCACTGGGATACTTTCACGGACGGCGCATGCACCGTTCTGAAAAAGCGTCATTTACGTTGGGTCACAATACATTTACATAATACACGCCCACATCGTCCACATTTGAATTAGGCGGGCTTATGCTGGCCTATTCACGATACGCCGCCGCAACTTTGCTTGGTGAATACTGCACTTGCTCACTCCTCATTTGCATATTCGTCGCGTAAATAAACCGAAACGCCACCTAGCGGCCGGCCTGGAATTGCAGCCTAAGATCCGACGGTGTTACACCTGTCGGATCTTAAGGCTATCTATGCGTAACTGATTCTATGAATCAGTCGCATAGATACGACCGGCACAACTCAGAGATACGACGGTGTATCAGGAGATACACCATTGTATCTCTATGTGAATCTGGCCCTTTAAATCTAGCTGATATTCATTGTATGTCTCAGAGCAGGTGGAGAACAAAATTGCATGGGGGGGGGGGGGGGATTTTTTTTGCCCAGGGTCCAATCAACATTAAAAACAGCCCTGAACCCTACTCCCACCACAGTCCTGATTTCTGGTGTGGGATTATGGGAGGTTCAGGAGATTATGTAGAAATATTTTTTTGTTTTTTAATTACATTTAACGATTTTTTTAATAAATGCATACCACGACAAAAGGGTGGGATTTTATATCTGCCTGGAGATCTACGTTAAACGACAAGCGAGTCGCTGGGAAGAAATTTTTTATGAGGCGGCAATTGCTAGTCATAGACTTTAATGTTTGTCAAAAAGGGCATTAAAATGTCAATGGTCCGGCTCCTGTCTGCACCTAATCTAACCCATTACAGGATCGCTATTTCACAAATAGCTCTACTCTTCAAAATCCCAGAGAGACAGAGAAAATGTTGTTGTTAAAACCAATTACCAACTCATTAGGGCTCCATATATTCCTCACGTTGCAATTTAATTTGCATCTTTTTCACAACACGTTCGTTTTCCCAGGTATGAGCTGAAATATTACTTCTTCTCCTCCAGTACATTTTAGCTATACACTAGCTGAATATCCGGCGTTGCCCGGTCTTCCTATCTTAACCTTTTGGGGAGGAAAATCATAGTAATATAAATATACCCATCTTTTATATAAGGGTGTAGGTAAGGGTTAATTTAACTGTCATATATTTTTATTTGGCATATAAGTAATATGTGTACCAGGTATTATTGAAATATCTCCAGGCGTACAGAAGTTATGTGGGAACATACATTTCCCATTGATTTGCATGGGACTTTAAACAAAAACCCCGCCCCTCACAAATGGGGGTAGTTAAGGGATAAATTAACTATCCTATAGTTTAAGTGGACATATAAGTAACATGTGACCAAGTGTTATCGAAATATGTACAGCCATTTGGAAGTTATGAAGTAACATGTATTTCCCATAGAGTTGAATGGGACTTTAAAGAAAAACCCCGACCATGGCAAATGGGGGTGGGTAAGGGTTAAACCACCTATCCTATGTTTGTTGCTGACATATAAGTAACATGTGTGCCAAGTTTCATGTTAATATCTTTAGCCGTTTGGACGTGATGCTGGAACATACATACACACGTTGAGTTTTATATATATAGATTATCTCACAAAAGTAAGTACACCCCTCACATTTTTGTAACTATTTTATTCTATCTTTTCATGTGACAACACTGAAGAAATGACACTTTGCTACAATGTTGTGTAGTGATTGCACAGCTTGTGTAACAGTGTAAATTTGCTGTCCCCTCAAAATAACTCAACACACAGCCAGTAATGTCTAAACCACTGGCAACAAAAGTGAGTATACCCCTAAGAGCCGGTTCACACTGGGGCGACCTGGGATTCGACTTGAAGTCTCCCCAAGTCGTCCCAAGTCGCGCAGTTGAGAAAATCAATGGAAGTGAATGGAGCTGTCTTAACCCCCCTGGCGGTATTCCTGAGTCTGACTCGGGGTTCGATTTTTGTGCTAGGATCGGTAACCCCAGAGTCAGACTCGGGCTTGCCTTGCTGGATCCACAGACTGTGTTTACTTACCTTGTCCCTGGATCCAGCGATGCCACCGCGCTGTGTGAGTGAACGGGACCTCGCTCAATTCACACAGCGTCCTCCTGTGCCGCCGATCTCCGTTCCCTGCGACGTTACGACGCACGGGAGCGTAGAACGGCGCCAAATTCAAAAAGGTAAACAAACATTATACATACAGTATACTGTAATCTTATATATTACAGTACTATATGTAAAAAATACACACCCCCTTTGTCCCTAGTGGTCTGCCCAGTGTCCTACATGTACTTTTATATAATAAAAACTGTTCTTTCTCCCTGCAAACTGTAGATTGTCCATAGCAACCAAAAGTGTCGTCTTATGTCAAAAATGGTTTTAGAGCAGCTAGAAAACAGCGATAATAAATTATAATCACTTGCAGAATTGTGCGATAGCGATTTGTGGGGAAATTCGCTATAAAAAAATAAAAGTAATGACAGCGACAATTCTGCAACTGAGCAAATTTCAGTGTTTTTGAGTTGATTACATTATTGAATAATTTTTATTAGAATTATATTATTATTTGTTATAATTATTTATAATTATTTATTATATTATAATTTTGTTTTTAAAAAAATGTCATACCCGGGATGCCTACAAAACTCTTGTTTGGTCAGATTTAAGTGAGTTATTCCTAAGAATTACAGGCCTACAATATAAAACGCCAAATTTCCTTGCAAATAATGGTACCGCTTTCAGCACCTTTTTTCTGAAAGAATCATACCGCCAGGGAGGTTAATGTACACTACTGAAGTCGCTCCGACTTCAGAAAGGGTTCCTGTACTACTTCAATCCGACTTCTAGGCAACTTGTAGGCAACTTATACCCATTGATTTCAATGAAAGTCGCCTCAGAACTGTCTTAACTGAAGCAACTTTCCAGGAAGATAACATACATTTCTCAGGCAAACCCCTCCCGCAGAGCTGATTGTTGTTTGATTGGCCACTGGAAAGCCTCCTGTCTTGGAGGCGACTTGAAGTTGCCTTGTACTGTCCAGGAGGCGACTTGAAGTTGCCTTGTAAGTTGCCTGATGATTCATACTCAAGTCGTGTCCAAGTTGCCTCCCAAAGTCGTGCTGGAAGTCGTGTTGCCACTGTGTGAACCAACTCTAATGAAAATGTCCAAATTGGGGCCAATTCGCTATTTTTCCTCCCCGGTGTCATGTGACTTGTTAGTGTTACAAGGTCTCAGGTGTGAATGGGAAGAAGGTGTGTTAAATTTGGTGTTATCGCTCTCACTCTCTCATACTGGTCACTGGAAGTTCAACATGGCACCTCATGGCAAAGAACAATCTGATCAAAGGAAGAGCTGCGCTGTTGTAAACTAATGTGACACTAGTGATAATGAGGTGCTAGATAAATATCAATTAAAATTATGAAACACTGAAAAAAAATGATATCTGTAAATAGGTCTGTGAGACCTCAATAGGATAACACGAAGGGGTTAATTCCTAAATTAGGTAGAAACCTGAGAATTATCAAGTGAATAAATAGCAGTCCATGTGAACAAACCTAAAAAAAAAAAAACCCTTAGAAATACCATTAACAAGGCGTCAAAGGTAAAAAATTTGAATATAATAAAAATGAATGCAGAGTGTCCATATAAACTTAAATATCACCAGTGTTCAACGAATCCAATAGTCCAGGAAAAAGTCCTGACAGGATAGTGTCTCCACCAAACAATAACACTGCCGCTTACCAGATGGATGTGATCTCTAATTATAGGAGATCAATATGCGCATATGGTTGATATCCCAGCCTGGGGTCTCTATTGGTAGCAAAAATCCCTCAGTATGGTTCAATATTGCATAGAAGATGTATCAAACAACGTAGCAATCCAGGATGCACCACATTAAAAAGGAAGGGACTAGCATAGCGTAAAACCCTTAATAATGTAATAAGTAACATAAAAATGCACACTTACATCGAAGAAGTGAGATAAGGCATATAAAATACAATCGAGCTGGCCGGATCTTTGATTCAGTAGCCTGTATCTTCCGGGTCTGGCGCACAACGCAATGACGTCAGAATGTCGTTCCTCCCAACGTTTCGTCACTAGAGGGACGTGGTCACGGGAAGAACTATCTGAGGACCTGGAAAAAAAGATTTGTGGTCTATTGTTGCTGGGGAGGTCTATTGTTTCTAGTTTGCTGGGGGGGGGGGGTTATGTTGCTGGGGGGGTGAATTGTTGCTGGAAGGGATCTGCTCTTGAGGGAGGGGGTCTATATTTATAAAAAATAAGGCAATACATCTCAAGTTACATTCGCTAGAGATAAAAACGTAAAGTAATGCAGCACTCCTTCCTTTTTTGTAATTCCATAAAAGAAAAGGACATACAAACATATATGACAACAGTCACAAGAGGAAAACGGTTAAATCAGCCAAAGGCTTAGGGAATGTAATAATCAGGTAACTGGGGCCGTGTCAAGGCCTCCACCCACACAACTAGTGGGCCGAGCCTTGACCGCCTTGTTGCGGGATGTAGGACAAAATTATCCTCCTAAGAGGAGTTGTTTGGTGTGCGATCTGGCCCAGACCATTGACAAGTATAGTGTATTTTTAGGTTAGTGGGCCAGGCGGGCGGACCTGAGGGGAGGGGGCAGATATCCGCCTCCAACTGACCTCCCCTCATAGCACACCTACGCCCCGGCCCCCCCAGATCAAGGCTTCCGCCCCACGGTGGCACAAAGGTGCGGATCCCCAGAACAGTTCAGAGAATCTCGCAGTGGCAGACTGTCTAAGTCTCTCAAGCCAGTCAGCCCTCTCGCTCCTCGCCCGTTCACCTACTGCTGAACAGGTGTACCACCTGTAGACAAGGTGGCCTTGGCAGTTTAAAACCAAAACAAAAGGGGGTGATGAAACTGAAAAAAGAGAAGAAAGAAAAGAGAGAAAGAGATAGACTGGGACATACCTGGAATCTCACGTCTGAATCCGCTTCCACCCCGGGCCCCGGCAGCATATCAGAACGAAAGGGGAGGGGTCTATTGATGCTGGCTGCTGGGAGAGCTGTTGCTGCTGCTCAAGTTCTGTTGTTACTGGGGTGGTATTATTTTGCAGGGGTCAATTATTGCCGGGGATAATCTAGTGTTGCTGGGGAGGACCTATTGCTGCTGGCTGCAGGGGGATCAATTGTACTGCTTTTCGTGTTATCATTACCAGATTCCATACAAATTACTCAGAAAGGGGGAATTCCTGCATCTATTCTCTGAGAAAAAAAGCTCTGGTCACTAGAACTCTAGCAGTTTAGGCTAAAATCCAAGCAAATATAAATGACACTCTCTATTCATGGATACGTTCAATCAGGGCTGGGTCAATGGGTGGGCAGAAGGCGGGGTTGTCCTGGGTGCAGCGTTTATTGAAAAGATGGGGGCGCCACAAGCTCCTTCTATTATAAGGGTGACAGGAGTAGTGACAGCGGCATTACTACTTCTATCAGCTTATTGCTGGAAATGGGAAGGAGAGGAGGAGAGAGCCGGGAGGAGGTGCAGGCTGTGCTCTCTCTCCCCCTCTTACTCATAAGCTCGCACCTAATGAAGGGTGGGGGGTGGTGTGGTGCAATTTGGCATATTTTGCCTGGGCACTGAATGATCTTGTCCCGGCACTGCAGTCACTGTATTTTTTGTAAATACACGCATTTAAAAGTACCTGAATTTGATTTTGTATCACCCCCTTGCAATCCACCGAACAGTAAAGCTCATACTGGGCGAGGGGGAAGCAGCACAAGGTTGAGTTGTGCTGCAGTGCTAATTGGCTAACAAGGAACATGGTAATAGGAGTAGAAAGTGGAATGACAGAGAGATGACCCCATCAGTCAGCTGCTTCTCCTTTTACTGCCCAGGCTGGGGGAAGGACAAGACCCGTTAGCATTACAAGAATGCAGCAGAGAAAAAATCAGGTCTCCTGCTTTGCCAGAGACAGCAGAGCTTAGGACCCCATGGACAGAAAAATAAAGGCTTTGTCAAATAAAATATCTCCTCTATATGCATTTCCTTGGTGTATTTAGATGTTTGCTTGAAGTTCAGCTTTAAAATTGCCATTTTGTTAATAGCCTAATCTCTTCTTATGTAGTTCTCCTTATATTGCGCACTTGTACTGTGATGTGCAAAAGAGCACCGCTAGGTTATATTTTAATGGACATGTCTCTTCACAATCCAGTGATCTTTGTGGAAGCCGTAAGTCTAAGTTGTTGGCGTTTTTATGGCGTCCCTAATGGCATTGTTCAAAAATGGCATCTCCGATTAATTTGTATGACATCATCCACTGCCATGAGCCGAAATTTATGGGGCAGCAACGAGGCAAGAGCAGCTGAGTTATAAGTCTCAATTATCCTTCGTAGTAGCTGTTAATTATGCTCCAGTAACTCCCACTTCTGAGTCGCAATCGACCAGACAGCCTCCTTCTCCCTTTGTCCCCATCACAAATGATATTGTCTCTGATGCCTATCCATAATGAACCCCCCCCCCCCTTCCCAACTGTGCTCGTAAAGAAACATTTCAGAAGCAATATATCTTTGTAAAATTAAACAGATGTAATTGCTGGCCCTTTTAGTGGCTCGAGGATGTAATCGTTTAAAAAATAGCTTACGCAACATTTTTGAGGAAGAATAAAGCTGGAGCTTAAAGGAGAAGGACAAGCGATGAAAAGCCAGTAATAAATCATTCATAAGGGATGCTGTTTACCTGTGCTTGTTATGTTGGGATGAACGGCTGTACAGAAAGGATCAATATTATTATCACTTACTATAACCTAAGAAATGGGAATGTGTTACTTTAGGACCTGAGGTCAACCCAACATAGGACCTGAAGTCAACCCAACATAGGACTTGAAGTCAAGCCAACATAGGGCCTGAGGTCAATACAACTTAGGACCTGAGGTCAACCCAACTTAAGACCTGAGGTCAACCCACCTTAGGACCTGATGTCAACCCAACTTAGGACCTGATGTCAACACAACTTAGGGCTTTATGTCAACCCAACTTAGGACCTGAGGTCAACCCAACTTAAGACCTGAAGTCAACCCAACTTAGGGCCTGAGGTCAATCCAACTTAGGACCTGAGGTCAACCCAACTTAAGACCTGAGGTCAACCCACCTTAGGACCTGATGTCAACCCACCTTAGGACCTAATGTCAACCCAACTTAAGACCTAATGTCAACACAACTTAGGACTTGATGTCAAGCCAACTTAAGACCTGAGGTCAACCCACCTTAGGACCTGATGTCAACCCAAGTTAGGACCTGATGTCAACACAACTTAGGACTTTATGTCAACCCAACTTAGGACCTGAGGTCAAACCACCTTAGGACCAAATGTCAACACAACTTAGGACTTGATGTCAAGCCAACTTAGGACCTGAGGACAACCCAACTTAAAGAGACACTATTATTAATTTGTAATATTCAAAGTAGCATGGTGAATCCATATATACATATGGCTCTCTTAGGAGAAGTGCAGAGTCGCTTAGTCCAATGGAATCTTCATCTGTATCTGTAGACCACCAACAGGGTAGAAGAAGGGATGAAGCAACTGGATGAATGGATGCATGGATGGATGAGAGAGTAATCGATGTATGGATGGCTGAGAAGGGAGTGAGACTGGAACCTCTGCAGCTCCCGTAGAAGATCTGGGTAGGATCACCACAATGCAGAAGCATACGAACAGCAGGGCGCTGAGGTCAGTAATAAATAAAAAAACACTTTTTTAAAAGAAGCAGCATACTTACATTGAAGTTAGCATGAAACAGTATGAATAGGGAACACTTGAGACTAAGCAGCTGTGATCAACGTGAGGCTGTAGACATCACTAAGGAAACAGAGACCAAGGGTAACAGGAAGCCAGTCAGCTCAAGGTATGGATAGTAGCGGCGGCATCCTCAGCCGTACACAAGAATTACAGCTGTCAAAATAAAGAAAAAAAGTGTTTGGGGTTAATGGCGCTACCTGTAGCTTGAAGAGTGATCTATCAGGTCTCTATTTATATGGCTGTGTGGAACAACAAGCTAGATGGGGTCATATGATCCAAAAAATTCCACAGTGGTATACTTCACTAATAACCCCTTTACCGTAACTACATAAAAAGATTAAGGGCCAGATTCAGGTAGAAGTGCGGCTCCCGCGCCGGACCTACTGCGCATGCTCCGTTTCGTAACTCCCGCCGTGCTTTGCGCGAAGTGACGTCATTTTTTCGAACGGTGACGCGCGTAGCGTAATTCCGTATTCCCGGACGGCTTACGCAAACGACGTGAATTTTAAAATTTCGACGCGGGAACGACGGCCATACTTTAGACAGCAATACGTGTGCTGTCTAAAGTTAAGGCACCCAAAACGACGACTAACTTTGCAACGGGAAACTAGACTAGCGGCGACGTAGCGAACGCGAAAAACCTATCGTTTTTTCCTGTAACTCCTAATTTGCATACCCGACGCTGGTTTACGACGCAAACTCCCCCCAGCGGCGGTCGCGGTACTATAAAATCCACCTGTGTGAGGACAAAACCTCCTATATAATACTGTAAGAGGGTAGGTCCATAAATCATCCGTACTAGAAAGTGTAAGTGAAACAACATATAGTGTAAAAATTAACAAGATCAGTATTGGATGATAATTGGGAGATCAACTCCCCTGAAAGTGCTAATAAGTGATAAACCTGATAATAAGCAATAAATATATTAATCAGTGGAAAAAATAAGTAGAAATAAAAAATAATATAACCAATAGTCCAGAACACATAACATATGTGAAAATTGTAATTAACAGGGAGCTGTCCATGCAATATTGTTAAAAGTATTGCCACTCAATTTTGTGCCGTGCAGGTGTGTGCGCCCCTGCCGCGAGCTCCGTGATCTTCCCCGCGGGACCCGCGGACTCAATGTCCGCCGGTGTCCCGCGATCATGTGACAGAGCTGCAGAATGGGGGGATGCCTATGTAAACGAGGCATTTCCCTGTTCTGCCTTGTGACAGGACAGTGATTTACTGCCCCCTGTCATCGGGAGCAGTGATCAATGTCGTGTCACTGGTAGCCCAGCCCCACATAGTTAGAATCACTCTCTAGGACACACTTAACCACTTCCTCGCACCCTAGTGGTTAACACCTTCCCTGTCAGTGTCATTTGCACAGTAATCAGTGCATTTTTATAGCATTTTTATAGCACTGATCGCTGTAAAAATGGTCGCAAAATAGCATCAAAAGTGTCCGATGTGTCCGCCATAATGTCGCAGTCAAGAAAAAAATCTCTGATCGCCGCCATTACTAATAAGAACAAATTAATCATAAAATGACATAAAACTATCCCCTATTTTGGAGATGCTATAACTTGTGTGCAAACCAATCAATATACTGTATTTGCTGGCGTATAAGACTACCTTTTACACCTAAAAGAACTGGCCAAAAAGCAGGGGTCGTCTTATACGCCGGGTCAGCTGCTCAGATGCCTGTTGGATGTGCGGTAATACTGTATGTAGCTTTGGCTACATACAGTATGTACCGCTTAGCCAATCCCGGTGAGCGATGTATTCAAATGAATACAGAGCCTGCTCAGATTGGAGTAACAACCTCTGCCAATCCAAGCAGGCCACATGCAGTAGCCTGCTTGGATTGGCTTTGAGAGTCAGAGAGGCGTGGGCTGATGATGTTACAGCCTCTGCCAATCCAAGCAGGCTTTGTATTCATTAACCACTTAAGCCCCGGACCATATTGCTGCCCAAAGACCCAAGGGGTTTTTACAGTTCAGGACTGCGTCGCTTTAACAGACAATTGCGCGGTCGTGCGACGTGGCTCCCAAACAAAATTGGCGTCCTTTTTTCCCCACAAATAGAGCTTTATTTTGGTGGTATTTGATCACCTCTGCGGTTTTTATTTTTTGCGCTATAAACAAAAATAGAGCGACAATTTTGAAAAAAATGCAATATTTTTTACTTTTTGCTGTAATAAATATCCCCCAAAAACATATATAAATTTTTTTTTTCCTCAGTTTAGGCCGATACGTATTCTTCTACCTATTTTTGGTAAAAAAAAATCGCAATAATCGTTTATCGGTTGGTTTGCGCAAAATTTATAGCGTTTACAAAATAGGGGATAGTTTTTTTGCATTTTTATTTATTTTATTTTTTTTACTACTAATGGCGGCGATCAGCGATTTTTTTCGTGACTGCGACATTATGGCGGACACTTCGGACAATTTTGACACATTTTTGGGACCATTGTAATTTTCACAGCAAAAAATGCATTTAAATTGCATTCTTTATTGTGAAAATGACAGTTGCAGTTTGGGAGTTAAACACAGGGGGCGCTGTAACATTTAGGGATCACCTAGTGTGTGTTTACTAGTGTAGGGGGGTGTGGCTGTAGGAATGACATCATCGATCGGGTCTTCCCTATAAAGGGAATCACCCGATCGATGCGCCGCCACAGTGAAGCACGGGGAAGCCGTGTTTACACACGGCTCTCCCCGTTCTTCAGCTCCGGGGAGCGATCGCGACGGAGCGGCTAAAAACAAATAGCCGCGCCGTCGTCCCGGATCGCTCCCCGAGGGGACCCGACCGCCGCAAGTCGCGGGGGGGGTCCCGATCGGACCCCCCACCCACGTCTAGGCAGGGACGTACAGGTACGCCAATGTGCCTGTACGTGCCATTCTGCCGACGTATATGTACATGCGGCGGTCGGGAAGGGGTTAATGGGATACATTGCTCGTTGTGATTGGCTTCAGCTCCAGCAAGAAAGAGAAGAATATGGCTCCAGAAGGAAGAAATATGAAGCATCGGAAGGGGGGTCATCTTATACGGCGACTACAGGCAAAAAATCTTAAAAAACTGTAAAATTAGGGGGTCGTCTTATACGCCTGGTCGCCTTATACACCGGCAAATACGGTACGCTTATTACGTTTTTTTTTTACCAAAAATATTTGAAAGAATACATATCGGCCTAAACCAAGGAAAATGTTTTTTTTTTATATATTTTTTGGGGATATCAAATACCACCAAAATAAAGCTCTATTTGTGGGGAAAAAAAGGACGTCAATTTTGTTTGGGTGCCACGTTGTGCAATTGTCAGTTAAAGCAACGCAGTGCCGAATCGCAAAAAATAGCCTGGTCATTGAGCAGCCAAATCTTCCGGGGCTGAAGTGGTTAAGGCAACCTATTCATTTGACTGGGCTTCCGATTTACCAGAGTGCATGAGAAAAAAAATATGTACCCATGTAGGCATCCAAAGTCATGTCTTAGGCCGCGTACACACGGTCGTTCCAAACCGATGAGAATGGTCCGACGGGCCATTTCCATCGGTTCACCGCTTAAGTGGCCTGATGGTCTGATGTGTGTACACACCATCGTTCCAAAAACCGATCGGGTCAGAATGCGGTGACGTCAAACACACGACGTGCTGAATAAAACGAAGTTCAATGCTTCCAAGCATGCGTCGACTTGATTCTGAGCATGTGCGGGTTTTGAACCGATGCTTTCTGTACTAACCATCGGTTTAGACTGATCGGTCAGCGGTCCATCGGTTCAATTTTAAAGCATGTTTTAAAATTTTGGACCGAAGGAAAACAGACCGATGGGCTATACACACGGGGCTAGATTCAATTGCGCATTTTTTACGGAGGCGCAGGGCAACGTTTTTGACCTGCGCCCCCGCAAAATTACTGCGCTGCCCTTGATTCACGGAGCTCCGTAAATTGCGTGGGCACGCCGGCAAAATGCCCGGCGTAAGCGCGCGCAATTTAAATGATCCCGTAGGGGGCAGGAATCATTTCAATTAGACGCGTTCCCGCGCCGATCGTAGAGCGCATGCTCCGTCTGGAAACTTTCCTGACGTGCATTGCGGCAAATAACATCCCAAGGACGTCATTTGCTTCAAAGTGAACGTGAATGGCGTCCAGCGCCATTCACGAATCACTTACGCAAACTACGTAAATTTGAAATTTCGCGATGCGGGTATGACGGGTATACGTAACATTGGCTGCCCCTGTTAATAGCAGGGGCAGCCTTACGCGAAAACCGCCGTACGGAAACAACGTAAACTGCGTACGCAAGGCTCGCGTAACGTTGTGAATCGGCGTTAGTATGCAATTTGCATACTATACGCTGAGCACAACGGGAACGCCACCTAGCGGCCATCGAAAGAATGCAGCCTAAGATATGCGGGCATAAGAGCCTTATGCCGCGCATATCTTAGGCTGCAGTCGGCGTAACGAGGTTCCTGAATCAGGAGCATTCGTTACGCCGGGGCAAGTAAGCAATTGCGCTGTGTAATTTAGGTTACACAGGCGCAATTGCTTCTTGAATCCAGGCCGCGGTCGGTTTGGACCGATGAAACTGAACCTCGGTCCATTCTCATCGGTTTTGTCCGACCGTGTGTACCTTACCCAACTTTCTGCATAAAAGTCAAGCTTGCCCCTTCCTTTTAACTGCCCTATTGGTCGGTGAGACTGCTGGTCAAAATAAAGGACCAATAGGAAGTCAGGGGCAGGAGCAAAGTCAACATTTACAGGAAGTATTGAGAATCTCACATAACGACAGCTGCCCACATCTCTGTGTCTATTGATCTTTATGACAATTTTTGTTTTTAATTGCCCAGGTCTGTGATAAGTTTTAAACAGTTATATGTTCATTTACATAAAGCTAATCATTTTCACATATATATCTAAAAAAGCAAAAAACAAGTGAGACAATTATTGTTTCCTTTTAATTAGACAAGCTGGTGTGTATTGGAGCCTTTTCCTACCCATACCGTAATTGGAATGGTTTTGTTTCCAATATTATAGAAAAGACAGTAATTAGACACTGTGCAATATATTCCTTTATTTCAGTTAATATGCGCAATCTAGGTGAAGCGATTTGAATCTGGTAATTATAACTTAATTGTTCCCTAATTAGTGGAAAACATGTAGGTGGGCAGATGTTTGCAGAAATTCAAATGGCCACTTGGAATCAAATGGATGTGGAAGGGTTTGATCATTCCATAGGAGGGGGAGATGCTGGCATATTAAATCAGTAGACAATGTCGCAAAACAAAATGTGTAAGAAAAATTAGATTAAAGCACAAGTGTGGGCAGATCGATAATACCCAGGTTTAATCCAGTTATATATTAATCAAAGTCGTAAAGGCCTCAAACTTATGTTTTGGTGTTTGTGATGTTCTAGATCAGTGGTCTCCAAACTGTGGCCCCAGGGATGCGGCCCTTTGCTTGCCTTTATCCGGCCCTTGAGGCATTATTCCTGTCGCTGACACCAACAATGGAGCGTAATTGCTGCCACTGACACCAACAATGAGGCACTCGTCCTTCCACTGACACCAACAATGAGGCACTCATCCTTTCACTGACGCCAACAATGAGGCACTCGTCTTTCCACTATAACCAACAATGAGGCACTGGTCATGACTATGGTATAAATACATTAACCCCTTATCTGCTAAGACCCAAATTTTTTACTCAACCTTTACCTTAATAAATAACTGACACCACTACTGTAATCTTTGGAGTAAAAAACTGGCCGTAGCAGCCTCCATTTATTTTAAATAACCTTTTAAATATTAAATAACATTAAATAACATTTTCACACATAACCTTTATTAGACCCGAGATACAATATTTTTAACCCTGCTGGTGCTGGACTTTGCAGGCACATTAACACACTTGTAACCATTCTAAAACGTTTTATGAGCACTGCTGTACCTAACTCTGGTCTTAGGCCTCAAGCCGAAACTGACTCAAAGACGACCAACTGACCGCAGTGCCCCCATTAACCACTTGTCAGCTACACCTTGGTAGACTGGACTAACAGCCCCTTCAGAACCCATACCACCTCTGGGTAATGGCATCCACTTCAGGGTAATTTCTTCTCCTGCAAAGTCCAAAACACCCGCCGCCGCCACGACATCATGAGTTCGTACCTGTGTGGAAAAACAAAAACCAGGAAAGCACCCAAACCGCCAACACCATATCACATACCCTTACATCCCAATATACCAATAGCCCCCCTTAAAATACCCAACGAAGGGAGGGTGGGTGGGAAAATTCTCCCCTCGTGTGTTATCCAGGAAGCGTGGGAGGGGAAATATATAACCTCCCTCCCACTGCTCTCCTTCCTTACTGAGCCCTCCCCCCGGCCAGAGCAGGGCTTTTCTTTAACCCTGTCATGGCCGGCCCTCCGCCTATGTCCTGCTGCTCTTTGCTCCGGGCCTCTCTTGACTATGGTATAAATACATTAACCCCTTATCTGCTAAGACCCAAATTTTTTACTCAACCTTTACCTTAATAAATAACTGACACCACTACTGTAATCTTTGGAGTAAAAAACTGGCCGTAGCAGCCTCCATTTATTTTAAATAACCTTTTAAATATTAAATAACATTAAATAACATTTTCACACATAACCTTTATTAGACCCGAGATACAATATTTTTAACCCTGCTGGTGCTGGACTTTGCAGGCACATTAACACACGTGTAACCATTCTAAAACGTTTTATGAGCACTGCTGTACCTAACTCTGGTCTTAGGCCTCAAGCCGAAACTGACTCAAAGACGACCAACTGACCGCAGTGCCCCCATTAACCACTTGTCAGCTACACCTTGGTAGACTGGACTAACAGCCCCTTCAGAACCCATACCACCTCTGGGTAATGGCATCCACTTCAGGGTAATTTCTTCTCCTGCAAAGTCCAAAACACCCGCCACCAGCACCCAAAGGTAACTCCTTACCTTTGGGTGCACCTCCACACCCTCAATGCTCGCCGTATCCCGTCCTGTAGGCCCAACACCCACATATCAATCCCCACGTCGGTCAAATGAACTCCATCTCTCAGCTGATACCTCCACGTATCCACCTCCAACTCAGGGTGACTAACCACCAACCCGCCGTTCCGAATCACAAATTTAGCCACGTCCCGATTAATCTTTCTCCTGGCCCTGTTCACACCTTCCCATGATCTAGCCATCCGCCATGAAGACCTTCCCACAATAACAGACCATATCACTACCGTTTCCGGGTAGGACATGCGAATCCTCAAGAAATCAAACTTGATGTCTCGTGCGACATCCAACATAGAACGCACCCCCAAGTCGTTGCCCCCCGCATGGATCAACAAAACGTCCGGCGGTCGATCCAACCGTGCAAACTTGTGCACTTCCGGCACCACCCTGCTCCACAACATCCCCGGGAATCCCAACCACCGCACCATCGCTTCCTGTCTTGGGACCCCCAGTTGGCGACCGTTCGGCCGCATATCCGCTCTCGCCGCCCCCCTACGCACGAAGGAGTGGCCCATTATCCATACCAGTCCCTGTCCCGCACCTGAAAGACAGCAAGTAAGAAATCCATCACCACAAGCCCATCGGGAGACGCTACCATCCCCGACTACCAACATGTTCCCTTTACCAAAAAACCCCGATCCACTCCCCATCCCCCTTGGAGGTGGCCTAACCTTAACTTTCCCTGGACCTCTATTTCGTTGCACCACCGCTCACCCCTAATTCTACCATGAGCTGAGGTCTGACATATAACCGAAACCTCCTCGACTCCCATCTCCCAATCCTTTTCACCAATTCATCGTCCAAGCCACAACGTACTGCTTCTGTCGCGGCCCCAATCCGAAAGGAATGCGCCGAGAACTCCTGAGCCGCCAGGCCCAATGCCCCCAGACACCGTCTGAACACTGTCACGAACTGATACCGCGACAACGCTGTCCCATCCTCGTGCACCAAGAATGATCCACTTAACACTGGCCGTACATCCAAAAATTCCCGCACTACCCTAACCGGGCATAATTCCGACCTTTCAATAGGGAAGACACCACTTTACCCTTCCCTTTCTGGTCCGTCTTGGACCGGCGTAGCAACAATGCGACCCCCGTCTTGCTTCCACACCACATCCTCAGCTAACATGCCACCCTGCACCGTCTTCGAGGGGCTAACCAACTCCCCCACTTGAAAAGCTCCAAAGAATGCCAACGCGAACGCCGCGCGAAACAATAACACTTCAAACCGGGACGAACACAATGTCCCCAATTTTCCCATAATACTCCTCAATATTTCAAACGACACAGGGCGCCGGGAATCCGCCTGACGCCCCTGCTTCCTGTAACCCTTGAGAGCCTGCCGGACACAAAATTCCTTAGTAAAGTCCGGGCGCCCTTGCCACTTAAACAGAAAAGCCAAACCAGCCAACTTTTTGTCCAACATGGACGGAGAGACCCCGGCCTCCATGTTCCTGACCAAGAAATACAACACCAATCCCTTGACCTCGGGACTGGCCGGGTCCACCTCGGACTCCCCAACCAAAGCCTGCCATTCCGCCCACACCTTCTCATACGCCCTCCAGGTGTTCACACTTACCGACCTTCTGATCCAATCGGAGACGATTCCAACTGAATCCTCCAAAGCCACTCCGGACAGGGGACACCTTGCTCCTCTGCCTCCGGCGCCAGCTCCCGGAACCTGTCCCACTGAAAGCGAGACAGAGCGTCAGCCACTACATTCTCCACCCCCGGTAAATGCACCGCATATACAAATATGTTCAACTGCAAACAGCGCAGCACCAGGTGCCGTAGCAGCCGAATAACTGGAGGAGAAGACGCCGTAACTCTGTTGATCACCTGGACCACCCCCATATTGTCACCATGGAACCGCACCTTCCGAACCCGGAAGGCCGCCCCCCACAGTTCTACTGCCAGCACCACCGGAAACAATTCCAACAGCACCAAGTTCTTTGTGAACCCCGCCTCCAACCAGGCCTGACCATTGCCCTTGAAAATATGCCCCAAAACCTGCGCCACCGGCCGCATCTGTGAACAACTCCATGTCAAAGTTGCTAACCGGGCCGGACATCCACAAGGCCCTGCCGTTGAAGGAGTCCAAAAAGGAGTGCCATACCAACAAATCCTCCCTATGTTCCTTCCCCAGTCGCACATAGTGCCTGGGCGACCTGACACCCGCTGTGGCCGCCGAAAGGCGCCTGCAAAAACCCTCCCCATGGGGAGAATGCGGCAAGCAAAATTTAGCTTCCCCAGGAGCGACTGAAGCGCTCGGAGTTGCACCTTTCGCAAGCCCACCATCTCCTGAATCTCGGCCTTGAGGCCCACCAACTTGTCCAGCGGTAACCTACATTCCATCCTTTCCGAGTCAATCACGATGCCCAAGAATTGGATAACCGATCTCGGTCCTTCCGTTTTCTCGGGTGCCAGCGGCACCCCAAATCGCTCCGCCACGTGCTCCAACGTGGCCAACAGCACTGCGCAAATCCGCGACCCCGCCGGCCCAACACAGAGAAAGTCGTCCAGGTAGTGGATCACGGAGCTTACGCCGGACACATCCCGAACCACCCACTCCAGGAACAAACTAAACCGTTCAAACAGCGCGCAGGAAATGGAACAGCCCATCGGCAGACACTTGTCTACGTAGAACTCCCCACCCCAATGGCAGCCCAAGAGCCTGAAACTATCTGGGTGGACCGGCAGGAGCCGAAACGCCGCCTCAATGTCCGACTTGGCCATCAAGGCCCCCCGGCCATACCGCCTGACCCAGCCCACCGCAGCATCAAAAGAGGTGTAACTCACCGTACCCTCCTCCATGCTGATGGCGTCGTTCACAGACCCCCCCTTTGGAAACGACAAATGATGAATAAGCCGAAATTTGTTCGGCTCCTTCTTCGGCACCACCCCCAACGGGGAAACCACCAAGTCGTCCAAGGGAGGCGAGACAAATGGGCCCCCCATACGGCCCAACGCCACTTCCTTCCGCAGTTTCTCTGAAACCACATCCGGGTGTTGTAACGCGGAACGCAAATTCTTAGCCACCGGGGGGACCACGGCCAAAGAGCACGGAATGTTAAAACCCACCGAGAATCCCCTTTCCAACGACAGGGTGGCCGCCCTGTCAGGATATCTACCGAGAAACGGTCGCATCCTTTCCACCATCACCGGAGTCCTCCCTCTTACTTGAAGAATCTCCGGGACGTCCCTTGCCTTGCTTAAAACACCGGGAAGAGGGGTGATTGCCACCACAGCCGGAGCACTCGTGCTTGAACCGGCAAGACCCTCCGAACCTGCAGTTTCCCTCGTTAAACTGCCAGCAGACCCCTTTCTTCTTTCCGGCCGACTGTCCTGGGGAAGAGGTTCCACCGGCCCCCCCCTGAAAAAACAGCGTGGACGTCCGTGGGGCCGACATAAGCCGCATCCAAAGGCCAATGTCCTTAGTGTCCCACCTAATATCCGGCCTGATAGCCCGGCGTTGCCGGAACTGCTCATCATACCGGAGCCACCCCGTGCCCCCGTAACACCGGTAGGCCTCGCTGATCGCCTCCTGGTAACTGAAAAGCGCCGAACAATGTTCGGGGTTTTTCTCACCGATCACGCTCGCCATGATCGAGTAGGCCTGCAACCAATTCGCAAAAGTCCTAGGTATAAGCCTATACCTCCTCTTATCCTCGTCCTCTTTCTTGGACTCTTCCGGCTTAACCCTATCCAGGTTAAACTTTTCCAGCGGAAGCAACGCGAATATCTCTACATATTCACTCTTCCAAATCTTTTCCCGCACCTCCGGCTTCAAATGCGAACCCAGCGGTGCCTCCCAACACGTGTAAACCTCCCCTTTAGCCGCGTCCGCCAACCGGACCAACTCTCTCTTCTTCGCGGAATCGACCCCCGCATCCCCCTTTTCCGTAGGAGACACCACGGCACCTGCCGCCACTGCCCCTACCTCTTGTTCCTTGTCCATGGGCACCACAGCCCCCGGCACGGCGACCGCTACTGCAGGCGCCGTAACCCCGGATCCACCCGCCGTTCCCCATGCCGCCGCTGGGCTGACAGCGGGGCTGACCCCACCCTTCAGCTGGCTAACCAACGTTTCCAGACCCGCCAGGAACCGGTGCAAACCCGCATCCTCTCTCGACTGTTCCCCCAGCGCACCAGAATCACCACTACTCACCCCTGCGGGCACCCCCACTCGACTACGGGGACCCCCCCCCCGTCCCCCCGCTAACACCCCCACATTTTGTAAAGTAGAAGGAAAAGCCAAAAACGACTCACCGGGCTGTCTGGAAGCAATCCCACCAGCCGTCCGGCTAGGCTCCCGCGCTGCGACCTCCGTCCTGGGCACGACTTCCTCCTCCGACAGCTCCCCTTCCGATCGATCTTCATGCCGACCCTCCTCACCAGATGAAAGCCCACCAGGCGACTCGGGCCTGGGAGCCGCGGGCCCAGAGCTGGACTCACTCTCGCTGCGTGCCCTGGACCCGTGCACCGACTTCCGCGTAGCTTTTCGTGGCGCCTCGGACACTCTGCCGTCTTCCCCTCCCCCTCGCTCCCTCACCACGGGGCTGGATTGGAGGTGGCTAGCCGCGGATGCTGAAGAGCTAGCCACCGCAGGGACAGATGTGTTTTGCCGAGGCTCTCGGCCCTCCGGTGCAAAACCGGGGTTGGAGCCCGCATCCCTCCGATCATCTCGCCGAGCGGACCTGGCCGCCGCATTGGAGCCCCCTGGCCGCCCCCTCCCTGTTCCCCGCTGCCGATTGGTGGCCTTCTCCTGGCGCCGTCCGCCGTCCGACGCTGTCCGTTTTGCGGGTGGGCCCGAGGGGGCCCGGATGGGGCTACCCCCTCTCCTGTGGGACCGGGTGGACGGTCCCGGGGAATAACGTGCCGGAGGCCGGGACACCCTGGATCGCGGGGTGTCCCCCTCCCCCCCCCGGATGGGTGACTCGCTGGCTATGACCTGGGTGGCAGTATGCGCCCCCCCCCCGCTCGCGGGGTGCCCCCCCCACCCCCCCACCCCCCCGAACGGGAGAATCATGTTCCGTGTCCCCGGGCGGGAGGAGCGGCCCCAGCATAGACTGCAACCACCCCTCACCGCGGCGATCCGCCTCCTGCCTGAGCTGGGCGAGCATAGCCTCGACCCCAGCCATGGTGCAGGCCAATGGATGTGGCAAAATTTAGTCCCCGGCTGCGGCCTAGCGGCGCTCGTTTTTTTTTTTTTTTTTTTGGATTTCTGGCAGAGCCTGGCTTCCCCCAGCAGTGCTGGTCTAAAACACTGCAAAAACGGCAGGAAATGTCCCCAGTAGCAGCCTACCTCACCCCTTCCTAAGTCTGGCAGAGCAGCAAGTCCCCAGCAGAAAATTCTCCCCTCGTGTGTTATCCAGGAAGCGTGGGAGGGGAAATATATAACCTCCCTCCCACTGCTCTCCTTCCTTACTGAGCCCTCCCCCCGGCCAGAGCAGGGCTTTTCTTTAACCCTGTCATGGCCGGCCCTCCGCCTATGTCCTGCTGCTCTTTGCTCCGGGCCTCTCTTTCCACTGACACCAACAATGAGGCACTATTCCATCCACTGACACCAATGATGGGGCATAATTCCTTCCACTGACAACAAAAAATCAGGCACTATTCCTCCCACTGACACCAACTATTTCTCCCCTTAATACCAAAGATCGGGCCTTGTTAACTCCCACTGGGCACAGTCCAGCCCCCTAAAGTCTTAAAGACAGTAAACTGGCCCTTTCTATAGAAAATTTGGAGACCCCTGATCTAGAGCAGGGGTCTCCAAACTTTTCACATCGGGGGCCACATCATGTATTTTATACACGTTCGTGGGCCAAAAAAAATCAGTTATTTAAAAATGAATCCACAGCTGCGGAATATAATTGAATTTGACAGGCAGTATTGGTCTGCATCAGGGTCTCCCTATAAATCTTTGTCCCTATCAGGGCCTCCATATGTGTCCCCATCAGGGTCCCCCCCGACACGTGTCCCCGTCGAGGCCCCTAAAAAAAAGTCTTTATCGCCCCCACAAACGTGTCCATATTGAGGCACCGACACATGTCTTTATTAGGGCACCTATACATGTGTGTCCCTATCAGGGCACCCACACACATATGTCCCCATCAGGGCACCCACATACGTGTTCCCATCAGGCCACCCACACACATATGTCCCCATCAGGGCACCCACACACATGTGTTCCCATCAGGGCACCCATACACATATGTCCCCATCAGGGCACCCACACAAACGTCCCCATCAGGGCACCCACACAAACGTCCCCATCAGGGCACTCACACACGTGTTCCCATCATGGCACCCACACACATGTGTCCCCATCAGGGCACCCACACACATGTGTCCCCATCAGGGCACCCACACACATGCATCCCCATTAGAGCTCCAACCGCCCCCTGTCCTTTCTATGTCTATCAGTCTCCCTGCCTATTTGTGTCCACCTTGCATTTCCCGTTGCCATCAGTGTCCTTTACCTGTGCCTGTAGTGGTGGTTAAACTGTCTGTGCTTCCCGGCTCCAGCCCGGCTTACACAGAATTACACTGAATGCAGCATTTCTGAGGATACACCGCAGAGCCTGTGTCCTGCTCCACCAGCACAGCCATGGGTTGCCAATTCACTCCCAGTAACAATGGGCTCCATTCACAAAGTGGTATCTACCAGTTTAAGAAATACCTCTCAGTGTTTTTCAAAACTTTTTGGGCATTCACAAAAAAACAAATAAAATACTGCATGCACTATTTTTATGAAGTGATGCTGTATTCTAGTAGTTAATGAGGACAAGGGCCTCTTCCCCACAACCCTGGCTGGTGGTTGTGAGGGTCTGAGGGTGGCTCCTCCACAACAGAAACTATTCAAATTATCCTGATCAAAAGTTTACATACCCTGGTGATTTTGGCCTGATAACATGCACACAAGTTGAAACAAAGGGGTTTGAATGACTATTAAAGGTAACAATCCTCACCTGTGATCTGTTTGCTTGTAATTAGTGTGTGTGTGTGTGTGTGTGTGTGTGTGTGTGTATAAAAGGGCAATTAGTTTCTGGACTCCTGACAGACCCTTGCATCTTTCATCCAGTGCTGCACTGACGTTTCTGGATTCTGAGTCATGGGGAAAGCAAAATAATTGTTCAAAGGATCTTCAGGAAAAGGTAGTTGAACTGTATAAAACAGGAAAGGGATATAAAAAGATATCCAAGGTATTGAGAATGCCAATCAGCAGTGTTCAAACTCTAATCAAGAAGTGGAAAATGAGGGGTTCTGTTGAAACCAAACCAGGGTCAGGTAGACCAACTAAAGTTTAAGCCATTACTGCCAGAAAAATTGTTCGGGATGCAAAGAAAAACCCACAAATTACTTCAGGTGAAATACAGGACTCTCTGAAAACATGTGGTGTGGATGTTTCAAGATGCACAATAAGGAGGCACTTGAAGAAAGATGGGCTGCATGGTTGAGTCGCCAGAAGAAAGCCATTACTACGCAAATGTCACAAAGTATCCCACTTACAATACACCAAACAGCACAGAGACAAGCCTCAAACCTTCCGGCACAAAGTCATTTGGAGAGATGAGACCAAAATTTAGCTTTTTGGCCACAACCATAAACACTACATTTGGAGAGGAGACAACAAGGCCTATGATGAAAGGTACACCATCCCTACTGTGAAACACGGAGGTGGATCACTGATGTTTTGGGGATGTGTGAGCTACAAAGGCACAGGAAATTTGTTTAAAATTGATGGCAAGATGAATGCAGTATGTTATCAGAAAAATACTGGAGGAACATTTGCATTCATCAGCCAGGAAGCTGCGCATGGGACGTACTTGGACATTCCAACATGACAATCATCCAAAACACAAGGCCAAATCGATCTGTCATTGGCAACAGCAGAATAAAGTGAATGTTCTGGAGTGGCCATCTCAGTCTCCTGACCTCAATATCATTGAGCCACTCTGGGGAGATCTCAAACGTGCCGTTCATGCAAGACAGCCCACAAATTTACAGGAACTGGAGGCTTTTTGCCAAGAGGAATGGGCAGCTTTACCAGCTGAGAAGATAAAGAGCCTCATCCACAAATGCCACAAAATACTTCAAGCCGTCATTGATGTTAAAGTGGTTGTAAACCCTTTACAACCACTTTAACCTACAGGCAGGCCTAGATTAAGCCTTACCTATAGGTCAGGCATGTCCATAGTCCGGCCCGCGGTCCATTTGCGGGCCACGTTCCGGTTTGATGAGGCCCCCACTTGGGATTTACATATACATTCTAATGTGGCCTCCCAAGTATATATGTGTGTTATTTATTTTATTTTTTTTTTATTCATCTTCAGCATGACAGTCTGCAGATATCTGGAAATGTCATAGTGCCTTTGATTGGCTCTGCACGCTGTCAGCTTCAAAGCGGCTCTGGCAAATAGACTTGTGAACACGCCCAGCTACACGCCCGCTCATCCTAACAATGAAAGCTGCGCTCTGGATTTGTCATGCTGAATACGAATCCCCAAAAAATAACGCGAATGTACTAGAGGGGCCACATTAGAATGTATATGTAAATACACGCCCCGCTCATCCTAACAATGCGAGCAGCGCTCAGCACGCAGAGGCAGAGATTTTGGAAAATGTCACAGTGCCTGTGATTGTCGGTGGCGCTGCACTGTCATCTTCCTTGCGGGCTCGGGCACTGTGAACACGCCCAACTTTTATTTCAGTCAGTGAGAGGGCTGGAGGGCTGAAGGAGACTTCACTACAAAAACACAAAAAAGTAAATGAAATGCCCAAGCTCGTCTTTAGTGAGAGGCACTGGCTGGCTGCAGAAGGAAAGAATATTATTATGAAAAAGTACATAAAACACCCAAGCTCATAACTTGCATTTCATTTAAGGCCCCTTTCACACTGGGGCGGGAGGTGCGCTGACGGTATAGCGCTGCTATTTTTAGCGGCGCTATATCGTCAGAATTGCGGCAGTATTCGGCCGTCAGCGGCACGGTTTTAACCCCTGCTAGCTGCCGTCCGTGTACATATCCCAGTGTGCATTGCTCCAAAGTACGCCGCAAGGACGTATTGGTTTCGGCGTGAACGTAAATTACGTCCAGCCCCATTCACGGACGACTTACGCAAACAACGTAAAATTTTCAAATTTCGACGCGGGAATGACGGCCATACTTAACATTGGCTAGGCCACCTAGGGGGCAGCTTTATCTTTACACCGGCGTACCTCTTACGGAAACGCCGTATCTTTACTGCGACGAGCAAGCGTACGTTCGTGAATCGGAGTATCAAGTCATTTACATATTCTACGCCAAAATCAACGGAAGCGCCACCTAGCGGCCAGCGGAAAAATTTCACCCTAAGATACGACGGCGCAGGCCGTCGTATCTTAGCTAGGTTTAAGTGTATCTCAGTTTGAGCATACACTTAAACTTACGACGGCTTAGATTCCGAGTTACGCTGGCATAACTCTTTGTGAATCCAGCCCACTGTGTTTTTTTTCCAAAATTTACGCCAGATTTAGGTACATTTGCGGCGGCGTAGCGTATCGCATTTACGTTACGCCGCCGCAAGTTTTACGGGCAAGTGCTTGATTCACAAAGCACTTGCCTGTAAAGTTGCGGTATCAGTAGATACTCCGGCGTACTTCTTCTGTGAATCTGGCCCAAAAACCGGACAGGCGATCAAATACCACCAAAGGAAAGCTCTATTTGTGGGGAAAAAAGGACGTCAATTTTGTTTGGGAGCCACTTCGCACGACCGCGCAATTGTCAGTTAAAGCGACGCAGTGCCGGAAGCTAAAATTTTGTCTGGCAGGAAGGGGGTGTAGGTGCACAGTAGGCAAGTGGTTAAAGGGGGCAATTAAGAACTGGGGTGTGATAGTTGATTGATAATAAATGGCTTCAGCCAAACACTAACCATGAGTGCAAAAAAAGTTTTTTTGTTATCTTTCATATTCTCAGAAAAATGGCCAAGAAATCATAAATTCTGCCAGGGTGTGTAAACGTATGAGCACAACTGTATACATATATATATATATATATATATATATATATATATATATATATATATATATATATATATATATATATATATATATACAAACTGTATATACAGTATATATAATTTTTTGTTCTCGGATTTAGATATGATTTAAATAAAAACAACTTGAAGTAATTGCTTACTGAAACTACTCTGCCGTTTCCCTTTTATACACTTGAAGAGATTTTTGAACACGACTCACATAATTTAGTAAATTATATTATATTATAATATTAGACTGTATTAGTGGCTTTACATAACTTACAGATATCAAAAATGAAAACCAGAAACGCTGTGCTGTTTAATTCCTTAAAATGGTTTAGCAAATAAATAATTTATTTCCCCCTCTGCCTATAACATATATTTTTTATAACTGCCGTATTTGTTTTTTTCTTCCTAAAATACTGTAATTGCTCTAAATGACAGTGCTTTAAGTAATTCTGGAGTAGCCCAGCATAACCACCATCAGCACAATAGGTAAAAATACCGGATAACCCTCATCTCAAGTGGATTATTATACTTTTTCAAGGTGAAAGGGATGAAGAAAATTATGGAGCAGACCCTCTGTTGTTAGTATAATGATTGACATCATCCCCGATACTCCCTATGCATCTGTGTCATCTTAAAATATATTTCATATTTTTCATAAAAGATTTTTGTTTTCTATTTAGTAGACGGCAGCTTAGAAAGGAAATGGAAAATTCAGACTCTTGATTGAGAGTTTCTAAGAATGACTGAGAATTCAATATAAATGCCCAGATTCAGGTACAAATGCGGCGGCGTAACGCATCGTCTTTACGTTACACCGCCGCAAGTTTTCAGCGCAAGTGCCTGATTCACCAAGCACTTGCGTGTAAACTTTCTGCGGCGTAGCGTAAAGCCGTCCAGTGCAAGCCCGCCTAATTCAAATGGGCGTGTACCATTTAAATTAGGGGTGTTCCTGCGCCGAATATTCTGCGCATGCTCCGTTTTTAAATTTCCCGCCGTGCTTTGCGCAAAATTACGGCGCCCGACGTGTTTGTGAATGGCGACGTGCGTAACGTACTTACGCAAAAAAAAAATTTAAATTCGACGCGGGAACGACGGCCATACTTTAACATGGCTCGTCTAAAGTTAAGCAATGAAAAAGCAGGCTTGACTTTGCGACGGGAAAAAACAACGAGCGACGACGTAACTAACGCGCGTACCTTCGTGGATCGCTGTAAAAGCTAATTTGCATACCCGATGCTGGAAAACGGCGCAAACTCCACCCAGCGGCAGCCGAAGTATTGCATCCTAAGATCCGAAGGCGTACGAAGCCGTAAGCCTGTCGGATCTTAGCCAAATGCCGTTGTATCTTGTTTGTGAATCACAAATTAAGATACGACGCGGCAAATTTGAAAATACGCCGGAGTATCAGTAGATACTCCGGCGTATTTCTTCTGTGAATCTGGCCCAAAATCTCTTATTCATTTTATTTTTATTTATTTATTCGATTTATTTTCTTTGTTTTGTTAGAATTAAAATTAATAACATTTTAAATAGATTTGAAAATGGTGTAAATTTTTATATCTAGTGGGGGATTTCCCTTTACATCCTGTTTTGTAGACTCAAAGCAAGTGGGAGAAATTATTTCCAAAATGAGTGAAATTTCCTCTTAAAGTGGAGGTCCACCCTAAAATTTAACTCCGTCACAATAGCTTCCCCGTAAAATACTGTATATACTCGAGTATAAGCCGAGTTTTTCAGCACATTGTTTTGTGCTGAAAAAGCCCCCCGCAGCTTATACGCGAGTCACCTTTTTGCGCCTGATCTCCCGGATTTTGGGGACCCGGTACCGGCCAGCTGTAGGTTCCATGGACCCCAAGCTTGGCACACGTGTAGCCCCGCTCATCCTCTACAAGTGTGCAAAGTTTGTTGTCCGGGGGACCTACGGCCGGGGAGCACTGATTTTTCAAACCCGGACACCCCTTCCATAGACTCCCATGTTAAATGGTCATTTCTCTGGTGACTTTGGGGAATCGGTACCGGCCGGTCTTAGGTCCATAGACTCCCATGTTAAACATCAGTCTAGTCATGGACACAGTGAGGCATGGACACAGTGAGGCATGCACATGGACACAGTGAGGCATGCACATGGACACAGTGAGGCAAAGTGAGGCACAGTGAGGCATGCAGATGGACACCTTAGGCTTATACTCAAGTCAATAAGTTTTCCAATTTTTTTGTGGTAAAATTAGGTACCTCGGCTTAAATTTTCAGGTTGGCTTATACTCGAGTATATACGGTACATTAAAACATTATGTAAAAAATATGTCTTGCCTCTAAATTGTTGTTACTAGGCAGATTTGCTAATCTGCCTAGTTCCTGGACCGCGGTGTGTCTTCTCCCCTTCCTAAGCCGAATGACCCCCTGGGAAATGAGTGTCATCATTTCTCAGGAGTCTGTGCGCTGTCCTCTGCCGAAAAGTCGCGTTATTTCCATAAAGGAAATTACACGATTAAGGGGAATCACAGCAAACTAACTGCGCTACAAGCGCCGTCCTACGATGCATGCACGAGATTGAGAGGTGCATGCTGGTTACCCAGCATGCACCTCTCCATGAAAACCAGGAAGAAACAGGAACTGGGCTTCACATGCCCACACATATGATGGAAACGGCCACAACATGAGCTACAGGATATAAGGCAAGTGATTACAATGATTACTGGATTGATTGGGGAGTTATGTATATGTTTTAGGGAATATTTAAAAAAAAAAAAAAAAATTATGCTCAGAACCTCGCTTTAAGTTGGCCATACGCTAGATTTTAGAAAGGGACATTCATACAAATAGGAGTCCAAACATTCGTACAAAAATTCAAATTAGTACATTTGATGACATGATGAATGTCGTTCAAATGTACTTCAATAAATGTTTGCTTTTACCATTTGACTTTGGCGTGAATTCACTTTTGGAAATGTGCTCATCTGAGAAAAAAATTCCATCCCGCTCCTTCGAATTTAAAAAATAATCATTGATCTGACCCCACTTATGACTAGAATATAAAACGTACAAAAAAAGGATCCAAAGGGTACCACATCCATGATATAGCCATACTGGGTTCAAATTGCAGACAATATGTAATTTAAATCTTTTTTTTTTATAATACATTTGATTTTACACATTGTCCCCAAATGGTACTGGTAAAGTCAGATTTATTTTCTTGTATTCTAGAATATCAAGCAAACATTCTTAAAAATATATTTTTCTTGCAGAATGGTACTAACTAGTGTTTGGCCAAATTTAGAAAGTTGTTACTGGAAGATTTAAGCTCCATTCATTGTTTGGTTTAATCTCAACATTTTGGATGTTCCTTTTATTTCTGTCCTGGTGATAATTCTCACTGGGACAAATAGAGAGAGTGTATCTCCCAAATGGGAGACCGAGACAATAATAAAAAAATTCTTGATTTGTGAATTTTTTGTATATATATATATATATATATATATATATATATATATATATATATATATATATATACACATACACACACGCGTGTTTGGGGTGCACACCCTAATGCAATAGGCTGCGCACACCTATGCTGTGCGCATGCCTATGATTGCTATATAAGCTCGGTAAACTCTAGAGCAGTGGTCTCAAAGTACCGGCCCGCGGGCCATTTGCGGCCCGTGGACCAGTTATAAATGGCCCGCAGGCAGGGTGGAAGTGAGGGGAGCAAAAAAAAAAATATTTATTTTTATTTTTATTTTTTAGCTGGTCGCCATCTGGTGGTGAGCCGTTGGTATTACAAGTTATTACCACCAGATGTGAGCTGGCGCCATCTGGTGGTGGCCGTTGGTATTACAAGTTAAGCATTACAAGTTAAACAGCAATTCTAATGTCATTTTACACTATTTTCACTGCCATATTCTTCCCTTTAATTAGAACCCCCAAACATTATATATATTTTTTATCCTAACACCCTAGAGAATAAAATAGCGATTGTTGCAATACTTTCTGTTACGCTGTATTTGCGCAGCGGTCTTACAAGCGCACTTTTTTGGGAAAAAATTACACTTTTTTTAATTAAAAAATAAGACAACAGTAAAGTTATCCCCATTTTTTTTAATATTATGAAAGATAATGTTACGCCGAGTAAATTCATACCCAACATGTCACGCTTCAAAATTGTGTCCGCTTGTGGAATGCCGACAAACTTTTTTACCCTTTAAAATCTTCATAGGCGACATTTAAAAAAATCTACAGGTTGCATGTTTTAAGTTACACAGGAGCTAGAATTATTGCTCTCACTCTACCAATCGCGGCGATACCTCACATGTGTGGTTTGAACACCGTTTACATATGCGGGCGCTGCTCACGTATGTGTTCACTTCTGCGCGCAAGCTCGTCGGGACGGGGTGCGTTTTCTGTCTCCTAACTTTTTTAGCTGGCTCCTAGATTCCAAGCAAATTTGTCAAACCCTGACTTACACCAGTGCTGGTGGTAATAATGCGCTCGCTGACACCAGTGCTGGTGGTAATAATGCGCTCGCTGACACCAGTGCTGGGGGTTAATAATGTGTTCGCTGACACCAGTACTGTTGTTTTTGAAGTTTGAAAGTTTGCATGCGGCCCCCCATGGCATATGAAAACTTGTCTTGTGGCCCTCAGGTAATTTGAGTTTGAGACCCCTGCTCTAGAGGTACATTTGTTGAGTGCACTGTATCTGTTACTGTTGTGTTTATGTGAATTGATGTTGATGTACTAATCTGCTCTGTTACATTTATGATTTGAATCTGCTAATACACTTATCTTTGAGCAATTCTTGAACATCTGCTGGGAGTTCCCAAACAAGGTAGTCTGGTGGTGTCAGCGAGGATGAGGCTAGGGCTAGAAAGAGCACAAGGCCCCTAAAATTACTAGTGGCTCCTACGCAGTAGCAGCAGGTACATAAGGGGCGCAGGGGCGCCACCCCATAGTTTGCATGCAATTTGCATGTGGATTGCCAGACTGATAACTTTCTATGATTTTTCTTTTTTTTTGAGGCTCTAATTGGCTTGAAAAAGGTTGTCAGGCTTGATCTGGGCACAGAGCAGCTGGGCAGGTTGGATATGCTGCTGTATGATGTAGATGTGAGGCTGCTGGAAGAGGCATTGCTGTTTGCGCAGAAGTTTCCCCACCCCCCCCCCCAAAAAAAAAGTTTAGCACCAGCTGCCACTGCTCCTATGAGGGTAGCACTATATACGTAAAGAGAAAATATGATATACAAAAAAAAAGAAATAAAATTTACAAAAAATGAACCTATTAAAAAAGATATTCAGCAAGATGTAGAGTTTTTTTGTTTCATTATTACATACCTATATTTTTCCTTTTGTAGTTCACCATTCAAGACATTTCCCGTGGGGGGCCACTGATTCATAGATTGAGGCTGCACGTTCAGTTGCCGACAAAAGCACAAACATGGCACATTATGGTGATTTTACATTTCATGTTCTATAGCATTGTGCAGTCATTAGGGGTTTAATTGTTAAACACATAAACATTATGGCACCTCTCCATAAATAAAGCAATATCTCATTTATTCTTCCAATGTGGTTTTTATTGCCTTTATGTGCCAGGTTTGAATTATGCATTAATAAGCCTGTGGGACATAATAGTTTTATGCTTTGAACGGGAGCTGAGCTGTGTATGTACACCATCCACAGACCAATAGTCTTACAGGGCCTTTCACTCTCCCAGCGTGACGGCCGCAAAAATTCAGTTTTAATCGCGGGGCATAAGTTCAGACGGTTACAAGCATTTCAATTTTCCCTTACCGTCACCCTGAGCTTTTCCAGATTTTTTTCCCTTATGAAGGCTTAACGCAAGGTGAGAAGCAAACCGCGCACTCGGATATTTACAGCGCTTATTCTTAAGGGCCTCGGTTGGGGTGACTGTCAAAAGTTTAACAGCTCGCACAAGGGGAGGAAATGTGTCATGAAATGTATGGATGTTATTTTCAAGAAATTATTGAAAAAGTAATAGTAAAAGCTTAAAAATAAGCAGTCATGACTGAGCTTGGTCCCGTTTTTTTTTTAATCTATTTATTTATACATTAGTCTTATTCTGACAGCTTACCAAAGTGGACCTTCGACCCCCAAATTCTCTTTAGCTCCCTACAAGTCACCCCCTTGCAATATAAAATGGCAATTTTTTTTTTCAGTTAAAACATTTTTTTTGTTTGGCTCTGCCCCCCTCCGCCATTATGACCTGCCCCTGCAGCCTCCTAATATATCTCCACCATATACTACAGGAGAGTGCAACAGTGAGGCCTCGTACAGACGAGCGGACATGTCCGTTGAAAACGGTCCGTGGACCGTTTTCATCGGACATGTTCGCTGGGATCATTTGGTCTGATTACTGTACACACCATCAGACCAAATTCCCCGCGGACATGGTGACGACGCGTTGACGTGGCGGCGACGTCCGCGAACCCGGAAGTTCAATGCTTCCACGCATGCGTCGAATCACTTCGACGCCATGCGCTGGTTCTCGGGCCAGCGGACATGTCCGATGAGTCGTACTGACCATCGGACATGTCCGACGGACAGGCTTCCAGCGGACATGTTTCTTAGCATGCTAAGAAACATTTGTCCGCTGGAAACCTGTCCGCTAGGCCGAAAAAATGTCCGGTCGGCCCTACACACGGTCAGACATGTCCGCGGAAACTGGGCCGACGGACCAGTTTCAGCGGACATGTTCGGTCGTGTGTACGAGGCCTCAGAATACACAGCTTTTGTTGGGTGGACCTGGTGGCACGTCATCAGAGGCTGGTTGCAGAGATACCTGCCCCTCAGTGACATCAGAGAAAAAGATGAAAAAAAGGCATCCAAGAGACTTTGGGACTTTGATATTAGTTTATCCAAATTAATGAGAGGGCAAACACATTTGAAGAGCCCACTGGCTCAGGTAAGGCTGCTCACAACAGAAAAGGCTACCCTCCAGGTTACCAGAAAAAAATGTGCAGTCCAAGGACCCAGACTATGGAAAGCTTTACTAACCTGCGTCCGATTGGAGGTGAACCACCTGTCCTTCAGAGGAAAAATCAAAACCTATCTCTTCTGAGGGCAAAGTCTCACTCAGAAAATGGATACTAAGCGCCCAGAGGCGATTCAGTTCGCATGTGATGCGCTATATAAGTTTCGCACTCACTCACTTCATGCTTGGAAGGAGAGCCAGACCAAAAGATAAAAGAGTCCGAATAAATGTATTGGTATTGTGCTAAAAGGCAGCCAAAGCGTTTCAGGGGTCAAAGGGTTCATCGGGGGTCAGTTAAAAATTAGAAGCTAGAATGGATTCCAAGTAAGGGTTTCCTGTGTGAATCTGTTTAGGGAAGCTGATTTTATTAGAATTTCTGGCCAGCAGTATCTGCATGAGCAACCAAGATAAGAAGCAGAAAAGAAGATGACGGTGTGGGACCTGGGCTGTGGCATCTGATTGGTGGATCACAGCAGGACCACGCTTGATTCCCTGGGCAGGTGAGTATGTTTTCTGGTGAGAAGTTAATGAGTAAGAGGAGAAAAGGAAAAAAAATTGAGGGTTTTGGGTAAGGAAAAACCCCTGTTAGACTTACTGGTAACAGTATTTCCAGGAACCTTCCAGGACAGCTACTTGAGAGATGATTGGCTCCGCCCTCTACAGGAAACACAAATCAGATACAATTTAAAAGGCCCCTCCCTTTCTTCTGACCCTCAGTTGTTAGAAGATCAAGTAAACCTCCACCAAAGTGCACTCGGCAGAGGGAAAAAAAAACCACAGAAACTCATTGACAAATGCATGAGAGGAGGACCAGATGCCAGCTTTAGAAATGTCTTCCCATGATGCCCCCGCTCTTTCTGCCCATGACATGGCCATGGATCTCGTGGAATGAGCCCTAATTCTAGAAGGAGGGGTGCGCCCTGAAGCTTTGTATGCTTCACAAATAGCTTCCCTAATCCACCTAGCAATAGAACTTTTAGATGCTTTGGACCCCTTCTTGAGGCCACTGAACAACACCAACAGTTGGGAGGAACTCCTAAAACCACTGGATTTCTCTGAGTAAAGCAGAAGACATCTCTTCACATCTAAAAGACTAAACCTTTCCTCCTCCGCATTCTTGGGAGAGGTACAGAAACTAGGAAGGACTACCTCCTGGGACCTATGAAAGTTCGAAGATACTTTGGGCAAATTGAAAGGATCAGGTCTAATCACTACCCGGTCCTCTAGAATCCTCAGGAAGGGGTCTTTACAGGAAAGAGACTGTAGATCAGAAATCCTTCTCCCTGAAGGTAATAGCCAAAAGGAAGGAAATCTTCAAAGAAATGAATGTCAGGGAAGCCTCATGCAAAGGCTCAAAAGGAGCCCTTGTAAGAGCATTTAATACTAAAAACAGATCCCAGGTAGGAACGTGTTTGACGACCTTAGGAGCATGTCCAGATCTCGCTGAAAGGAACCTCCTGACTAAAGGATCTTCCGCTAATCTCCTTTCTTCAAACAAAGATAGGGCAGTAACCTGAATTCCAAGGGTGCTGACAGTCCTTTCTCTACTCCCCTCTGCAAAAAATCCAATATACAGGGAGTGGAGAAAGAATCTAAACCAGATTTCCTTTGCCAGGAAATAAAAGTTTTCCAAACTTTCCAGTAGATTCTTCTTGTGACTAACTTACAGCTGTCCAGGATAGTTTGAATAACCCCCTCTAAACATCCCCTCAACTGTAGGATGTACTGCTCAGCCTCCAGCCCGTCAAATGGAAGGTCTGAGGGTTTGGATGCAACACCGGTCCCTGATGGAGCAGATCCTTCCGCTCTGGTAGGGGCCAGGGAGGATCTACAGAAAGGGCCTTCAGAGAGGAAAACCAACTCCTCCTGGGCCACCAGGGGGCAATCAGAACCACTTCTGCCCGGTCCTGAATAATTTTTCGAACAACTAGAGGCAATAGGAGAAAAGGGGGGAACGCGTAGGCCAGAGTGAAATCCCATGGGAAGGAGAGAGAATCCGTCTCCAGTGAGAACGCTAGCAGTTTTCTGTTGAGACTGGAGGCAAAAAGATCCACTGTAGGCAGACCCCCAACATTAACTCTCTAAATGAGGAAGTCTCTGAATTAGCTGGAATACAATCCTCACAAAATAGTTTCTTATAACTATCAGAAAGCCTGTCCCTACAATTTTCACATTTCTTCTTCACCAGTTTGGCCTAGAAAAAAGCAGAAACAGGAACCATAAACAAAATAGTCCCCTGCTGTAGAAGCTATCCACAGACAAGGGCTTACCTCCTCTGGAGGTAGCCAAAGCATTTCAGGGGGGCAGTATGGGACCCGGAAGCTGCCGCTTGTTCAATCCGAGTGGGTGCTCCATCCTCAGACCTGTCCTCAAGCTCCATCAGGAAAGCAGAGATCGGCTGGAGAGATAGGCTGCTGTTGTCTTGCTAAATGCACCTGTCCGGCGTTCAGCAGACTGTTCCCCAGGCAGCATATTCTCAGGCCCTGTACACACGTCCGAGGAACTGTCAGGACCATTAAGGTAAGTACTCACCGAGGCCGAGATGCTGAGGGCAGCTCACCTTTGCGACCCTGTGCAGACCACTCCCTGGAGTTAGAACAGAGGAGGGACGGCACAAGGAGGCACCGGTGCCGGGAACTGGTAGGCAGACTTGGTGCAGCTGACGAAAACAGGGCAGGTGCAGAGGACTGGACACCGTCGTTGATCAGGCAGGAACAGGCAGGTAAGTCCAGAAGGGACCAACAGGAAACAAAGGCAAATCCGGGTCACAGGCCGTGGGTCAGGAGTTGGAGAGATCAGAGGAAGTCCGTGAGAGCAAGCCAAGGTCAAGGGGCAGGAGACACCAGCAAATCCGATAAGCAGGCAGGGGTCAAGTGTAGGAGACGGCAGAGAATCGTCAAGGTCCAATCCGGGTCAAGCAGGTCAGGGTATTCAGGTTTCAAGGTTCTCTCACAGGGTAAAGCTGACAACGAACCAGCAATTAGCAAGGAGGAAGGGGCTGGCTTAAATAGGCCGCTCAGGCCACTGATTGGTCCAAAGTAACATAGGTTCAGCACCAGGCTCCAACGGACAGCAAGCAAACTAACACTTGAGCAGTGGCTCAGAGGCAAAGAGCTGGACTTGTAAATGGAGAGGTCCCAGGTTCGATTCTACCCAGAACCAACTGGGGAATGTGACCGTGAAAGGTCTGTGCCCTGACAGGAACTCGACGTGCCAAACACATCGAGTTCCTCGTCGAGTTCAGTGTGGAAGCCGCCGAGGATCTCGGCGGGCCGACTTTCCTCATTGAACAACGAGGAAATAGAGAACATGTTCTCTATTCGGTCCGACGAGTTCCTCGTCGGCTTCCTCGCTGAAAAGTGTACACACGACCGAGTTTCTCGGCAGAATCCAGCTCCGATCGAGTTTCTGGCTGAATTCTGCCGAGAAACTCGGTAGTGTGTACGGGGCCTAAGTGTACCACGCCGTGCTTCCTTTAAGCAAGCAAACTGCGCTTGGAAGTGCGTTCGTGACTTCCGGCTCCATCTTGCCGCGTCACCGGAAGTCCTCTGACTCCATCTTGGTACACCTCAGCAAAGCCAGAGTTGAAAAAAAAACAAAGGGAGTTGCCACCACTCACACCACCAGGTAGGTAAGTAACCTCAAAAATAGGGAACCCTTCTAGTAGAAAGTACAGGACTATCACCCAGGACTTGGCCACTAGTCCTGGATGATACTAGAGAAGGGGGGTCCACCAACCACAGTTACCAGACCTAAGAAAGCAAAAAACAAAACATGTCGGTGCTCCTGGAGGGTCTGGAAACGCAAAACAACTGAGGGTCAGAGGAAAGGGAGGGGCCTTTTAAATTGTATCTGATTTGTGTTTCCTGTATCCTGTAGAGAGTGGAGGCAATCATCTCTCAACTAGCTGTCCTGCAAGGTGAGAGGGGAAAAAGTTCTCTTTATCTCTTTATGATTGTGCATACCTCCCAACTGGCACAGATCCGGCGGTAATCCCCCCCTCCCCCCCGCTCAACAACTTCAATGATGTTTGTGGAAAAATCTTTGGCATCCTGCGGCATGCCAAGGTGGACCAATATAACTATGTATGAAATATCCATACCCGGAATTCTATTTAAGCTGAATTAAACACAGATTCGCCCCAATGCTTTCTTGCCATTTCAGATTTTTGCTTCCCATTTTAGATTTTTGAAGAAATATGGAAAATATGCCAGGTTTTGAAAGCTTAACGTGAATCATTTGAATATGGAAATTTTCAGGCGCTCTTTAGAAGCATTTTGTCAAGTTGTTAGACACTAAATTAGAGCCATCTCTATATTATACAGCTGACTATTACCAGTTAATAGCCGCAGGTATGCAGAATAATGACAAAGCCCTAGAGGGTTTTTTGCATAAGTGTCGGCTGCAGGAATATATGTTTGTCTCATTATAATTTCTCACCTCTTTTTTAAAGATAGACCGGTGTAATACCCCAATGTGAGCCACCGTGTGTGTAGATAGGCAGCACAGACATTGGGCCAGATTCACGTATCCTGGCATATCTTTGTGCGGGCGTAGTGTATCCTATTTATGCTACGCCTCCGCAACTTAGACGGGCAAGTGCAGTATAAGTTGCAGCGGCGTAGCGTAAATGGGCCGGCGTAAGCCTGCGTAATTCAAATGTGGAAGAGGTGGGCGTGTTGTATGTAAATCAATCGTGACCCTACGTAAATGACGCGCCTAACGAACGGCGCATGCTCGCGCATGCTCAGTATCACGTCAAATTTACTCCATAATATACGCCAGGCCCATTGCCTGTGATGTGAACGTAACCTACGCACTGCCCAATTCACATACGACTTACATAAACGACGTAAAAAGATACGCTTGCCGACGTCCATACTTTGCATTGGCTGCGCCTCATATAGCAAGGGTAACTTTACGCCGGACGTAAGCCTAACGTAAACGGCCGCAAGTACGTTCGTGAATCGGCGTATCTACCTAATTTACATATTCGCTGCGTAAATCTACGGAAGCGCCCCTTGCGGCCAGAGTAAATATGCACCCAAGATACGATGGCGTAGGAGACTTACGCCGCTCGTATCTTGGCCAAATCTATGCGTAACTGATTCTAAGAATCAGGCGCATAGATACGACGGCTCACATTCGGACTTACGATGGCGTACGTGGAGATACGCCGTCGTAAGTCCGCTGTGAATCTGGCCCATTGTGTACATTGTTGTTTGTTTTTTTTTGTAAATTTATTCTCCTGTGCACTCTGGGCATTCCAGCTTTACTCAAGGTGACAACTCACTTTTTGTAACCACTTAAAGGGTCACTAAAGGAATTTTTTTTTTTAGCTAAATAGCTTCATTTACCTTACTGCAGTACTGGTTTCATGTCCTTATTGTTCGTTTTTGCTTTGAAGTAGCTGTAATTCTGCTGTGATCTCCACACTTCCTGCTTGTCTGGCTCCTTATAACCATCGTACTGGGAGCTTTTCACGGTGGTCTAAGCTGTCATTACTGTGTGTCTAAAACTCCTCAGAACCAATCAGATTCATTTTAAAAACAAAACACTGCCCTGGATTTGTTTGTTTTTGTTCTGTGTGTCTCTCTAGTTCACAGAAACATGAAACCAGTTTAAAACCGAAAGTGAAACTAGAGGCACATTATATGATTGAATTTAATCTATTTTTAATCATTTTTAAAAGGAATCAGTTAACTTTTATGTCTCTATACCCTGTAAACAGTCATTTCAGCAAAAACAAATTTCCTTTAGTGACCCTTTAAGAACCAGGCCTATTTTTCAAACTTGTTGTTTACAAGTTGAAATCATTTTTTTTTTTTTTTTTTTTGCTAGAAAAGTACTTAGAACCTCTAAACACTTATATACAGGTGAAACTCGAAAAATTAGAAAATCGTGCAAAAGTTCATTTATTTCACTAATGCAACTTAAAAGGTGAAACTAATATATGAGATAGACTCATTACATGCAAAGCAAGATAGTTCAAGCCGTGATTTGTCAGAATTGTGATGATTATGGCTTACAGATCATGAAAACCCCAAATCCACAATCTCAGAAAATTAGAATATTACATGCAATCAATAAAACAAGGATTGTACATAGAACAATATCGGATCTCTGAAAAGTAGAAGCATGCATATGTACTCAGTACTTGGCTTGGGCCCCTCAATGTGACGTGGCATGGAAGCGATCAGCCTGTGCCACTGCTGAGGTGTTATGGAAGACCAGGATGCTTCAATAGCGGCCTTCAGCTCTTCTGCATTGTTGGGTCTCATGTCTCTCATCTTTCTCTTGGCAATGCCTCATAGATTCTCTATGGGGTTCAGGTCAGGCGAGTTTGCTGCCCAATCAAGCACAGTAATCCCACGGTCATTGAACCAGGTTTTGGTGCTTTTGGCAGTGTGGGGAGGTGCCAAGTCCTGCTGGACAATGAAGTCAGCATCCCCATAGAGCTCGTCTGAGGAAGGAAGCATGAAGAGCTCCAGAATCTCCTGGTAGACGGCTGCGGTGACCCCGGACTTAATGAAGCACAGTGGACCAACACCAGCAGATGACACGGCTCCCCAAATCACAGACTGTGGAAACTTCTTGCAGTGTGTGCCTCTCCATTCTTCCTCCATACTCCGGCTCCTTGGTTTCCAAATGAAATGCAACATTTGCTCTCATCAGAAAAGAGGACTTTGGACCCCTGAGCACCAGACCAGGTGTGTTTTTCTTTAGCCCAGGTAAGACGTTTCTGACGTTGTTTGTTGGTCAGGAGTCTTGACAAGAGGAATACGACATTTGAAGCCCATGTCCAGGATCTGTCTGTGTGTGGTGCTCTTGATGCTCTGACTCCAGCCTCAGTCCACTCCTTGTGAAAGTCCCCAATACTTTTGAATGGCCTTTTCCTGACAATCCTCTCCAGGCTGCGGTCATCCCGGCTGCTTGTGCACCTTTTTCTTCCACACTTTTCCCTTCCACATAACTGTCTATTAATGTGCTTTGATACAGCACTTTGGGAATGTCCAACTTATTTTGCCTTTTGCCTCCTTATGGAGGGTGTCAATGATGATTTTCTGCACAACTGTCAGATTAGCAGTCTTTCCCATGATTGTGATTCCTACTGAACCAAACTGAGAGACCATTTAAAGGTTTAGGAACCCTTTGCAGGTGTTATGGCTTAATTAGCTGATTAGACTGTGACACTTTGAGCCTAGAATATTCCAAGAATATTCCACATTTTCACAATATTCTAATTTTCTGAGATTGTGGATTTGGGGTTTTCATGAGCTGTAAGCCATAATCATCACAATTATGACAAATCACGGCTTGAACTATCTTGCTTTGCATGTAATGAGTCTCTCTCATATATTAGTTTCACCTTTTAAGTTGCATTAGTGAAATAAATTAACTTTTGCACGATATTCAAATTTTTCGAGTTTCACCTGTATATATTTTTCAAACCCCCTAAAGAATAAAATGGTCGTTGCAATACTTTATGTCCCACTGTATTTGCGCAGCGGTCTTACAAATGCAATCTTTTGGGGACAACAGTAAAGTTAGCCCAATTTTTTTCTATATCGTGAAAGATAATATTACGCCGAGTAAATTGATACCCAACATGTCACACTTCAAACTTGTTCCCGCTCGTGGAATGGTGACAAACATCGGCACTTAAAAATCTCTTAAAGCGGAGGTCCGCCAATTTGTTTTTTTAAAAGTCAGCAGCTACAAATACTGCAGCTGCTGACTTTTAAAATAAGGACACTTACCTGTCCAGCGTGCCGGCAATGTCGGCATCTGAAGCCGAGCTGTCGCTCGGCTCTCGGGTGCTGCTGCTGTGGCTTCACTTCCTGGTTCTATACTGTGCATGCGCGACTCACGTTGCGCAATGCCACTGGTCCCTGCTGTCTTCTGGGTCCCGTGTGTCTCCCAGAAGACAGCGGGGGTCGCCGGACGTGGTGTAGACCCCCGCATAAAATGTGGGGGTCTATGCCCATAAGGCCTCGTACACACCGCGGACCAGTTTCAGCAGACATGTTCGGTCGTGTGTATGGCCGACCGGACAATTTTCCGGCGGATCGGACAGGTTTCCAGCGGACAAATGTTTCTTAGCATGCTAAGAAACATGTCCGCTGGAAGCCTGTCCGTCGGACATGTTCGGTCGTCTGTACGACTCACCGGACATGTCCGCTCGGCCGAAAGCCCTCGCATGCGTCGAAGTGATTCGACGCATGCGTGGAAGCATTAACCTTCCGGGTTCACGCGCGTCGCCGCGTCATCGTCGCGGTGACGGCGCGGCCACGTCACCGCGTTCGCTGTCCGCAGGAAATTTGGTCTGATGGTGTGTACAGCCATCAGACCAAAATCCGGCAGCGGACATGTCCGATGAAAACGGTCCACGGACCGTTTTCATCGGACATGTCCCGTCGTGTGTACGAGGCCTTAGTGGAAGCATATACCTTTTTGCTAGAAAATTACTTAGAACCCCTAAACATTATATATATTTTTTTTCTAATGGCGGTCGTTGCAATACTTTATGTCACACGGTATTTGCACAGCGGTCTTACAAATGCAATATTTTGGGAAAAATATATTTTTTGGGAGTTTAAAGAATAAGACACCAGCAATTTTTTTCTATATTGTGAAAGATAATGTTACGCCAAGTAAACTGATACCCAACATGTCATGCTTCAAAATTGCACCCGTTCGTGGAATGGCAACAAACATTGGTACTTAAAAATCTCCATAGACGATGTTTAAAAATGTCTACCTGTTACCAGTTTTAAGTTACAGAGGAGGCTAGCAGTATTGCTCTTGCTCTAATGATCATGGCGATACCTTGCATGTGGGGTACTGGTCAGACAAAGGTACATGCTAATAGAAAAGAAGAAGAAAAAACACCAATTTTGTTGGACTAGGAGGGGAGGAGGAGATGAGCAGAACTTTTTAGTTAACTCTTAAGTATGATTGCACTGATACTGGTATTGATATTGATGCCGATAGTAAAAATTTGCACGGGTATCGGTACTTGTGTAAATGCTCCAATGCCTGAAACTAATACTTTCAGGCTCGGTTCTTTCAGCTGTTAGCGGGATTCCCCCACTGACAGTTTAAATGTAAACAATTATCGGTTATTAAGGATAGGGGCCGCCTCCTCCTTAACAACCACTGCCCTATTTAGCTGTCAGTGGGGTTTCCCTTTGACAGCCGAAGTGTAAACAAACAAAGTCTATACAAATGGAGCTGTCAAAAATAAATAAATATAGCAGTCGGGCAATATTTATCAACAACAATGCTCGGCCGCTAAAACCGAAAGATAAAAAGAAACATTGTTTTATTTGGTATCTTTCTGTTTCTTCATCTACAGATCAAAGGGATGAACTTTGTTTGTTTGTTTTTTGTCTGTTTTTTTTTTTAATTAAATGCCCCTCTTTTTAACTCCTTATTAACCCTTAATATACTCTAATCAGCCCTAATTAAAGTGGTTGTAAAGTCAGCGTTTTATTTTTATTTTAATGCATTCTATGCATTAACCACTTCAGCCCCGGACCATTTTGCTGGTCAATGACCGGGCCACTTTTTGGGATTCGGCACTGCCTCGCTTTAACTGACAATTGTGCGGTCGTGTGACGTGGCTCCCAAACAAAATTCATGTCCTTTTTTCCCCACAAATAGAGCTTTCTTTTGGTGGTATTTGATCACCTCTGCGGTTTTTATTTTTTTTCATAAAACATTTTTTTTTTCCTCAGTTTAGGCCGATACGTATTCTTCTACATTTTTTCAATTAAAAAAACGCAATAAGCGTTTTATTGATTGGTTTGCGCAAAAGTTATAGCGTCTACAAAATAGGGGATAGTTTTATGGCATTTTTATTAATATTTTTTTTTTTTTACTAGTAATGGCGGCGATCTGCGATTTTTATCGGTACTGCGACCTTATGGCGGACACTTCTGACACTTTTGACACATTTTTGGGACCATTGTTTTGCTGTGATTTGGACCGAATTTTCTAAGAATTCGAAAAGAAATTCAGCCGTTTCCTCTAAACTAATTGTACCGTACCAAACAAAGCAATGCACTTTTCATCCCTTCTACCATTCATTATTAAACGTGTTAGCAGAGCAGCATCATCTGTAAGCAATATGATCCATTTACTTTCCGTTTGAACATAAAAATGAACACATTTCACTGGCCTCCATAACTTCACCAGAGAAACATTCCGCTAAAAAGTCAAATGAATATTTTACACGGCATAAACAAAATTGCTGTAGCCCTTCTATGAATATTTTAACGGTGGAAGTAAGTTCCAAGTTCGTTTAACATCAATAATATCGTTCCTCATTTAGAATGAATATGTATTATATGTCCTTCAGATGTATAATTGAACAGTCTGACCCCGAAAACTGCAGGTTAAATAGTTATTACGGAATATATTATTACAAGCCACTTCTCTGCAGAGTCATGGGGGTGAACGGCGTCCAAACATCACCAGGATTTGACTGGAAAGCAGAATGCAAAGAAAATATGGATTTGTAGAATTGTGGTGTCCCGGAATATATTAGGATATTTATAATGCCAAGCTGCTGAGATTACTAAATACAATCATTTCACCACTTGACCACTAGAAGGTTTTGCCTTCTTCATGATCAGGTCATTTTTTGCTATTTGGCACTGCGCTACTTTATCTGGCAATTGCTCAGTCATGAAACACTGTGCACAAATGCAGTGGCGGCTCGTGTTTTTTTTATATGGGGGGGCAGCAACCCCCCCATGGCACCTTAAATATTTCCCCCCTGCTCTTGCTGTCTGCCGGTCGGTCCACTTATCCCATCTAGGCAGCTGACATTGAGCAGCGGCAGGGATTGGGCAGCGCTGGACATCAAGGAGCAGCGGGGATCGGGGGGCATCAGCGGAGATCAGAAAGCGAACCCCCCGCCGCTCCTTGACGTTCAGCACTGCCCAATCCCGCTGCTGTCCCAGGGCTCAAGTCCTGCGGGAACACGTGGGAACGGAGTTCCTGCACTTTTTTCACAGCAGGAACGCAGTTCCCTTTGCAGGACTAGAGCAGCCGAGCCGCCCGAGCCAATCTTTCACTAAGCGGCGATGCCCAGCTCGAGTCACTGTCAGGGGCAGGCGAACCTTAGTAATCCTTTATGTTACTGGACGCTTCCTGTATATGGATTCATCGGGTAGTGTGCGGGTATTCCGTCACTTCCTCGATGCCGCAATGTCTCCTGGGAGCTTTTGTCATTGTTCCCAGGAGACATTACGGAGGTCTGCCGTGAGTTATCGCGGGATTTAGAAATAACTTCTTTCTAAGCAAGCGGTTTAGTAATTATGCATATGAGCGTATCATTTTTTTGGTGGGGGAGTGGATTTTGGGTGGGAGTTCCCACACTTTTTTCCCCAGGACTTGACCCCTGTGCTGCCCGATGCCCGTCGCTGGACATCAAGGAGCGGCGTACATCATGCTGTGATCCCAGGCACTCCTTGATGTCCAGAGCTGCCCGATCCCCGCCGATGCCCGTCGCTAGACATCAAGGAGCGGCGGGGATTGGAGCATTGGCAAACATCAGACTGCGGCGGGCATTGGGCGCAGCTCCTGTGTCTTCTCCTGCCTCCTCTTCGCTTCCGCTTTGCGTCTCCTCCCCTCCTCCTAGGCATGCTATAGGATCGCCTGTCCTTTCAGCCAATCGGGTGATGGGTATCAGACCCACTTCCCGATTAGCCGGGAGGAGGAACAGTGAATATTCATTTGCTGTTGTAACACCTGGGTGGGCTCATAGCGCAATGCTCTTCACCATGAGTCCACCCTATTTTGAAGCCTATTATGCCCTGTACACACGATCGGTTAATCTGATGGAAACGGACCGATGGACTATATATATATATAAAACTATAATCCTGACGCTTTATAAATCTCTGGTTTCGGCCACATCTGGAGTGTTCTGTCCAATTCTGGTCACCAGTCCTCAGGAGGGATGCGCTGGAACTGGAGAGAGTCCAAAGAAGGGCAACAAAACTAATAAGGGGATAAGGAGGACCTCAATTACGAGGAACGACTGCAAACACTAATGCCGCGTACACACGATCGGTTCGTCTGATGAAAACCGTCTGATGGACCGTTTTCATTGGAAGGAACCGATCGTGTGTGGGCCCCTTCAGTAAAAAAACGTAGAACCTGTTTTAAAATGATCTGATGGTTAAAAAACCGATAGAAAAAAAAACGATCGTCTGTGGGCAAGTCAATCGGTTAAAAATCCACGCATGCTCAGAATCAAGTCGACGCATGCTCAGAAGCATTGAACTTCATTTTCTCAGCACGTCGTAGTGTTTAACGTCACCGCGTTCTGACGCGATCGGATTTTTAACTGATGGTGTGTAGGCAAGACTGATGAAAGTCAGCTTCATCGGATATCTGATGAAATAATCCATCGGTCCGTTTTCATCGGATGAACCGATCGTGTGTACGTGGCATTAGAGCCTATGGCCGCATCAGATGCTTCGAAAAAAAAAAACATTGCTGTAATTCAGGCGCCTGGTGTCCTGAAAGGAGCCGGACGCATGAATAGGGGTTGGCGGCAGCGATGGATATAGCATTGCCGCATCGCTAGAAGGTGGAGGGGGTGGTGGCCGTGGATAGAGGGGGATAGAGGGGGCCTTCTCATCCTCGGCCTCGGACGAGAGGACATCCGTGATAGGCGCAACACTGAACAGAGGCTCTGCTGGGAAAATTAGTGTACAGCCTATCACGGAACAGTCTGAGGAGGAGGCGCGGCTTTTGAATAATGGATGGCTGTCGTCTGACATACTCTGCAAACAGGAGAAGGTAGGGAGATCTTTGAGGCAGGCAATGGAATGGTACAGTGAGGTCGGCAATGGCACAGTGAGGCATGTAATGATGGCACAGTGAGGCATGTAATAATGGCACAGTAAGGCATGCAATAATGGCATAGTGGGGCATGTAATGATGGCACAGTGAGGCATGTAATAGTGGCACAGTGAGGCATGTATAATGGCACAATGAGGCATGTAATAATTGCACAGTGAGGCATGTATTGATGGCACAGTGAGGCATGTAATAATTGCACAGTGAGGCATGTAATGATAGCACAGTGAGGCATGTAATAATGGCACAGTAAGGCATGCAATAATGGCATAGTGGGGCATGTAATGATGGCACAGTGAGGCATGTAATAGTGGCACAGTGAGGCATGTATAATGGCACAATGAGGCATGTAATAATTGCACAGTGAGGCATGTATTGATGGCACAGTGAGGCATGTAATAATTGCACAGTGAGGCATGTAATGATGGCACAGTGAGGCATGTAATGATGACACAGTGAGGCATGTAATAATGGCACAGTGAGGCATGTAATGATGGCACAGTGAGGCATGTAATGATGGCACAGTGAGGCATGTAATGATGACACAGTGAGGCATGTAATAATGGCACAGTGAGGCATGTAATGATGGCACAGTGAGGCATGTAATGATGGCACAGTGAGGCATGTAATGATAGCACAGTGAGGCCCTGTACACACGACCGGTTCATCCTATGAGAATGGTCCGACGGACCGTTTTCATTGGTCCACCGCTGAAGTGGCCTGATGGTCTGATGTGTGTGCACACCATCAGTTCAAAAACCGATCAGGTCAGAACGCGGTGACGTAAAACACACGACTCGCTGAAAAAAACAAAGTTCAATGCTTCCAAGCATGCGTCGACTTGATTCTGAGCATGCGCGGGTTTTGAACCGATGCTTTTGTGTACTAACCATCGGTTTGGACCGATCGGTCAGCGGTCCATCGGTTCGATTTTAAAGCAAGTTTTAACATTTTGGTCCGAAGGACAACAGACCGATGGGCCGTACACACGGTCGGTTTGGACCGATGAAACTGAACTTCGGTTCATTCTCATCAGTTTTGACCGGTCGTGTGTACGCGGCCTGAAGCATGTAATAATTGCACGGTGAGGCATGTATAATGGCACAGTGAGGCATGGATAATGGCACAGTGAGGCATGTATAATGGCACAGTGAGGCATGTATAATGGCACAGTGAGGGGTCGTTTTATACGGTGAGTATATCCCAAAACCAACATTTTAGCTGGAAAATTAGGGGGTCGTCTTATACACCAGCAAATATGGTATGTAACTTTGTACACATGGGGGCAGATCCACAGAGTGAGTACACCGGCGTATCTACTGATACACCGGTGTACTTTCAAATTTCCTGCGTCGTATCTTTGTTTTGAATCCTCAAAACAAGATACGACGGCATCTGGGTTAGATCCGACAGGCGTAGGTCTTCGTACGCCTTCGGATCTAAGATGCAATTCTTCGGCGTCCGCTGGGTGGCGTTCCCTTCCTTTTCCGCGTCGAGTATGCAAATTAGCTATTTCCGACGATCCACGAACGTACGAGCGGCCGGCGCATTCCTTTACGTCGTCTCTAGTCGGCTTTTTTCGGCGTATAGTTAAAGCTGCTATTTCGTGGCGTACTCAATGTTAAGTATGGCCGTCGTTCCCGCGTATAATTTCAAATTTTTTATTTTTTTTTTGCGTAAGTCGTCCGTGAATCGGGATGGACGTAATTTACGTCCAGGTCAAAACCAATGATGTCCTTGCGACGTCATTTCGCGCAATGCACGGCGGGAAATTTAGGGACGGCGCATGCGCAGTTCGTTCGGCGCGGGGACGCGCTTCATTTAAATGAAACACGCCCCCTACCCGCCCAATTTGAATTCCGCGCCGTTACGCCGCTTGAGATACACTACGCCGCCGTAACTTACGGCGGCGTAGCGTATCTCAGATACGATGCGCCGGGGCAGATCTTTGTGGATCTGCCCCCTTTTATTTTGATGCACCCAAAATGTTTGTAGCTGATTTAAACCTAAAGATATATTGGGCTTTAAAACGGTAAGAATATTGCTGAAGGTCCCGTGTCTGCGGCATTAAACCGTAGTATTACAGCAGAGAAAAATTGCATTTATTTACACACGGCAAAAATTAAGTTATTTTATAAATAAGACATTTCAAAGCGTCTGAACTATTCCATCTCAGCAGCTGGCTGCGTGCGCGGAATCCCAATGACATTTCCCCTACCGTGTGCAACCTATAGCTTCCATAACTGCTTTATTACACGCTGGACATATTTATGTGAGTCCCCGGTGAAGTGAAAAATATTAAATAAACCTGCGGGGTGTAAAGCGACAAGTGTCCGGGTCACGTAGGCTATGAAGCGCTAATCCTCAGAGTGTCCTCTCATGCTTGAAAGAGATCTGACATCACTCAGCCAGGCTGAAAAGTCACTTTTGGTCGGAGGGACATGAAGGTGGCTTTTGCCGGGAAGCATCTTGAGCTGTTGAGCCGGTGTGTACGGTTTATGGATTTCTGGACTGGCACAAGAGACGTTTGTATAATGCCTGTACTGTGCAAATGAAGATACCCTTTGTATAATAATATACGCCACCGACATGTGGACCTTTTTAGATAAAACTTTTTTATTATAGGGCTTGGCTCACAGTCCCACCTTTAACCACTTGCCGACGAGGCTTTTTCTGGCACTTCTTCGTTTTGTTTAAAATCAGTATTTTTTTGCTAGAAAATTACTTATAACCCCTAAACATTATGGGCCAGATTCACATAGAATTACGTTACGCTGCGGCGGCGTAACGTATCCCATTTACGTTACACCGCCGCAGGTTTACAGCGTAAGTGCCTGATTCACAAAGCACATACCTGTAAACTTGCGGCGGCGTAGCGTAAATCCGCTTGGCGCAAGCCCGCTAAATTCAAATGGGGCGGGCACCATTTAAATTAGGCGCGTTCCCGCGCCGAGCGTACTGCGCATGCTCCGTCCGTAAAATTACCCGACGTGCATTGCGCTAAATGACGTCGCAAGGACGTCATTGGTTTCGACGTTAACGTAAATGGCGTCCAGCGCCATTCACGGACGACTTACGCAAACTACGTGAAATTTAAAATTTCGACGCGGGAACGACGGCCATACTTAACATGGGTTACACCACCTAGAGGGCATGCATAGTTTTACGCGACGCATCTCTACGGAAACTACGTAAATTTAGATCGACGGGCAAATTTAGATCGACTAGTCATTTGCATATTCTACGCCGACCGCAATGGAATCGCCACCTAGCTGGCGGCCTAGAATTGCAGCCTAAGATCCGACGGTGTAACATAGTTACACCTGTCGGATCTTAGGGCTATCTATACGTAACTGATTCTATGAATCAGGCGCATAGATACGACAATCGTATCTCAGAGATACAACGGCGTATCAGGAGATACGCCGTCGTATCTCTTTTGTGAATCTGGCCCTATATTTTTTTTTTATCATAGACCCTAGGGAGTAAAATGGTGATGATTGCAATTTTTTATGTCACACAGTATTAGCAAGGCGTTGCGTTTTGCAAACGCAATTGTTTTGGAAAAAATACACTTTAACCGCTTCCCGTCCACGCTATAGCCGAATGACGGCCACAGCGCAGACCTACATTGCCAGGAGACGTCCTCCCCTTTGCACGCTTCCCGGGTGTCCCCTGCAGGGCGCGAGCTATGATCACTAAGTCAATGGGACTCGGGGGATCACAGATCGAAGTAAGGGGCTGATCCCTCCCCTTACCACGTGATCAGCTGGCAGCCAATGACAGCTGATCACGTGATGCAAACAGAAGATCGGTAATAAAAAAATGTTGACAGCGTGAGGAGAAAAAAAAGCCAATCTCTGCCTTCTGTGTAAGGGACATCGGTCCCAAACAAGAAGAGGCACAGCCACTTCATCTGTGCCCACCAGTGCCGCCTGCCAGCGCCACCAATTTGTGCCCACCAGTCAGGGCCGATCCTAGGCAGGGTGCACAGGGTGCATTGCACCCAGGCGCCTGCAGAGGTGGGGGCGCCTAACATCTAACAAACTCTCTAACAGAATCCCTCTCTGTGTCCATCACAGAGGCCCCCCTCTAGGTCCCAAAAAGGTACTCTGCTTCTCTTCCTGTATTTTGTTTATTGTTAAGAGATCATGTAAGGATCCCAGGGTAATGAAGACTTTGTGGGGGGGGGCATCTCTGTGGTTGAGTCATTGCCATAGAAACATTTGTAAAGGGGAGGAGTTAGTAAAATGACGATGCCCATGTGGGGGTGCCAGAAATATTTCTGCACCCAGGCGCCTGTGACCCTATGATCGGCCCTGCCACCAGTGTATATCAGTACCACCTATCAATGCCAACAAGTGCCACTTATCAATGCCCACCAGTAGTGCCAATCAATACCTCATCAGTGCCACCTAGCAGTGCTGCCTATCAGTGTCACCTACCAGTGCCCATCACTGCCACCTATAAGTGCCCTTCAGTGACACCTATCAATGCCCTTCATTGCCGCCCATCAGTGCCACCCATCAGTGCCACCTCACCAGTGTCCATCAGTGTCGCCTTATCAGTGCCGCCTCATCAGTGTCCATCAGTGCCGCCTCATCAGTGCTGCCTTATCAGTGCCCATCAGTGCCGCCTTATCAGTGCAGCCTCATCAGCGTACATCAATGAAGGAGAAAAATTACCTATTTGCAAAAAAAATTAACAAAATATAAAACCGTTTTGTATTTTTTTTTTTTAAATGTGGGTCTTTTTTCATTGTTTTTATAAAAAAACAAACAGAGGTGATCTAATAGCACCAAAAGAAAGCTCTATTATGGGATTTTCTTTTATAAAAATGTAATTTGGGTATGCGATACATACTAGCCCATTATGCTTTTACTTTGCAGGGGAATAAAGAGGAAGTAAAATCCATAAGGGTTTACTTCCTCCGTAAGGTCAGGTAAACATGAAAAGGTGCATACAGTACAAATACATTGCATTTCTATATCCCACCAGCAGATGAGGTTTTGGGCTTCTTTTCTATTTCTACTTACCTCCTGTTCGTATGGAGCTCAGTAGCTCATGCTGAAGGCAATAGACACAAGTCATTGAATCAGAACAGTATAGGGGTTCATTTACTAAAACTGAAGAGTGCAAAATCTGGTGCAGCTCTGCATGGTAGCCAATCAGCTTCTAACTTCAGCTTATTCAATAAATCTTTGACAAAAAACTTGGAAGCTGATTAGTTTCTATGCAGAGCTGCCCAGGATTTTGCACTCTCCAGTTTTAGTAAATAAACCCCTATGAGCCAGATTCACAGAACAATTACGCCGGCGTATCTATTGATACGCCGCGTAATTTCAAATTTTGCGCGTCGTATCTTTGTTTTGTATCTACAAAACAAGATACGGCGGCATCTCGGATGGATCCGACAGGCGTACGTCTTAGTACCCCGGCGGATCTTAGGTGCAATTTTTCGGCGGCCGCTAGGTGGCGTTTCCGTCAAATTCCGCGTCAAGTATGCAAATTAGCTAGTTACGGCGATCCACGAACGTACGTCCGGCCGGCGCATTTTTTTACGTCGTTTGCGTTCGGCTTTTTCCGGCGTATAGTTAAACTTGCTATTATGAGGCGTACTCAATGTTAAGTACTGTATGGCCGTCGTTCCCGCCTCGCATTTCGAATTTTTTACGTTGTTTGCGTAAGTCGTTCGCGAATAGGGATTTGCGTAGAATGACGTCACCGTCGTAAGCATTGGCTAGTTCCGGTTTAATTTCGAACCTGCGCACTGGGATACCCCCACGGACGGCGCATGCGCAGTTAAAAAAAAACGTTGTTTACGTCGGGTCACAATGTATTTACATAAAACACGCCCCCATCACAGAGATTTGAATGGCGCGCCATTACGCCGCCAAAGATACACTACGCCGCCGTAACTTACGGCGCAAATTCTTTGAGGATTCGGAAAAAAAAAGTTACTGCGGCGTAGTGTATCTTAGATACGCTGCGCCCGACAGATTAATGCGCCGAGGTACGTGAATCTACCCCCTATGAGTCTAGGAATACTGCGCACTTTAAACAGTATTTGTCCTTCTTTCTGAGAGCTGTAGTGATATTTCATGGATGGTGCCAAGACTCAATTGTAGACAGATCACACCACCACCACATCATTCCTTCCTATTTCCATTCATCATGGAGTTTACATAGAAGTAGATGATGTGCTGGTGATATATGCTGCTGCCTATGGTTCAGAGTCGTGACCCCTGTCATCCCATCACCTTTGGCTCTGTTTGCAGTTTCAATTAGACAGAGCAAGCCTGAGGGTAAGCAGCTTCTGCTCTGCTATCTCTTTAGAAAAGAAATAGCGCTCTGGGAGCATAAAGACAGGCAAGTGAGCTGCCTAGTGGTTGTATAATAGAACAATCAACATTCTTTCTGAATAGTTGCTATGAGATACAGTATAGACCTTTCCGGGTCCATTATTGGCGCCCAGGTGCCACCCCCCCAACCACGCATCCGGCCCCCATGCAGGATGCCAGATGCATGAATTCCAATGGTGGGGGTGTTTTTTTGAAGCACGTGATTAGAGCCAGAGGCTCTAATAGGCTTAACAAAAAGGGCGGGCTCGCGTTACAGAGCACTGCGACCTGAGCCCACCCAGTTGTGTGACAATAGCGAATAAATATTCACTGTTTTCACACTGATTCTCCTTTCCGGCCGATCAGGAAGTTTCTCGATTGGCCAAAAGGAGAAGCGTTCCGATTGGCCGCTGAGGAGGAAGAAGGAGACAGAAGCCGCCGTGATGCCTATGAGGGTAAGCAGGGGAAGGGGAAGCCGAAGCCACCTGTGATGCCCACCGCCTGTCGCCTGTTTCAAGTGCTGCCCACCATACAGGGATGGACTGGCCATTGGGACTACAGGGAGTTTCCCGGTGGGCCGATGGCTCAGTGGGCTGGCTTCAGTGACAGCAGACCGCTGCCCCCTCTGCTCCTCTGTCTCTATCTCCCCGCAGCGCTCACCTGGGGGGGGGAACAAAGAAGCAGGGGGACGACAGAGGAGCATGGGGGGAGGGGACAGACAGCTGACTCAACAGCTATGGCCTGGGAGTTTCTCACTTCTTGTCCCATAAGGGGGGGCACAGAACTGATTCTTTGGCCCGGGGTGAAATAATGTCTAGCTTCCCCACTGGTACTGCCTATAAGAGTACCAGTACCAGCCGTTCTACTCTAATAAAGTAGAACGGCTAGTGGCTAGTGAAGGGGGAGAGGGGGCTTGGGTGGCCGGGGGGTGCGGGAGTTGTCCGGCCACCATGGGAGAGACCTGTCAAAGTGGGCCAGTCTGGATGAAGTCCAGGGCCAAATTTCTGTCCCAGTCCAGCCCTGCCGCCACAGATGGGGTAAGTGCTCTGGACCCGACCGATCAGACCGTGCAGGGTGTCTGTGGGTGCACTGTTTGCCGCCCGCCAAAAAAATGACCACCAGCCGTGCCCATGACTGCCACCTTGATAAGATATTAATTCCAGTGCAAGGCAGGTCATACAGTATGCAATGTATTTCCTTTAACCTCTGTGTAAGATCAATGTTATCACTAAAAAGCCAACTGCCCGTTCTAAAAAATGGTACCAGGGTGATGCCTGCCGCTGCAGGAATCCCCCCCGGTTTAACCCCTTAAAGCCATGAACGCAAATTTGCATACCGTCAGAGCAAAGGGGATAAGGTACTTGCATTGAACGAAAAAAAAAGGGGGTCCAAGGAGACATTTTAAAGGAATCACAAATGTGGGGGTGCAAAGTTGAAAAAGAGGGTGGAACTCCGCTTTGAACTGAATGGGTTGTTTTCCAAGGAGAGGGTTCACATACTTTAGCGCTGTATCTGGTTTTGTTTGTTTCTTGTATCTCTCTTTTAATTGTAAAGGAAATAATTTCAGATGTGGCATTTCTAAATTCACATCCCTACTTGTAGACTTGATAGATATTACAGTACATTCACGGGCCCAGATTCACGTACGACTAGATACGCCTACATTTTGGCTTGATCTGACCAACGTAAGTCTCCTACGCCGCCGTATCTTGGGCGCATATTTACGCTGGCCTGCAAGGGGAGCTTCCATTGATTTACGCGTTGAATATGCAAATGACCGAGATACGCCGATTCACAAACGTACTTGCGCCCGGCGCAGTAGTATACGCCGTTTACGTAAGGCGTACGTCCGGCGTATAGTTACTCCACCAAAAGCAGGGGTAAGTCATGTTAAAGCGGAGGTTCACCCATGGAGAACACATTTTCCCCTTAGCTTCATGCTCGTTTTGTCTAGGGGAATCGGCTATTTGTTTTAAAATATGATCCGTACTTACCCATTTACGAGATGCATCTTCTCCGTCGCTTCCGGGTATGGGCGGGACTGGGCGGGACTGGGCGTTCCTTCTTGATTGACAGTCTTCCGAGAGGCTTCCGACGGTCGCATCCATCACGTCACGATTTTCCGAAAGAAGCCGAACGTCGGTGCGCAGGCGCAGTATAGAGCCGCACCGACGTTCGGCTTCTTTCGGCTACTAGTGACGCGAAGGATGCGACCGTCGGAAGCCTCTCGGAAGACTGTCAATCAAGAAGGAACACCCGCTCCCGAAGACCCATACCCGGAAGCGACGGAGAAGATGCATCTCGAAAACGGGTAAGTACGGATCATATTTTAAAACAAATAGCCGATTCCCCTAGACAAAACGAGCATCCAGCTATGGGGAAAAGAGAAAAAAAAACGCAAATGGGTGAACTCCCGCTTTAAGGTATGGACGGAAACGTCGGAACAGCCGTCATATTTTACATCGTTTACGTAAGTCGTACGTGAATGGGGCTGGGCGTAGGTTATGTTCACGTCGTTGCCATTGAGCCGTCGTATCTTAGGGCGTAAATTTGACGTGATTCTGAGCATGCGCCGTTCGTTCGGCCCTTCATTTACATGGGGTCATGCTTCATTTTAATACATCATGCCCACTTCCTTGCTACTTTAAATTAGGCGGGCTTACGCCGGCCAATTTACGCTACGCCGCCGCAAGTTACGGAGCAAGTGCTTTGTGAATACTGGTCTTGCCTCTCTGTTTTACGTCGGCGTAGGACATATGAGATGCGCTACGCCGGCCAAAAGATGCGCCGCTCTACGTGAATCCGGGCCACTATGTTACACAAATGGCACTTTATTTATTTATTACTTTTATTTATTTATTTTTATACCTCATTCTCATTCTGCTCAGGTAGGCAGCCTTTCATATACTTAACCACATTTTTCCAGGACTTCAGTCAATGGGACTAGAGCAAGCACTACTATAAAAATGATATTGGATACAATATTGGAGGGAGGTAATAAGGCCCCGGGCTTCAAGATTACAAAAAAAAGTGCTTTGGAAGCGTGAAATTGCTGACATGAAAGTATCTTCTGGCGCGATTTCACGGTCTCACATGCCGGAGGTCAGAAGGTCGGGATCACCCACCAGCTTTTCGCTATGGGCGAGCTTTTCTTTCAGGAGAAACCTGCAGAAAAGAAAGGTAGCAATTATATGGAAGAGCGTGTTTCTTATGTGGGAATTATACCATAAAGACGTGTCGTCTATAGGCATGAATTCATTGGCATTGCATTATATAATATTGTGCAATAATATAAATAATATTTGTGTTTATATTTTTTTATTTTTTACATCCATTTACGGTTTAGTTAAAAAATCTATCAGACGCTTACAAGACCTTTGCCCTGTTATAGTCGCAGCAAGGAGAAGCAGGTGCCACTTATACAATCATGAGAAAGATGAAAGACAATATGCTGTATTCATTTACAAGACTATAGAGGATTTGTTGGCAGGACCCGGGACAATGGGTGGGCTGAAAGGGATGCCTGCCCTGGGTGCCGCAGGGTTTTTGGGAGGTTGCGCTTGAATGAGCGATTGGGGGGGGGGGGGTTGTACTAGGCAAGTGGATTTCTGTTAGGAAGGGAGATTTGGGGGGGGGGGATTTGTGCTAGGAGAGGAGATTTGGGGGTTCTGTGCTAGCAGAGGGGGACTTAGGGGGGGGGGGCTGTGCTGGGAGAGGGGGATTTGGGGGGCTTGCTAGAAGAGGAGATTTGGGGGTTTTGTGCTAGCAGAGGGGGATTTTGGGGGGGCTGTGCTGGAGAAGGGGATTGGGGGGGCTGTGCCAGGAGAGGGGATTTGGGGGGACTTTCTGAGGTTTGCCGCGGTCAGCCGAGCTGTCCTCTGGCCTTTCCGTGTGTTTCTGAGGCTCTCCGGTGCCCCGCCACCTCTGGCCACATGCGGTATTGCATTGCATTGAAGTCAACGCTGAACTAATTATTTTCGTTTCCATTGAGTTCAATGGGGAAACTCGCTTTCATATGCGAGTACTTTGGATTAAGAGCATTCTCCTGGAACGGATTATACTCATAATCTGAGGTTGCACTGTAAGTTTCATTTAGGTACAGCGTTGCATGAGTGTGCAATTGTCAATTAAATAATGCAGTGCCAAAAAGCCAAAAACCTGGCCTGGTCATAAAGGGGGGTAAATATTCTGGAGGGCAAGTGGCTAATCTGCATACCCACAGTAAAAAAATGCAGCCCCAGAAATATCCTATTTCTTTTAACTACTTGCCGACTTGCCGCCGTCATTCTACGGCGGCAGGTTGGCTCTCCTGCGCGAGAGCCCGTCATACTACGTCGGCTCTCTCGCAGGCTACCAGGGGCGCCCCCTGCTCGCCCCCGACTCCCGTGCGCGTGCCCGGCGGGCGCGATCGCCGCCGGGCACACGCGATCGCTCGTTACAGAGCGGGGACCGGGAGCTGTGTGTGTAAACACACAGCTCCCGGTCCTGTCAGCGGGGGAAACGCTGATCCTCTGTTCATACAATGTATGGACAGAAGATCAGTGATTTCCCCTAGTGAGGCCACCCCCCCCCCACAGTAAGAACACACCCAGGGAACATACTTAACCCCTTCCCCGCCCCCTAGTGTTAACCCCTTCACTGCCAGTGGCATTTTTATAGTAATCCAATGCATTTTTATAGCACTGATCGCTATAAAAATGCCAATGGTCCCAAAAATGTGTCAAAAGTGTCCGAAGTGTCCGCCATAATGTCGCAGTACCGGAAAAAAAATCGCTGATCGCCGCCATTGCTAGTAAAAAAAATATTAATAAAAATGCCATAAAAATACCCCCTATTTTGTAAACGCTATAACTTTTGCGCAAACCAATCAATAAACGCTTATTACGATTTTTTTTTATGAAAAATAAGTAGAAGAATACGTATCGGCCTAAACTGAGGAAAAAAAACGTTTTTTTATATATTTTTGGGGGATATTTATTACAGCAAAAAGTAAAAAAATATTATTTTTTTTCAAAATTGTCGCTCTATTTTTGTTTATAGCGCAAAAACTAAAAACGCCAATTTTGTTTGGGAGCCACGTCTCACGACCGCACAATTGTCAGTTAAAGCGACGCAGTGCCGAATCGCAAAAAGTACTCTGGTCTTTGACCAGCAATATGGTCCGGGGGTTAAGTGGTTAAAAGAACAACGTTCTGTTTTAGCCAAGAAATGAAATGACATTGTAAAAACAATGGTGTAGTGAGTCTTAGGTGGTGGATTTACCTTCAAAGAAAATCCCCGCCAAGTCCTGAGACGGATGATGCTCAGAACCATAAATTAAAGGTTGAACTCAAGAGCATCGAGTGAAAAGAGAAAGACAGGTAAGTATAGGCTGGACAGCGAAGGATCAAAGTCATAAATAAAAGAGAGTCATAGAAGACAGCGCGGAATAACGAATGGAGGAGAGGCAAGGACACAACAAGAACACATGGGAAGAAGGCGAGATGGAGGCGAAGCCGGTAATCAGGACACAAGGAACATATGTAGGTTACAGAAGATGTATGAATGAGTTCAAATGGGCGACCACAATTCTTAACAATGGCAGCGCAACAACGGGAGACTAATTGTGCACCAGCTCTACATCGAATTCCTATTGCAGTACATTTTATTTTGTGCTCAGTTCCCCTGCAGAGAACACAGAACTAATTCATTAGTATTAGCTTCTACAATCTCTTGTCCCTACAATTGTCATGCAGACCTATGAAAAACGTGCTGAGAAAAATGAAGTTCAATGCTTCCAAGCATGCGCCAACTTGATTCTGAGCATGCGCCGACTTGATTCTGAGCATGCGCGGGTTTTTAACCGATGCTCTTGCATACTAACCGTCGGTTTTGACCTATCGGTTAGGCGTCCATTGGTTCAATTTTAAAGCAAGTTTTAAAATTTTTGACCGAAGGATAACTGACCGATGGGGCCCACACACCATCGGTTTGGACCGATGAAACAGACCTTCAGTCCGTTTCCATCGGTTTGGACCGACCGTGTGTACGCAGCCTCACCCAGCTTTAGGCAGGGCCCCCCTGGAGCAGAGAACCTGTGGGAGGGGCCCTCCTCTCTCCTGCCACGAGATGATAAGCGTGGGGGGGGGGGTTGTTGTGGTAACAAAAGTGTCATCTCTTCTCTCTCTTAGCGCAAGATGATAAGCGGGACAGGGTGGGGGGTTGGTGCTGACAAACAAAACAAAGTCAACTCTTCTATCTCCTGCCGCGAGTTGCTAAAGTCAGATGGAAAAAAAGGGGGGGGGCGGCAACTGCCATGAGTTGCTAAAGGGGGGGGTCAGATGGAAAAAAACAGGAGGGGGCCACCGGGCCCCTTACAGGTGTAATGCCTGTACCTCCTTGATGGCGGCCCTGGATGTGGGGAGCACTTGGTGGTAGAGCTGTCGAGGTGTAGTCATCCAGCCCATACACTGCTGATGGAAGACTGGAAGCCTCATATCTTCCTATTCTTGCTGTTCACAGAAAATGTATTTTATTACTGAGCTACAGTGAATATTGTTATTTCCTTACACATATTGCTTCTCTCTGCATACAATGATAAGTAGAAATATCTACAATAATATAAAAAGGGATATTTTTCAAGCTATATGTATTAAATAACAAATGTCAGAATATATTTTCGTTTCCTTCTAACATAAATGAAGCCAGCATCTATTTTCACAGATAAAACTGAGGATGTGGAAAGGTGGAGATTTTCCAGCATGACCAGTTGAGCTCCTGCCAGGACCTGGGCAGAGAAAGTTTATATTTACTTTTACCATTGGTGGTTCATTAGCGCTCTGCGGTGGCCATGTCATTGGAAAGCTGTGGGCCTGCAGGCAGTGCCATGACTTTCTAAATTTAACACCAGAATGCTTCCATTTACCTGCAGCTGGGTGACCCAGGAGGTCCGAAAACAACGCTGAACACTTTTTACACATTTTATTGAACTGCCAATGTAAAGTGACACCTGTGCAGAGAGCAATATATAGACTGCCTTTGCTGATACTCTATTTCTAGAAAAGTTACTGATCCAATGGCTTCAATATTTTATGAGTCATTGACCCAAAACAAGCATGGAGATCGGGCATTCTGACATTGATCTGAATTCACTGGCTGTATGCTCATTCAGGGTCTGTGGCTCACTTAGGGCCAGATTCAGGTACAATTGCGGCGGCGCAACGTAACCCGTTTACGTTACACCGCCACAAGTTTTCAGTGTAAGTGCCTGATCCACAAAGCACTTACCTGTAAACTTGCAGCGGTGTATCGTAAACACGTCCGGCGCAAGCCCGCCCAATTAAAATGGGGCGTGTACCATTTAAATTAGGCACGCTCCCGCGCCGGACGTTCTGCGCATGCTCCGTTCGCAATTTTCCCGACGTGCTTTGCGTGAAATTACGGTGGCGCGACGTGTTTGTGAATCGCGATGTGCGTAACGTACTTACGCCGAAAAAAAAAAAACTAAATCGACGCGGGAACGACGCCCATACTTTAAAGGGGTGGTTCCCCCTAAAACACATTTCTAACAATAGATTCGTAAGACCCGTTACACTGCGGGTAGGCTGGCTTTTTTTTTTTTTTTTTTTAGTACATACCTCGATCTCGGCGTTTCGTCCCTTGTCAGTGGGCGTTCCTAGTTGATTGACGTTCCTCGGACGGGCGCATACGTGACGTCACGACTTTCCGAAAGAAGCCGAACGTCGCTGCGCAGGCGCCGTATAGAGCCGACTCTATACGGCGCCTGCGCAATGACGTTCGGCTTCTGTCGGAAAGTCGTGACGTCACGTATGCGCCCGTCCGAGGAACGTCAATCAACTAGGAACGCCCACCGCCAAGGGACGAGACGGCGAGATCTCGGTATGTACGAAAAAAAAAAAAAAAGCCAGCCTACCCGCAGTGTAACGGGTCTTACGAATGTATTGTTAGAAATGTGTTTTAGGGGGAACCACCGCTTTAACATGGCTGGTGTAAAGTTAAGAAATGAAAAAGATTGCTTAACTTTGCGACGGGAAACTAAGACTTGCGCCGACGTAACGAACGCGAAAACCGTCGTGGATCGCCGTAACTGCTAATTTGCATACCCGACGCTGGAAAACGACGCAAACTCCACCCAGCGGCGGCCGAGGTACTGCATCCTAAGATCCAACGGTGTAAGACAATTACACCTGTCGGATCTAAGGGCTATCAGAGAAACGCCATCGTATCTCTTCTGTGAATCTGGCCCTTAGTGCTTCCTGTTCCAACAAGTTCCATAAAGACATGGATGAGTGAGTTTGGGGGGGGGGGGGGACTTGACTGACCTACACAGAGTCCTGACTTCAACCGTATACAGTGGGGATCGAAAGTTTGGGCACCCCAGGTAAAAATTTGTATTAATGTGCATAACGAAGCCAAGGTCAGATGGAAAAATCTCCAAAGGGCATCAAATTACAGATTAGACATTCTTATAATATTTCAAAAAAGTTAGATTTTATTTCCATCATTTACACTTTCAAAATTACAGAAAACAAAAAAATGGCGTCTGCAAAAGTTTGGGCACCCTGCAGAATTTATAGCATGCACTGCCCCCTTTGCAAAGCTGAGAGCTGCCAGTGTCATGGATTGTTCTCAATCATCGTCTGGGAAGACCAGGTGATGTCAATCTCAAAGGTTTTAAATGCCCAGACTCATCTGACCTTGCCCCAACAATCAGCACCATGGGTTCTTCTAAGCAGTTGTCTAGAAAACTGAAACTGAAAATAGTTGACGCTCACAAAGCTGGAGAAGCTATAAGAAGATAGCAAAGCGTTTTCAGATGTCAGTATCCTCTGTTCGGAATGTAATTAAGAAATGGCAGTCATCAGCAACAGTGGAAGTTAAAGCAAGATCTGGAAGACCAAGAAAAACATCAGACAAAACAGCTCGCAGGATTGTGAGAAAAGCAATTTAAAACCCACGTTTGACTGCGCGATCCCTCCAGAAAGATCTGGCAGACACTGGAGTTGTGGTACACTATTCCACTATAAAGAGATACTTGTACAAATATGGTCTTCATGGAAGAGTCATCAGAAGAAAACCTCTTCTACGTCCTCACCACAAAAATCAGCGTTTGAACTTTGCAAATGAACATATAGACAAGCCTGATGCATTTTGGAAACAAGTTCTGTGGACCGATGAGGTTAGAATAGAACTTTTTGGCCGGAATGAGCAAAGGTACGTTTGGAGATGAAAGGGCACAGAATTTAATGAAAAGAACCTCTGTCCAACTGTGAAGCATGGGGGTGGATCAATCATGCTTTGGGGTTGTATTGCAGCCAGTGGCACAGGGAACATTTCACGAGTAGAAGGAAAAATGGATTCAATAAAATTCCAGCAAATTTTGGAATGGTAACTTGATGCCATCTGTGAAAAAGCTGAAGTTAAAGAGAGGATGGCTTCTACAAATGGATAATGATCCTAAACACACCTCAAAATCCACGGGGGGATTACATCAAGAGGCGTAAACTGAAGGTTTTGCCATGGCCTTCACAATCTCCTGACCTCAACATAATTGAATATCTATGGATAGACCTTAAAAGAGAGTGCGTGACAGACAGCCCAGAGATCTCAAAGAACTGGAAGACTTTTGTAAGGAAGAATGGGCAAAGATACCTCAAACAAGAATTGAAAGACTCTTGGCTGGCTACAAAAAGCGTTTACAAGCTGTGATACTTGCCAAAGGGGGCAGTACAAGATATTAACTCTGCAGGGTGCGCAAACATTTGCAGACGCTATTTTTTTGTTTTATGTCATTTTGAAAGTATAAATTATGGAAATAAAATCTAACTTTTTTTGACATATTATAAGAATGTCTAATCTGTAATTTGATGCCTTTTGGAGATTTTTCCATCTTTCCTTGGCTTCGTTATGCACATTAATACAAATTTTTACCTGGGGTGCCCAAACTTTTGATCCCCACTGTAGAACACCTTTGGAATAAATTGGAGTGGAGACTGCGAGCCATGCCTACTTGTCCACATCAGTGCCTGACTTCACTAAAGCACCCTCCATCTGAAACAGAGTGGTGGCCAGGACCTCAGGCGTTGCATTGTAATAAACCTCTACAGCAGTTTCAGGCACACTGTAGTGATTGCAACTGGTGCAAAAAGAGTAAAGAGTATCAGCATTAACTAACCCAAAAATAAAGGTGCATATTATACATACAGCCCAAATAGTGGGTGTGTGTATGCGTTCCTGACAAAGGGGTACCCCTGGAGGTGATTGCAAAGTACCTGGTGCCTAATTGTCAATGTTAACCATCTGTTATAGGGGCCCTTCTGTAAGGTGGTGCATGTGGGACTCCAGCGGCAATCGGGTCCGCGGGCCACGGTCACGGAGCTTCGGACCGACCCACGGCTGGGCACTTAAAGAGGACGTACAGGTACGTGCTTGTGCCCAGCCGTGCCATTCTGCCGATGTATATGTGCAGGAGGCGGTCCTTAAGAGAGCAAAGATTGGAGGTACGCATAGGCATGCGCACAGGGTGTGTCGGGTGTGCTCTGGCACACCCTAATCATTCTGTGCAGCACACATTCCCCCTACTGCTCTGGCTCCCCACTCCATCCCTATGCAGCCCCTCCAGCGTCCCTCCTCTCCTCTCCTGCCGGATGTTGCTGCAGAGATGTTTTAGGATGAGTGAGGGATGGGGCCGGTAAGTATGTATTTATCAGCCCCTTCCCCTTCTGACTGAACATAGTGAGTGATGGGTAGAGTTGGTTTGAGCTTTGGGGTGCACACCCTAATACAATAGGCAGCGCACACCTATGGAGGCACGGCTGGTACTATTATTGTTTTATTGCAGATGGCTAGAGACAGGGATGTATTTATGTTTTGTGCTGCCCTAGGCCTGACTAAACTCATGCACCCCCTAATTTAAATATGACCCACCCCTTCCTGTCAAGGCCACACCCCTTGTGGTTTAAGACCCACCCTGAAATTTTCAAGTGGGGACACTAGTTCTGATGGCCTGGGGGGGGGGGGCAATGGATTCCCTTAATTTGCATAGATTTCCTCTCAATTCCTGTTTGGCTATGGGACAGGAAGTGAAGGGAAATCTCTGCAATGGGACAGGGATGGTAAAAAATTTAAGCAACGACGCTCCCCCCCCCCACAGTTGCAGAATGCCAACCGCCCACATACTGAAAGCAGTGCGGCCGATTTCTGGGGGTGCTAAACTAATTTGCCTAACAGTGTAGCGCAAGCCGGCAGGGACACTGTCCGTGCTGCCCCCCTGCAAAGTGCTGCCCTAGGCCTGGGCCTTGTTGGCCTAGGCCAAGATACAGCATTGGCTAGAGAATCACTTTAATACGTGACGTAAAAGTAAGGTAATGACCTGACTCCACTGTCCAGCAGGGGTGGATGACTAATAAAACTGGCTGAACAGAATTACAAATATGTTTTGCAAGTGAGACGATTGACATATATGTATATCAACTGTTTATTTAGCTGTTTACCTGAGCTGGGCCTTAACTCTGGCCTAGGAGTAAATTCCGGTGTCGTAGCTTTTCAGCTCCCCTGTGGCTTTTTTCAAAGGCTGCAGTGATGAAAAGGCCAGTATTATGAAGAAATCATCCCCCACCGTGGACTGTGAATAAGACAGCTATCACATCAAATGCACATATATAGCCATGTGTATTTATCACACCAGGAATGTCCTTCAAAGTACAGAATAGGATTGATGGACAGAGATCGTCTACAAATCCTCCTCTGAATAACCTACCTTGGTGAGTCCGGCACCCGCTGTTATTCAGGAAGACAAAGTGGTCATAAAGGTACAAATTCTGACGGCTTTATATAAAAGGCATTATGGACAGAGCTGCAATGAAGCCTTCAGATACGTGCAAGAGATATACTCCATTTTTGTGTCTCTCTCAATGTCATGATAGACATGGACTCTTCTAGGTAGATTCAGGTAGAGTTAGGCTGACTTATCAGTAGATAAGCCGACCTAACTCAGAATCTACGCCGACCTATGTTTAAGCGTATTCTCAAACAGAGATACGCTTAAACATATCTAAGATACGACAGCTTGCGCCGTCCTATCTTAGATTGCAATATTTCGGATGGCCGCTAGGTGGCGCTTCCATTGCGGTCGGCGTAGAATATGTAAATGAGGAGATACGTCGATTCACGAACGTACGCCCGGCCGACGCAGTACTTTTACGCCGTTTACATAAGAGATAGGCCGCGTAAAGTTAGAGCTGGGCCCTAGTTGGAATAGTAATGTCAAGTATGGCCGCCGTTCCCGCCATGAAATTCGAAATTTTTACGTTGTTTGCGTAAGTCGTCCGCGAATCGGGATTTACATCGTTTACGTCCACGTCGAAATCAATAGGCCCGTGCGGCGTACTTGGCCGCAATGCACACTGGGAAGTGTAGGCGCCCGGCGCATGCGTAGTAACAAAAAAACATCAAAAACGTAAGGTCAAGCCTCATTACCATTAAACACGCCCCCCTAACACACATTTGAATTTGGCGCCCTTACGCCCGCCCGCTTTAGGCTACGCCTCCGTATATTAGCAGGCAAGTACATTGAGAATCATTACTTGCCTAGCTAACTTACGGCGGCGTAGCCTAAACACGCTAAGCTACGCTGCCGTAACTTTAGTCCATTGTACCTGAATCTAGCTATTCATGTCACCAAGGGTATGCAAGCTTTAACCATTTCAGCCTCGGACCATTTTGCTGGTCAATGACCGGGCCACTTTTTGCGATTCGGCACTGTGTCGCTTTAACTGACAATTGCGCGGTCGTGCGACGTTGCTCCCAAACAAAATTGGCGTCCTTTTTTCCCCACAAATAGAGCTTTCTTTTGGTGGTATTTGATCACCTCTGCGGTTTTTATTTTTTGCGCTATAAACAAAAATAGAGCGACAATTTTGAAAAAAAAATCAATATTTTTAACTTTTTGCTATAAATATCCCCCAAAAACATTGACATTCACTTAGTGTAAATAGCATTGAAATAAAGAACGTTTTCAAAATTCTTAAACCCACCCCCCTGCAGTCTGAGGCCCCAGACAGCTGCCTATTCTGCCTTTATTATAAGCCATCATTGGATGAAAGTACAGGTACTTCAGCCTGCTGCGAGAATCCATAGCGGCTTTCAACATCACTCAAGTGAAATAGAAATTCTCTGCTATGCTTTCATGTACCTAAAGATGTTCCAGCACCATTAAAGGCCAGACTGAAATGAAAATCAATGAAAAATGGAACTTGTCTACAGTAATTTCATTTAAAGGACACAAGTGGCGACACATAGTGACATGTAAGTGCAATTCTGGGCAGCTGTGTTTATAAAGATCAGATCCAGGGACAGTGGCGGCTGGTGCTCCAAATTTTTGGGGGCACAGACAGACTGAAAAAAAAAACATCAATTGCAGCCACTGTGCCCATCAAACGCAGCCACTGTGCCCATCAAACGCAGCCACTGTGCCCATCAAACGCAGCCACTGTGCCCATCAAACGCAGCCACTGTGCCCATCAAACGCAGCCACTGTGCCATCAATTGCCGCCACTGTGCCCATCAAACGCAGCCACTGTGCCCATTAAGAGCAGCCACTGTGCCCATCAAACGCAGCCACTGTGCCATCAATTGCCGCCACTGTGCCCATCAAACGCAGCCACTGTGCCCATCAAACGCAGCCACTATGCCCATCAATTGCCGCCACTGTGCCCATCAAATGCAGCCACTGTGCCCATAAATTCCTGCCACTGTGCCATCAAACGCAGCTACTGTACTCATCAATTGCTGCCAGTGTGCCCATCAATTACTGCCACTGTGCCCATCAATAGCTGCCAGTGTGTCCATCAATTTCCGCCACTGTGCCCTTCAATTCCTGCCAGTGTGTCCATCAATTGCCACTACTGTGCCAATCAATTGCTGCCAGTGTGCCCATCAATTGCCACTACTGTGCCAATCAATTGCTGCCAGTGTGCCCATCAATTGCCGCCACTGTGCCAATCAATTGCTGCCAGTGTGCCCATCAATTGCCGCCACTGTGCCCAACAAATGCTGTCAGTGTGCATCCCCCGCCAGCCCGGCACTTACCTGTCTCGTGGGGCAGCAGTGTCCTCCACGCTCCTCAATGTCTTCTCCCGTCCTTTCTTCCCATCCTCTGCTATGATAGGCGTCCAATCACAGCGCCTGTCGTTTTAGCCAATCAGGTGACAGGTAACAGACCCAAGCACCTGATTGGCGGAGAGGTGGTTCAGTGTTAGGAAAGCGAATGTTCATTCGCTTTCCTAACACACAGCTGAGTGAACTGCGAGTGCCCAGCATGGCACCCGCTGTTCACCATTTTGGACGCCTATTAGAGCCTATGGCTCTAATCAGGTGCTTCAAAAAAATACCACACCACTGTAATTCAGGCTCCCGGCGCCCGAAAAAGGGGCCCGGGCACCTGAATAGGTGGCAGTGGCGACCATAGATAGATTCAAGCAATTAACCTATCTAAGTATCTATGGAGATAGAGGGGTGGCAGAGAGAGGGGGCAGCGCCTGTGTGCCCCTTATGGACGCACCGTAACTGTCCAGGGACCCCTATTCCCTCCTCCACCCTGTCACATGACACATTGGGGTTGATTTACTAAAACCGGAGAGTGCAAAATCTGGTGCAGCTGTAAATGGTAGCCAATCAGCTTCTAACTTCAGCTTGTTCAATTAACCACTTCCATACCAGGCACTTACGCACCTTCCCGCCCAAGCCAATTTTCAGCTTTCAGCACTGTCGTACTTTAAATGGCAATTGCGCGGTCGTGCGACGTGGCTCCCAAACAAAACTGGCGTCCTTTTTTCCCCACAAATAGAGCTTTCTTTTGGTGGTATTTGATCACCTCTGCAAATTTTTTTTTGCGCAACAACTAAAAAAAGACTGACATTTTTGAAAAAAAAATACGTTTTTATTTTTTTCTGTTAATTTTTTTGTAAATAAGTAAGTTTTCTCTTTCAATTACGGGCACTGATATGGCGGCACTGATGGGCACCGATGAGATGGCACTGATGGACATCGATGAGGTAGTACTGATGGGCACACATAGGCAGCACTGATGGGCACACATAGGCGGCACTGATGGGCACACATAGGCGGCACTGATGGGCACACATAGGCGGCACTGATGGGCACACAGGGCGGCACTGATGGGCACTCATGGGCGGCACTGGGCACTCATAGGCGGCACAGATGGGCACTCATGGGCGGCACTTATGTGTGGCACTGATTGATACTTATGGGTGGTACAGATGGGCACTGATAGGTGGGCACTGGGCATGGATGGGCACTGTGGGGTGGCACTGATGGACACTGTGGGGTGGCACTGATGGACACTTGGAGTGGCACTGATGGACATTGTGGGGCAGCACTGATCTACCCATGTTTCCAGTCAGTGCCCATTTGTGGGCACTGATTGGCATCTTTTTTTTTTTTAAAAAAAGCTTTTTTTTTTTTGTTTGTCTTCCCTGGTAGTCCAGGGTGGGCTTCCCTGGTGGTCCATGTGGCGATCTGAGGGGGGGCTGCGCTGATAAACAATCAGCGCGAACCCCCCCTGTCAGGAGAGCCGCCGATCGGCTCTCCTCTACTCGCGTCTATCAGACGCGAGTGAGGAAGAGCCATCAACGGCTCTTCCTGTTTACATCGTGATCAGCCGTGATTGGACACGGCTGATCACGTGGTAAAGAGTCTCCGCCGGAGGCTCTTTACCGAGATCGGAGATGCAGGGTGTCAGACTGACACCCCGCATCACCGATCGCCGCGCTGCGCGCCCCCACGGGCGCGCGCGGCATGAAATCCTGCAGGACGTCCATGGACATCCTGTCAGAATATCAGAACCATTTCCCGGACGTAAATCGGCTATAGGCCGGGCGGGAAGTGGTTAAGCTTTTACAAAAAAAAATGAAAGCTGATTGGTTTCTATGCAGAGCTGCACCAGATGTTGCACTCTCCAGTTTTAGTAAATAAACCCCGTAGGGTCCTCCTCACCTTTTACCCTTCTCTGGCGGTTGGCAGTCCTCAGTGATACGGAGAGCAGCAAGAGCATGATGGCATCAGTGCCTGTCTCTGCATAATTACACTTTGCGCAAAGAGTGCCATGGGGACATCCCCTTAAAGCGGTGTTCCGCCCCCCCCCAAAAAAAATATTAAAAAACAGCAGCTACACATACTGCAGTTGCTGGCTTTTAATAAGAGGACACTTACCTGTCCTGGAGTCCAGCAATGTCCGCACCCGCAGCTGATGTTTTCATCAGCTGTTGGGTGCTGCCACCGCCATTGCAGGTAAGAGTACTGGGCAGTGTAGCCTCTCCTACTGGCCCGGCGGCCAGGGGAGGGAGCCCCGTGCTGACATCATGGGCGGCCACGGCCCGGACCCTCGGAAGTGGGAAAGGATACCTGTCATAGACAGATATCCTGTCCCCCCTCCCCCCTAAAGGTGCCAATTGTGGCACCAGAGGGGGGGAATCCGATAAGTGGAAGTTACACTTTTGGGTGGAATTCCGCTTTAAGTCGAGTTTCACGATGACCTGCACTCCATAGGCGTGTGCAAGGGGTGTGCCAGGTGTGTTTGGGCACGCCCTAATCCTGGGGTTGGCAACCTGTCAATGGTGGGCAGGTGAGAGGTAAACCACAATCCTTCCTTGCCGACCCTCAGAACCTGACAGGAGAGGTGGCGGGGGTAATTTAGTGGAACCGATCTGTATTTTACTCCTGCAGCAGCTGAAAGTAGGCTTCTCCTCCTCTCCATTTTGTCAACATTCAGCTGCCACAGGAGGAAAATATAGGGGATCGGTACTAATTTATGTCACCCTTTCTTTCCCTGTTACTCTTCCTTCTGTTGCCCGGGTCCCCCATGTGCTCCCTTGCTCCCCCTTCATCCCATTGTTTCAGGATTGAGAGTGGGGAAAAGGCCGGTAAATATGTCAAATGCATATGTGTTGGAGCTTTGGGGTGCACACCCTAATGCATGGGTCTTCAAACTACGGCCCTCCAGTTCAGGAACTACAATTCCCATCATGCCTAGTCATGTCTGTGAATGTCAGTGTGTTACAACGCCTCATGGGATGTGTAGTTCTACAACAGCTGGCGGGCCGTAGTTTGAGGATCCCTGCCCTAATGCAATAGGATGCGCACACCTAGGGCTAGATTCAGGTAGCCTTGCGTAACATTGCGTGGGGGCGTAACATATCTCAGATACGTTACGCCGCCGTAAATTAGGACGCAAGTTCCGTATTCATAAAGAACTTGCGCCCTAAGTTACGGTGGCGTAACGTATGTGGGCCGGCGTAAGCCCGCCTAATTCAAATGGGGATGATGTGGGCGTGTTTTATTTAAATTATTGTTGACCTAGTGTATTTTACGTTTTTTACGAACGGCGCATGCGCCGTTCGTGAAAGAATCCCAGTGCGCATGCTCGAAATTCCGCCGCAAATCGTCATTGCTTTCAACGTGAACGTAAATTACGTCCAGCCCTATTAGCGAACCACTTACGCAAACGACGTAAAAAATTCAAAATTCGACGCGGGAACGACGTCCATACTTAACATTGCGTACGCCTCATAATAAAAATTCCGCCGGGCGCACGTACGTTTGTGAATCAGCGTATCTAGGTCATTTGCATATTCTACACCGAAAATGACGGAAGCGCCACCTAGCGGCCAGCGTAAATATGCACCCTAAGATACGACAGCGTAAGAGACTTACGCCAGTCGGATCTTAGCCTAATTTTGGCGTATCTTGCATTCTGAATACAGAAAGAAGATACGCCGGCGCAGCTTTGAATTTACGCGGTGTATCTATAGATACGCCGGCGTAAATTCTTGCTGAATCTAGCCCCTATGCTGCACTCACAGTATATCCTCGGTCTTCTTGGTTAAATGACACTAGGCATCATTCAACCTGACAGACTGAGGACATCTACTGGTGAAAAAAAGTTACTACAATGGACAGCTCAGATAGCATTTCATATCTATCACTTAAAAAATGTTGTCTGGACCCTAAATCTACGAAACCAGTAGATGTTCTCTTTAAATGGAATGGGGCCGACACCCACTGATTTTAAAGTGGAGATTACTTGGCAAAGGCAGAACAAATACAAAAGTAAAAGCAAAAGCTATTTCTGCGCTGTGTCAGTCTATTCTATAGCACAATGATCTTGCTTCATGTGTGTCGGATCTGCTTTAGAGGAAGGTCACCGTGTTTGTGTTAGCACTTCGGCTATGGAGAAGCGACGGCAAAGAAGATTCTTTGTTATGTACAGTATCCTGACACATAGTGCCGGTTTTCGTGGCGTCGCTGATACTGGAAAGCTAGATAAATGACTTTGTACCCGCGTATAATGATCTGCAATTGTATGATGTGCAAAAATTGGTTGAAAAGAATAAAGAAATCACTTGGGTAAGCGTTGGGAAGTGTACATGTATCTCAATTCCTGTGAAATCCGGCGGATTGATGCATCTGATTGCACTGTAATGCTTCTAAAGAATTTTTCCAGTGTGTTTTTTTTTTTCTTTTGTATTTCTTTATTTTTTTTGTATTGTGTAAATGTGCCGGGCAGATAAGCCTCGTACACACGATCAGTCCATCCGATGAGAACGGTCTGAAGGACCGTTGTCATCGGTTAACCGATGAAGCTGACTGATGGTCCGTCGCGCCCTCACACCATCGGTTAAATAACTGATCGCGTCAGAACGCGGTGACGTAAAACACAACGACGTGCTGAAAAAAAATGAAGTTCGATGCTTCCAAGCATGCGTCGACTTGATTCTGAGCATGTGTGGATTTTTTACTCTTTAACCACTTAAGGACTGGACCAATATGCTGCCTAAAGACCCAAGGTGTTTTTACAGTTCGGGACTGCGTCGCTTTAACAGACAATTGCGCGGTCGTGCGACGTGGCTCCCAAACAAAATTGGCGTCCTTTTTTTCCCACAAATAGAGCTTTCTTTTGGTGGTATTTGATCACCTCTGCGGTTTTTATTTTTTGCGCTATAAACAAAAATAGAGCTATAATAAATATCCCCCAAAAACATATATAAAATATTTTTTTTTCCTCATTTTAGGCCGATACGTATTATTCTACCTATTTTTGGTAAAAAAAAATCGCAATAAGCGTTTATCGATTGGTTTGCGCAAAATTTATAGCGTTTACAAAATAGGGGATAGTTTTATTGCATTTTTATAAATTTTTTTTTTTTTACTACTAATGGCGGCGATCAGCGTTTTTTTCATGACTGCGGCATTATGGCGGACACTTCGGACAATTTTGAAACATTTTTGGGACCATTGTCATTTTCACAGCAAAAAATGCATTTAAATTGCATTCTTTATTGTGAAAATGACAGTTGCAGTTTGGGAGTTAACCCCCGACCCACGTCTAGGCAGGGACGTACAGGTACGCCAATGTGCCTGTACGTGCCATTCTGCCGACGTATATGTACATGCGGCGGTCGGGAAGTGGTTAATTACTTGCCGACCGCCCGCCACAGATTTACTGTGACGAGGTGGCACGGCTGTGCGAAACTACGTACTTGTACGTCATTACGCGCACTAGCCTGTGTTGGTACACGCGTGCGCGAATTGGCCATCGGGGGAGGGAATCAGCGTGTCCGGCGGACCCAAACAGAGGCAGAACGGGGATTTGAAAAGAAGGCAGATCGCTGTTCTGACAGGGGAGGACATAGAGATCTTGTGTTCCTGCTAAACAGGACCACAGTCCGGGACTTTTTTTCAGGCGGCAGGCGTACGGCGTTCGGCGTGGAGATGTGAACCATCTCCATAGAGGGCAATGTGTTTTCATCCCTCCAGCGTCTCGGGGCTGCTGCGGCGTCACACTACAGGCGACAAAACGCCTAGGTGTGAATGGGGGCTTAGGGGGAGATTTACTAAAACTGGTGCACTCAGAATCTGGTGCAGCTGTGCATGGTAGCCAAGTAAGCTTTGGAGATCAAACCTGGAAGCTGATTGGATTCTATGCAGAAGTGAACCTGATTTCACACTCTCCAGCTTTAGTTAATAAACCCCACAGTGTCAGATTTGTCCGCCGCAATGTCGCAGTTCCACAAAAAAGTATTTATGCGCTATTTTTAGCGCTAAATCGCCTGAAATACGCCTCAGTGTGAAAGGGGCCTAACTCTGATAACTGTATAAATGTCACTGGACCCAAAAAAGTGTCAAAAGTGTCCGATCTGTCCGCCGCAGGTCCCCACCATTAGTAGTAAAAAAAAAAAAAATAATAATGACATAAATCTATCCCCTATTTCGTAGACGCTATAACTTTTGCACAAACCATAAATGTATGCTAATTGCGATTTATTTTTTTACCAAAAATATGTAGAAGAATACATATTGGCCTAAACTGATGAAGAAATTCGATTTTTTACATTTTTTTATTAGATGTGTTTTATAGCAGAAAGTAAAAAATATTGTTTTTTTTCCCCAAAATTGTCGCAAAAAATAAAAACCGCAGAGGTGATCAAAAAACACAAAAAGAAAGCCCTAGTTGTAGGAAAAAAGGACATCAATTTTTTTTGGGGTACAGCGTTGCACGACCGCGCAACTGTCAGTGCCGTATTGTCAAAAATGTCCTGGTCAGGAAGTGGGTAAAACCTTAAGTGGTTAAACGTGCAAAAAAAAAATGCAAAAACAGCTCTGGCAACAAATGGGTTAAGGAAAAAAAGTCAAAAAAAAATAAAAAAAAAGGAATGAAGCCACCACATCTAATGCCGTGTACACACGACCGTTTTTCGGGTTGTAAAAAATGTTTTTTTTTTTTTTTATGTCATTAAAAACGATCGTGTGTGGGCTCCAGAGCGTTTTTCACGATGTAAAAAATGGGCATTAAAATTCGTCGTAAAAAATGGTCGTGTGTCGGCTTTAACGACGTGAAAAAAACGTGCATGCTCAGAAGCAAGTTATGAGACGGGAGCACTCGTTCTGGTAAAACTAGCATTCGTAATGGAGTAAGCACATTCATCACGCTGTAACAGACTGAAAAGCGCGAATCGTCTTTTACTAACACGGAATCAGCTAAAGCAGCCCAAAGGGTGGCGCCATCCGCATGGAACTTCCCCTTTATAGTGCCGTCGTACGTGTTGTACGTCACCGCGCTTTGCTAGAGCATTTTTTTTCCACGATCGTGTGATCGTGTGATACTCCGGCGTACTTTCAAATTTGCCGCGTCGTAACTTTAGTTTGAATCCTCAAACCAAGATACAACGGCTTCTGGCTTCCATCCAACAGGCGTACGGCTTCGTACGCCTTCGGATCGTAGGTGTCATACTTCGGCGCCCGCTGGGTGGAGTTCGCGTCGTTTTCCGCGTCGGGTATGCTAATTAGCTTTTTCCGCCGATTCACGAAGGTACGCGCGGCCGTCGCATTCTCTTACGTCGTCGCTAGTCGGCTTTTCCCGGCGTATAGTTAAAGCTGGTATTTCGTGGCGTATAGATAGACCTGCCATGTTAAAGTATGGCCGTCGTTCCCACGTCGAATTTTTTATTTTTTTTTTGTGCAAGTCGTCCATGAATAGGAAAGGACGTAACTCACGTCGACGTTCAAAAAATGACGTCGGTGCGACGTCATTTCGCGCACAGCACGGCGGGAAATTTCAAAACGGAGCATGCGCAGTACATTCCGCGCGGGAACGCGCCTAATTTAAATGATCCTTGCCCACTACCCGGATCATTTGAATTAGGCGGGCTTGCGCCGGAGGGATTTACGATACGCCGCCGGAACTTTACAGGCAAGTGCTTTGTGAATCAAGCACTTGCCCGTAAAACTTGCGGCGGTGTAATGTAAATGCGATACGTTACGCCGCCGCAAATGTACCTGAATCTGGCCCTTCATTTTTTTACAACCCGAAAAACGGTCGTGTGTACGCGTAATAATGATTGATTATCTGTAATATATTATACATTAGAGCTGCATGATTCTGGCTAAAATGAGAATCACGATTTTTTTTGCTTAGAATAAAGATCACTATTCTCTCACGACTCTCGCGGCGTAACATCATCTTTCACATTACACAAAAAAAAAAATCGGGCTAACTTTACTGTTTCGTTTTTTTTTTTTTTTCATTCTGTCCTTGGGATTAGATATACCGTATTTATCGCGGTATAACGCGCTCCCGCGTATACCGCGCACCCCTAAAGTTGCCCCCGAAATTCCTGTAAAAAAAAATGTTATATGATTTTATTACTTACAGTTTTGGTGTCTTCCCAGCGTCCATCGTCTGGTCCGGCGTCCGTCTGCGGCCTCGGTGGTGTCCTCCCGGCTTCTCCAGCGCGCGCCTCAAGTCGAGTCCCCACTTCCCGCGCTCAGTTCGAACGCCTCCGCCGACATATACCGAGTGCAGTACACTCGGGTACATTCGGCTAGGCTCGGCTTCGCTCGCGCTCACGCTCTGTGACGTTTATGCGTGAGCACGAGCGAAGCCGAGCCTAGCCGAATGTACTCGAGTGTACTGCACTCGGTATATGTCGGCGCAGGAATTCAAACTGAGCGTGGGAATCGGCGTATATCGCGCACCCACGATTTTCCCCTTATTTTAAGGGGAAAATAGTGAGCGATATACGCCGATAAATACGGTACATTATATTGTGTCTTTTATATCTGCCGGACATTCCACCAAACTCACCTTCCCTACCTTGGAAGCCGCAGGTGACCTATGAAAAAGCCTGATCAAGGCCTATCAAGCGTATCTTGCGCTGGGTGACCGGTTCTCTTTAGAAATGATCCTAGTTTTACGACTTTGAAGACGAATGTTCTGATGATATTAGACGATATACAAGGCTGGAGAGACGACGGCGAGGTAGAAATGATAGGTCTTATTTAGAGATGACCTAGCAGCAACCTCTGTTATAAATGTCCATCATCCGTGGTGCACTGCATAATAACAGGAGTTTTAGGTCACCATAGCAACTGGACCCAAAGAGACCCGGCTCCATTTATTTATATAGTGTGCACATGTGTTGATGATAACACTGTTTCCATGGCAAAGGCTCCGAGTATTATGAAGTGGAATATATCAAATTAGCGTGCCATGTTTTCACTGGGCTGAGATACAGAGGAAGCCGTCTTGTGGCCCCAGCCTGATGTATGTACACCGGGGGCCAAAGGGTAATGGCGGGATTCCCAATAATAAAGGATAACTAAAGGCAACACTTTCTTCTTTTTTGAGGGGGATTTAGATAAAGGGGTTAAAGCTACCATCAGATATTTGTTGCTGTCTGTGTCCCCCTAAGGCCTTGTACACACGAGCAGACATGTCCGATGAAAACGGTCCGCGGACCGTTTCCATCGGACATGTCTGCTGGGAGCTTTTGGTCTGAAACTCCCTGTAGTCCCAATGGCCAGTCCATCCCTGGATGTGCCGTTACCAGCGGCTTCTGAGCGCATGCGCCGGAGTGATGTCATCGCGGCTCCGGCCAATAACAGCGCCGGAAACGTGATACCCGGGGGGGGAGGGTCAAGGATGGCTGCGGGGGCTTCAATCTGAGGTAAGTAATACATAATCTGAGGTAAGTAATACATAATCTGAGGTAAGTAATATTAATGAGCTAGTATGCTATGCATACTAGCTTATTATGCCTTTGTCTTGTCTTTTTTTTTAAGGGTTTACAACCCCTTTAACCACTTAACCCCCTGACCAAATTGCTGCCCAAAGACCAGAGCACTTTTTGCGATTCGGGACTGCGCCGCTTTAACTGACAATTGCGCGGTCGTGCGACGTGGCTCCCAAACAAAATTGACGTCCTTTTTTCCCCACAAATAGAGCTTTCTTTTGGTGGTATTTGATCACCTCTGCGGTTTTTAGTTTTTGCGCTGTAAACAAAAATAGAGCGACAATTTTGAAAAAAAATTATATTTTTTACTTTTTGCTATAATAAATATAAACCAAAAATATATAAAACATTATTTTTTTCCTCAGTTTAGGCCGATACGTATTCTTCTACATATTTTTCATAAAAAAAAAAAAAATTGCAATAATCGTTTATTGATTGGTTTGCGCAAAAGTTATAGCGTTTACAAAATAGGGGGTATTTTTATGGCATTTTTATTAATATATTTTTTTTACTAGTAATGGCGGCGATCAGCGATTTTTTTTCGGTACTGCGACATTATGGCGGACACTTCGGACACTTTTGACACATTTTTGGGACCATTGGCATTTTTATAGCGATCAGTGCTATAAAAATGCATTGGATTACTATAAAAATGCCACTGGTAGTGAAGGGGTTAACACTAGGGGGCGGGGAAGGGGTTAAGTATGTCCCTGGGTGTGTTCTAACTGTGGGGGGGGGGGTGGCCTCACTAGGGGAAACACTGATCTTCTGTTCATACATTGTATGAACAGAAAATCAGCATTTCCCCTGCTGACAGGACCGGGAGCTGTGTGTTTACATTGGCTGCGCCTCATATACCCAGGGACAACTTTACGCCGGGAAAAGCCTAACGTAAACATCGTAACTTTAAGGCGTCGGCCGCACGTACGTTCAGGAATTCGCGTATCTAGCTAATTTGCATACTTGACGGGGAAATCGACGGAAGCGCCACCTAGCGGTAAAAAAAAAATGCAGTTAAGATCCGACGGCGTAAGAGACTTACGCCTGTCGTCTCAGTCGCATAGATACGACGGCACAACGCTGAGATACGACGGCGTATCTGGAGATACGCCGTCGTATCTCCGTTGTGAATCTGGCCCATAGTTTGGGTTTTAATTACAGGCTTACCTGGACAGTCAGATAAGCAAATGATGAGTTCTGATTGGTTGAAGCTGGTTACACTTTGCCGCTCTCCCACAATTTTATTGCACTTCTACAGTCAGGGTTGGGAGGACCTCGTTCTTCAGAGATTACAACCTAAAAGGGAGGGTCATGTGATACAAAATGTAATAACTATGTAGGAATGAGTTGATGGAGGAAGTAAAAGTTGTGAGCCAAAGGTGCAATGAAGACATGGGTTTACAGGGGTGGCCTAAATCTGGATAGAGTAGGACATTGGATAGGGTGGGCCAACGCCAGTGGCGGCTGGTGTTTTTTTGGGGGGGACAGCAAACAATACACCCACTGCCCCCGCGTGGGTCGGTCGGGTCAATCGCACCCTCCCCTCCATGTCGGTCGGGCCCGCACTTACCCTGTGAAGCGGGCAGTGCTTCCCTCTAGGTGGCGGCTTCTCGTTTCCTCGCGGTGGCCGGGAGACGGACGGGAAGGCGGAAATCTCTCCCAGCAGGAGACGAACGGGAAGGCGGCCGCGACCCGGTCCGAAGCTCCGTGACTGTGACCGCGGGACCCGTGTAAACACAGCTTCCCCGTTCTTCACTGTGGCGCCGTCATTGATCGTGTGTTCCCTTTTATAGGAAAACACAATCAATGACGTCACACCTACAGCCAAACCCCCCTACAGTTAGAAACACATATGAGGTCACACTTAACCCCTTCAGCGCCCCCTGTGGTAACTCCCAAACTGCAATTGTCATTTTCACAGTAAACAATGCATTTTTAATGCATTTTTTTCTGTGAAAATGACAATGGTCCCAAAAATGTGTCTAAATTGTCCGAAGTGTCCGCCATAATGTCGCAGTCATGAAAAAAATCGCTGATCGCCGCCATTAGTAGTAAAAAAAAAAAAATAATAAAAATGCAATTAAACTATCCCCTATTTTGTTAATGCTATACATTTTGCGCAAACCAATCTATAAACGCTTATTGCGATTTTTTTTACCAAAAATAGGTAGAAGAATACGTATCGGCCTAAACTGAGGAAAACATTTTTTTTATATATATATTTTTGGGGAATATTTATTATAGCAAAAAGTAAAAAATATTAGCCCGGATTCAGATAGAATGGTCTATCTATGGGCGGGCGGAGCGTATCGCAGATACGGTACGCCGCCGTAACTTAGGGCGCAAGTTCCGTATGCAGAAACAACTTGCGCCCTTAGTTACGGCGGCGTAACGTATTTGGTCCGGCGTAAGCCCGCCTAATTCAAATGTGGATGATGTGGGCGTGTTTTATGTATATTAACGGTGACCCCACGTATTTGACGTTTTTTACGAACGGCGCATGCACCGCTCGTGAAAAAATCCCAGTGCGCATGCTCGAAATTACACCGAAAGTCGTCATTGCTTTAGACGTGAACGTAACTTACGTACAGCCCTATTCGCGAACGACTTACGCAAACAACGTAAAATTTTCAAAACTCGATGCGGGAACGACGACCATACTTAACATTAGCTACGCCTCATATAGCAGGAGTAAATTTACGCCGAAAAAAGGCTAGTGTAAACGACGTAAAAAAATGCGCCGGCCGGACGTACGATTCTGAATCGGCGTATCTACCTAATTAGCATATTCATCGCGTAAATCTACGGAAGCGCCACCTAGCGGCCAGCGTAAATATGCAGCCTAAGATTCCCGGTCGGATCTTAGGGAAATCTATGCATAACTGATTCTATGAATCAGTCGCATAGATACGACGGCCCGCACTCAGAGATACGCCGTCGTATCTCCTTTCTGAATCCGGGCCTCTGAATTTTTTTCAAAATCGTCGCTCTATTTTTGTTTATAGCGCAAAAAATTAAAACCGCAGAGGTTAACAAATACCACCAAAATAAAGCTCTATTTGTAGGAAAAAAAGGACGCCAATTTTGTTTGGGAGCCGCGTCGCACGACCACGCAATTGTCAGTTAAAGCGACGCAGTGCCGAATCGCAAAAACTGGCCAGGTCCTTTAGCTGCCTAAAGGTCCGGGTCTTAAGTGGTTAAAGTTCATGTGCGTGTAAAGGCAGGCGTCCCAATACTTTTGGTAATCTAGTGTATGTACACCCCACTTCCACCTACCAGCTTGCAGAATTGGCACTCCCACTGCCAGCCTCTTTTCAACTTTCAGCTGGCATGTGTCAATGCAATGGAAAGACAGCTTGAAGGTAACACTAGCTGAATTGAGACATCTCTGTGACTGATGCAGAAATAGAGAAGAGGACAAATGGGTGTTTTATATGTTTGCCTGGAGTTCTGTTGTAATCCTCCCCGCCATTTGTCAGACAATTGGTAACGTATGGTTGTAGAATAAGAAAACAGATATTTAAGGTTCTTTTCATTGTGAACGGTTCCCTGGTCTGTGATCTGGGAAATGGCGCAATATAACCTCTGACCTATCGCTGAGAGCCGCTGAACAGTCACAATTGGAAATATAAAATTGTAAGGTCAAGGAGGTCGGCGGCTGAACGGATTCGCTCGGAGGGATGGCGCTATACGTGTTTCTTGTCACCCACAAGCTGCAGCATTAGAGCTACGATGTCCGCTTCACCGCCATTTCCTGTTTTCATTGTTTTATTGTGATGTTTAACCACTTAAGCCCCGGACCATTTTGTTGCTAAATGCCCAGGCCGCGTTTGCGATTCGGCACTGCGTCGCTTTAACTGACAATTGCGCGGTCGTGCGACGTGGCTCCCAAACAAAATTGGCGTCCTTTTTTCCCCACAAATAGAGCTTTCTTTTGGTGGTATTTGATCACCTCTGCGGTTTTTATTTTTTGCGCTATAAACAAAAATAGAGCGACAATTTTGAAAAAAATTCAATATTTTTTACTTTTTGCTATAATAAATATCCCCCAAAAACATATATAAAAAAAAAAAATTTCCCTCAGTTTAGGCCGATACGTATTCTTCTACCTATTTTTGGTAAAAATAATCGCAATAAGTGTTTATCGATTGGTTTGTGCAAAATTTATAGCGTTTACAAAATAGGGGATAGTTTTATTGCATTTTTATAATTTTTTTTTTTTTTCTACTATTTTTTTCTTCGTGACTGCGACATTATGGCGGACACTTCGGACAATTTTAACACATTTTTGGGACCATTGTCATTTTCACAGCAAAAAATGCATTTAAATTGCATTGTTTATTGTGAAAATGACAGTTGCAGTTTGGGAGTTAACCACAGGGGGCGCTGTAGGAGTTAGGGTTCACCTAGTGTGTGTTTACAACTGTAGGGGGGTGTGGCTGTAGGACTGACGTCATCGATCGAGTCTCCCTATAAAAGGGATCACTCGATCGATGCAGCCGCCACAGTGAAGCACGGGGAAGCCGTGTTTACATACGGCTCTCCCCCTTCTTCAGCTCCGGGGAGCGATCGCGACGAATAGTCGCGCCGTCATCCCGGATCGCTCCCTGAGGTAAGCCGCCCGCCGCACGCAGCGGAGGGGGTCCCGATCGGACCCCCGACCCGCTAGAAGGCAAGGACGTATATATACGCCCATCTGCCCGTACGTGCCATTCTGTGGACGTAAATAGGCGTGCGGCGGGCGTTAAGTGGTTAAAGCCGAACTCCAGGGAAACCACTACATACACAGACGAAATAGATTTGGCCGGACTATTTTACTTGCCAAAGAATCTGTATTGTTTTCCATCCAGTCCTATAGCTGGATTCAGGTACAGTTACAACGGCGTACCAGTAGATACGCCCTCGTAACTCAGAATCCGCGCCGTCGTATATTTAAGCGCATGCTCAAACTGAGATATGCTTAAATGTTGCTAAGATACGACCGGCGTAAGTCTCCTACGCCGTCGTATCTTAGCTGCATATATACGCTGGCTGCTAGGGGCGTGTACGCTGATTTACGCCTAGAATATGTAAATCAGCAAGATACGCCTATTAATGAACGTATGCACGCCCTTCGCAGTAAAGATACGCCGTTTACGTAAGGCGTTTTCAGGCGTAAAGATAAACCACCAAAAAGATGGCACAGCCAAGGTTAAGTATGGACGACGGAACCGCGTAAAATATTTCACGTTTTACGTTGTTTGCGTAACTCGTCCGTGAATGGGGCTGGGCGTAAGTTACGTTCACGTCGAAAGCAATGACTATTTGCGACGTGATTTTGAGCATGCGCACTGGGATACGTTCACGGACGGCGCATGCGCCGTTCGTTCGGCGCGTCATTTAGGTAAGGTCACAATTCATTACCATACAACACGCCCACCACAGCCTACTTTGAATTACGCGCGCTTACGCCGGCCCATTTACACTACGCCGCCGTAACTTAGGACGCAAGTTCTTTGTGAATACTGTACTTGCCTCTCTAACTTACGGCGGTGTATCGCATATGAGATGCGCTACGCCCGCCTAAAGTTAGGCACAGCTACGTGAATCTGGCTACTAGAATTTACACAGCTCTGCCACATAGCACATCTCTGTCTGTCAACAGAGGATACCTGATTTTTTTCTGCTGCGGTTCAGAAACATGTCACATTGGGCCAGATTCACATAGAAGAGCGGCAGCGTAACGTATCGTAGATACGTTACACCGCCGCAATTTTTCATCGCAAGTGCCTGATTCACCAAGCACTTGCGATGAAAACCTACGCCGGCAGCCTCCGGCGCAAGGCGGGCCAATTTAAATGGGCGTGTGCCATGTAAATTAGGCGCGTTCCCGCGCCGGACCTACCGCGCATGCTCCGTTTCCGAACTCCCGTCGTGCATTACGCGCCGTGACGTCTTTTTTTCGAACGGCGACGCGCGTAGCGTAATTCCGTATTCCCGGACGGCTTATGCAAACAACGTTATTTTTTAAATTTCGACGTGGGAACGACGGCCATACTTTATACAGCAATACGATTGCTGTGATGAGTTAAGGCACCAAAAAAAACGACTAACTTTGCGACGGGAAACTAGACTAGCGGCGACGTAGCGAATGCGAAAAACCGTCGGGAATCGCTGTAACTCCTAATTTGCATACCCGACGCTAGTTTACGACGCAAACTCCCCCCAGCGGCGGCCGCGGTATTGCATCCTAAGATCCGACAGTGTAAAACAATTACACCTGTCGGATCTTAGGGATATCTATGCGTAACTGATTCTATGAATCAGTCGCATAGATAGAAACAGAGATACGACGGCGTATCAGGAGAAACGCCGTCGTATCTCATTTGTGAATCTGGCCCATAGTTAGTAGGTGAGGTTAAAAAAAGACACAAGTCCATCAAGTCCAACCTATGTGTGTGATTATATGTCAGTATTACATTATATATCCCTGTATGTTGTGGTCGTTCAGGTGCTTATCTAATCGTTTTTTTAAACTATCGACGCCCCCCGTTGAGACCACCGCCTGTGGAAGGGAATTCCACATCCTTGCCGCTCTTACAGTAAAGAACCCTCTACGTAATTTAAAGGGGTTGTAAAGGTACAATTTTTTTTTCCCTAAATATCTTCCTTTACCTTAGTGCAGTCCTCCTTCACTTACCTCATCCTTCCATTTTGCTTTTAAATGTCCTTATTTCTTCTGAGAAATCCTCACTTCCTGTTCTTCTGTCTGTAACTCCACACAGTAATGCGAGGCTTTCTCCCTGGTGTGGAGTGTCGTACTCGTCCCCTCCCTTGGACTACAGGAGAGTCAGGACGCCCACTAACACACAGCTCCTTTCTATATCTGCTACCTAGAGAGCATCCTGACTCTCCTGTAGTCCAAGGGAGGGGGCGGGCACGACATTAGTCAATTGACGTCCGGGAAGTGGTTGCGAAATCCTGACTGGACGTCTGTGGGGGCGCGCAGCGCGGCGATCGGTGATGCGGGGTGTCAGTCCGACACCCTGCATCTCTAATCTCGGTAAAGAGCCACGTGATCAGCCGTGTCCAACCACGGCTGATCACGATGTAAACAGGAAGAGCCGTTGATCGGCTCTTCCTCACTCGCTTCTGACAGGGGGGGTTCGCGCTGATGCCGGATGCCAACACTGGACCACCAGGGAGTGCCCCCCGGTGCACAATAGAGCAAAAAAAAAATTAACACAATCAATGCCAATCAGTGCCCAGACTGGCAACATGGGCACTGGCTGAAATGATGCCCAGCAATGCCATCAGTGCCACCCCTCCGTGTCCATCAGTGCCACCCAGTGTCCATCAGTGCCACCTCTTAGTGCTCATCTATGCCCAGTGCCCATCTGTGACACCCATAAGTACCCATAAGTGCCACCCATGAGTGCCCACAGTGCCGCCAAAAGAGTACCCAGTGCCCAGCGCCGCCTATGAGTGCCCATCAGTGCCGACTATGAGTGTCCATCAGTGCCGCCTATGAATGCCCATCAGTGCAGCATACCAACGCCGCCTATCAGTGCCCATCAGTGCCACCTCATCAGTACCCATCAGTGCCACCTCATCGGTGCCCATCAGTGCCACCTCATCGGTGCCCATCAGTGCCGCCATATCAGTGCCCATAATTGAAGAAGAAAACGTACTTATTTACAAAATAAATAAAAAAAAAAAAAATTGTCATTCAAATTGCGACAGCGCTGAAAGCTGAAAATTGGCTTGGGCAGAAAGGAGCGTAAGTGCCCGGGATGGAAGTGGTTAATGAAAAAAAAAAAATATATATATAAATATATATACCCCAATTTTTGTGTAATATGAAAGATGAAGTTACGCCGAGTAAATAGATACCTAACACGTCATGCCTTAAAACTGCGCACGCTTGTGGAATGGTGACTACGGTACTTACAAATCTCCATAGGCGACGTTCTAAGTGAGTCCCTCGCTTGCTGTATTTTCTCGGAGGAGCAGAAAGCGTTTCCAGGATGAATCGGACTTTCTCAGAAAGACTGCGCCAAGAGGATTTTTTTTTTTCCTTTTAATGGCTTTTTGTTCAGAAAAAGTTGTAATTGGTGTAGAATGGTGAGCGCTGTCATGTCAGTCTAATATCAGGTGATGGATTACCCCGAGAATGGCATCCAGGCTTCCATTGGAAAGGTGTTTGTGCAGATTAGTGGTGTGAGGAGACAGAGCGCTGATAATTGGAATGGCCAGGCGGCAGCTAATTAATTATTTTTTTAATCAAGTTAATGGCAGGAACAGCGAGCGCGTTACACAGACTGGACCGGATCGGTACATCGCCTGGCATCTGTTGACAGTCACTTAACCGCTTCAATTCCGGGCATTTTCACCCCCTTCCTTCCCAGACCAATTTTTCGTTTTCAGCGCTGTCGCACTTTGAATGACAATTGCGCGGTAATGCAACACTGTACCCAAATGAAGTCTTAATGATTTTTTTTCCCCCACAAACAGAGCTTTCCTTTGGTGGTATTTGATCATCTCTGCAGTTTTTTTGTTTTTTTTTGCGCTATAAACAAAAGAAGAGCACTGCGTCGCTTTAACTGACGATTGCGCGGTCGTGCGACGTGGCTCCCAAACAAACTTTACTTTCTTTTTTTCCCACAAATAGAGCTTTCTTTTGGTGGTATTTGATCACCTCTGCGGTTTTTATATTTTGCGCTATAAACAAAAAAAAATTAAATCTTGAAAAAAAGCAATATTTTTTAACTTTTTGCTATAATAAATATCCCCCAAAAATATAAATATAAAAAAAATATTTCCTTAGTTTAGGCCGATACGTATTCTTCTACATATTTTTGGCAAACAAAAACGCAATAAGTGTATATTGATTGGTTTGCGCAAAAGTTATAGGGCCAGATCCACATACATTTAGATCAGATTAGATCAGAGATACACTACGTCGCCGTACCTTACCTGGCGTATATTCGAATCCTCAGCGAGTTCGCGCTGTAAGTTACGGCGGCGTAGTGTATTTCTGGCGGCAGATTTGAAATTGGGCGGGTTGGGGGCGGGTTTCATTTAAATGAAGCGCGTCCCCGCGCCGAATGAACTGCGCATGTGTCGTCCCGAAATTTCCCGCCGTGCATTGCGCTAAATGACGTCCTATTCATGGACGACCTACGCCCAAAATTTTTTTTTTCAAATTTCGATGCGGGAACGACGGCCATACTTAACATGGCAATTCTATCTATACGCCGCAAAATACCAGCTTTAACTATACGCCGGAAAAAGCCGACTACAGACGACGTTAGAAAATGCGACGGCCGCGCGTACGTTCGTGGATCGTCGTAAATCGCTAATTTGCATACCCGACGCGGAAAACGCCACCCAGCGGACGCCGAAGTATTGCATCTTAGATCTGAAGGCGTACGAAGACGTACACCTGTCGGATCTAACCCAGATGCCGTCGTATCTTGGTTTGAGGATTCAAACTAAAGATACGACGCGGGAAATTTGAAAGCACGCCGCCGTATCAGCAGATACGCCGGCGTACTTGCTCTGTGGATCTGGCCCATAGCGTCTACAAAATAGGGGATAGTTTTATGGCATTTTTATTATTACTTTTTTTTTTATTAGTAATGGCGGCGATCAGCGATTTTTATCGTGACTGCGACTTTATGGCGGACACATCGGACACTTTTGACACCATTTTGGGACCATTGTCATTTATACAACGATTAGTGCTATAAAAATGCACTGATTACTGTATAAATGACACTGGCAGGGAAGGGGTTAACCAGTAGGGGGCAATGAAGTGGTTAAAGGAGTTGTAAAGGAATTTTTTTTTTGTTGCTGAAATTACTGTTTACAGGGTATAGAGACATAGGGCCGGATTTAGATAGGAGATACGACGGCGTATCTCCTGATACGCCGTCTTATCTCTGAGTTGCGGGGTCGTATCTATGCGCCTGATTCAGAGAATCATTTACGCATAGATTTCCCTAAGATTCGACAGGTGTTAGCCCCCATTCACATCTAGGCGTTTTAACGCCTGTAGTGCTACGCCGCTGCCGCCAGAGGGATGAAAACACATGTCCCTCTATGGAGATGGTTCACATCTCCACGCCGAACGCCGGACGCCTGCCGCCTGAAAAAAGGTCCCGGTAACCATCTCCATAGAGGGGGTCAATCTGGGGCACATCTAGGCGGACAATACCGGCGTTTTGTCGCCGCAAATCACAGTACAAAACGCCGCTATTTGTACCGCGATTTGCGCGAATTTGTCTGCCTAGGTGTGAATGGAGCCTAAGTGTCTTACACCGTCGGATCTTAGGCTGCATATTCACGCTGGCCGCTAGGTGGCGCTTCCGTATAGATAAGCAAGGAATATGCTAATTAGGTATTTACGCCGATTCAGAAACGTACGTCCCGCGGGGTCAAGTAAAATTTAAATAAAACACGCCCCCAACATCCCCATTTGAATTAGGCGTAACATACGTTATGCCGCCGTAACTAAGGGCGCAAGTTCTTTCTGCATACGGAACTTGCGCCCAAAGTTACGGCGGCGTAACATATCTGATATACGTTACGCCGGAAGAAAGATAGAGCATTCTATCTGAATCCGGCCCAGAATAGTTAACTGATTCCTTTTAAAAATTATTAAAAACAGATAAAAATCAATCATATAATGTACCTGCAGTTTCTAGTTTAGTTTTTGCATGCTGTTCCCTGCTTCTGTGATGTACAGAGCCACAGAGCCAATACAGGGCAGTGATGGTTTGGAAAACGAAACTGATTGGTGCTGAGGGGTATTAGACACACAGTAATCACACCTCCTTGATTAGTGACCACAGAGAGAAATCTCCCAGCACTGTGGTCATCAGGAAACAGACAACCAGGAAGTGTGGAGATCAGAGAAGAATTACAGCAACTTGAGAGCAAAAACAAACAATGAGGACATGAAAACAGCACTGCATTAAGGTAAAGGAAGCTATTAAGATAAAAAAAAAATTCCTTTACAAACCCTTTAAGTGTGTCCTAGGAAAGAGAAAAGGTACCCCTAGGGGCTTTGAATTGCAGCAGTAAATAAAGATAATAATGATGATAAAAATGTGTATAAAAGTATAAAGTTTATTGAAATCTGAATAATATCAAATAGAAAAAATTGTTTATCAGGAATCAGGACATGAGCTCAGAGGGACATGAACAAGGGCTAATACACATATAGAACAGCCCATATCAATCAATACAACATTGTAAATAATTACTATGGACGCAAAGCCCCGACGCGTTTCTACTGATTGTGGTCTTCTTCAGGGGGAAAAAAGGTTTGCAAACATGCATTCAGGCCCGTCACGACAGGCAAAACAAACAATTGCTTGGGGCCCCGAGCTGGCCTGGGGCTCCCAACTTCCCCTTCCCAGGCTGTAGCGTGGCCGAGCTCCTCTTCCTTTCTTCCTGGATACCTGTCAGTCCGGCCGGGTACCGCGCGCGGTACAGGAGATTTTGTTTCCTGTTCCCGGCTGGACTGACAGGAAGTGCACACTGAGTGCTCCGGAACACAGGAAACTGAATCTCCTGTACCACGCGTTACTCGGCCCGGCCCAGGCACTATCTGATAGGGGGCTGGGGACCCATAATGATAGAACACCGAACTGACAGGAAGAAGAGGAGCTCGGCCACGCTACAGCGGCAGCCTACAGGGAAGATGTAGAGGTGAGATTAGAAAAACATAGGAACAAGGGAGGGGGAGGAGTGAGAACATGGGTTTAAAGTGTAGCACTAACGTAGGCTTTGCCTGCGGAGGGGGGGGTGATTGGGGGCCCCCATTTTGCTTGGGGCCCCCAAATTCCTTCAAACGGCCCTGCATGCATTCTACAATAAAATACATATATGTTAGACATTGGGGCAGATCCATAAAGAAATTACGCCGGCGTATCTCTTGATACGCCGCGTAATATCAAATTTTGCGCGTCGTATCTTTGTTTTGTATCTTCAAAACAAGATACGACGGCATCTCGGCTAGATCCGACAGGCATACGTCTGGATCGCCGTCGGATCTTAGATGCAATTTTCCGGCGCCCGCTAGGTGGCGTTTCCGTCGTATTCCGCGTCGAGTATGCAAATTAGCTATTTCCGACGATCCACGAACATAGGAGTGGCCGTCGCATTCTTTTACGTCGTTTGCGTTCGGCTTTTTCCGGCGTATAGTTAAAGCTGCTATATGGTGGCGTACTCAATGTTAAGTATGGCCGTCGTTCCCGCGTCTAATTTTGGAAATTTTACGTCGTTTGCGTAAGTCGTCCTTGAATGGGGCTGGACGCCATTTACGTTCACGTCAAAACCAATGACGTCCTTGCGACGTCATTTAGCACAATGCACGGCGGGAAATTTTAGGGACAGCACATGCGCAGTCCGTTCGGCGCGGGGACGCGCTTCATTTAAATGAAACACGCCCCCTACCCGCCGCATTTCAATTCCACGCCCTTACGCCGCGAGAGATACACTACGCCGCCGTAACTTATGGCGCAAATTCGTTGAGGATTTAAAACAAAGCCAAGTAAGTTACGGCGGCGTAGTGTATTTTAGATACGCTGCGCCGGTGCAGATCTTTGTGGATCTGCCCCATTGTATACACATTTGCAAACAGTCATATACAGCCTTCACATAACATGTTAAAACATCATTGCTAACAAATGAAAAAATACATACCGAGGCGACTGTTGGAAACCAAGAATCCAGAGCAGGGAAATGCCTTGTTTACAAAGGCATCGCCCCGTTCTGCAGCTCCGTGACACGATTGCGGGACACCGGCGGGTTCCACCGGGCACGGTCATGGAGCTCGCGGCAGGGCGGCGTACCTGTACGTTGCTTTGCGCAGCCGTGCCATTCTGCCGACGTATATCGCCGTTAGCCGGTCGGCAAGGGGTTAATATTAGTAATGTGTTTATGTTCTTAGAAATGAAGATAATCGCGGCTGGAATGTTCTTGGCACCCTCTGTAGCCAGCTGACAACACAGAGCGGGATGTGCTGCATCAAACGATTTAAAGGGACTTAGATAAATGGCCTAAACCATCATTAAAATGTAAACATATATTCTGAGCGCAGCAAAACAATAACCTTACAATCGGCGCCGGAGAGCTCCGCGTTTTCCCCCCGGGGAAGTTGTCTTATCTGCTCCAGGTTAATGAAACTGCTAATAGTGAGAATACGAAGCAACCTTTTAATTAGGGAAAGTATGCATTTACAATGAAGCCTAGGCAATTAATTTAAATGTATGTAAAAATAATTCATAATGCCGACTAATGATTAACTGTTGTCTTCATAATGCTCACATTAATAAATGTGCCCTGGCAACACGCCAAATCCATAGTCGAAGAATTACTCCAAGAAGTCTTCAGAATCCTAACAGAAAACTTCAGAATATTCTGTATGAAGAGATAAGAAAATGTGATGCGATCTTCATCAAATGAATGCAACATTGTATTCATTAGGCACTTAACCCCCGGACCATATTGCTGGTCAAAGACCAGAGCACTTTTTGCGATTCGGCACTGCGTCGCTTTAACTGACAATTGCACGGTCGTGCGACGTGGCTCCCAAACAAAATTGGCGTCCTTGGCGTCCTAATTTAAATGATTCCCGCCCCCGGCGGGATCATTTACATTGCGCGCGCGGCGCGGGCAGCGCAAAATATTTGCGTGGGCGCAGGGCAAAATCGTTGCCCTGCGCCTCCGCAAATATAGCGCAAATGTACCTGAATCTGGGCCCCTGTCTATCTATCACTGTCAGTGCCATCATGGGGCCCCCCAATTTCGGGGCAGCATGGGTTTTAAGAATCAGCTGCTTTGGGGAAAGTGCAGGGGCCCCCCATGCAGCTGGGGCCCCTGGGCAGTGCCCAGGTGTGCCCTCTCATTAAGACAGCCCTGGATAGGAGGAGGGAGCAGATAGATGAGCTGATCAGAATTTTGCTTCTCCTTTTACTGTCCACTCACAGGCTGGGGGGAGACAAGATCTGTTAGTATTATTGTACCGTAGAAGAAATATAGCAGGTCTCATGCCCTGCCAGACAAGACACGGAAGGCGTTTGCTGTACACATGTGCAATTAGTTTCGGTCTGAATATAGATTCTGACAAATTTTTAGTTATTCAGAGATTTAGATGTATTTACATTTTCTAATTAAATAGTAATGAATTTGTTGAAATTATTTTAATCTTGTATTTTCGTTTCTCAACAAGTGCCACATTTTTGGAATTATTTGAATTCGGATTGGTCGAGAAATTATCAACCAATATGAATTCTGTGTGAAGAAGATTAGCTGGTTGTTAAAGAGGAAGTAAACCCTCGGGGAGAAGTTACACCTACAGGTAAGCCTAGATTAAGGCTTATCTGTAGGTGCTTGCAATATCTCCGAGACGGTCTCGGAAATATTTGCAATTTCCCCGAGCGGCGATTTCAACGGCGCATGCGCTGTCTTGAAAGGGCACGCTGTGAAAGTTGGCTCCCGTGCGCAAGCGCAAGGTCCCGTGCGCAAGCGCAAGGTCATCCCGTGAAAGGTGGCTCCCGTGCGCAAGCGCGGGAGTGACGTCACGCGACTCCGACCAGTCAGAGAGCCGGAGTTCGCGGCCCCCGGAAGAAGAGGGGTGAAGATGTACGCTCGCTGGCAGCGTGGCAGACGATGACATCGTGGGCTTCTCCTGCAGGTAAGTGTCACATAATGGGCTACTATGGGATGCATAGTAGCCCCAGTGCCGGCCCAAGACATTGTGCTGCCTGGTACCAAGAATGAAATGCTGCCCCCTCCCCAAAAAAAATTACGCCCACCAAAATGCCCTCACATCCATTATTTTATATCATGATAACTAAAGTGGACCTACCATGGCTCTATACATGTATATAGGAGTATAAAAAGGATCTGTTATGGCTCTATTCATGCAATTAACCCCACAGTGGATCAGAGAGCAGAACAGGAGGAGCGGTCGGGTGGCAATTAGCCCCACAGTGGAGTGGAGAGCGGAGCTAGCGGAATGGGATGGCATGCGGGCGTCAATTTGCTGCCCCCCTGAAAGTGCTGCCTGGTACAATGGTACCATCGGGTCCCATGGTAGGGCCGGTGATCTGACGTGCTGGTTCCATGTATCATGGAAGTTCCAGCGCATGCGCGAACTGATGCGCTGAGCTGGTTCCAGCCATCGGGAAAGTTCCGTCAAGCACTGCGCAGGTGCAAACTTGCTGACGGAAATCCCCGAACGGCGGCCGGCATCCAGGGCGACGTGGACTTAGAGGAAAGTGGCCAGTCGGCCTCACGTCCTCGCTGCGCTCGGACGGCTCGCTTCGCTCGCTCGGCCTCCTGGCTCTTTTTTTAACATCCTCCAATCCACGGGGATGTTAAAGAATGAGCCTGGATGCCGGGCGAGGTTCGGGGATTTCCGTCGGGAAGTTTGCGCCTGCGCAGTGAGTGGAGGAACTTCCCCCATAGGGGAACATTGAGGACAAGTCACCGGCCCTGAGTAGCCCATTATGCTTTACCTTTGCAGGGAAAGATAGAGGAAGTAAAACCCATCAGGGTTTACTTCTTCCTCTTTAAGAGTAGGCCGGGAAGCCAGCTGCTGCATCCTTAAAAAACGGATGAATCATCAGCTGTCCACGGGGTTCCCCGCTGAGGGCTGAAATGTAAACAAAAGAATGCTGTGTTCTGCCGAGCTGGTTCCTCCTATCGATATGGTTCCCTGTAGACTGCGCAATCAGAGCCAATGGAAATCTCCGAGTGGGAACAGCTGCTCGTCAGACGCACTCGCTCCCAATGCCTGATTATAGACGCCGCCGATGCTTGGTAATACACGCCGCTCTATACTACACGCCGCTCTATACAGCAAGGGGCGGATGTGATATTGAGTAGTGTTTTTTTGATTGGTTATACACGCCGCTCTTTACAGCAAGGGCCAGCAAGGGTGGATGTGATATTGAGCAGACCTTTTTTGGGGGATGGTTTTCTCAATAAAATGCACGTCTCACATCCGCCCCTTGCTGTATAGAGCGGCGTGTATAACCAATCAAAAAAGCACTGCTCAATATCACATCCGCCCCTTGCTGTATAGAACAGCGTGTACTATAGAGCGCCTTGTATAATCAGGCATCGGGAGCGAGCTCGTCTACAGCTGACAATCAGCTGTTGAGGTTCTGAGATTTCCGTGGCCTCCTACTGCGCATGCGCCGTGCTTGGGCAGTCGAGGCAGGAACCTATCTGATGGAGGAACCAGCTCGAGAAGACGCCGGCAATAGAAAATTCAGAAATAAAATAGCATGCCCCTCCCAATCCATACCAGGCCTATGGATTTAGCCCACACATGTATTTTGAGGGGAACCCCACATCAAAATGTAAAAAGAAATGGCGTGGGGTCTCCCCAAAATCCATACCAGACCTTTATCCAAAAATGCAGCCCGACAGGCCTAGGAAAGGGGGGGGCGAGCGATAGCCCCCTAGGCCCCCCCCTCTTTAACCACACAAGGCCACATGCCCTCAACATGGGAGCTGCTCCAAAGCACCCTTTCCCCATGTTGCTACACACAAATTCTTACACATAGTTCTACTTTAACCACTTAAGGACCCCTTTACGGCAGAATGGCACGGCTGGGCACATCAATGTACCTGTATGTTGCCCTTTAAGCCCAGCCATGGGGTCGCGGTCCGAAGCTCCGTGGCCGCGGGACTCGCGGACCCGATTGCCGCTGGAGTCCCGCGATCGGTCCCCGGAGCTGAAGAACGGGGAGAGCTGTGTGTAAACACAGCTTCCCCGTTCTTCACTGTGGCGGCGTCATCGATCGTGTGATCCCTTTTATAGGGAAACACAATCAATGACGTCACACCTACGGCCACACCCCGCTACAGTTAGAAACAGAGATGAGGTCACACTTAACCCCTTCAACGCCCCCTTGTGGTTAACTCCCAAACTGCAATTGTCATTTTCACAGTAAACAATGCATTTTCAATGCATTTTTTGCTGTGAAAATGACAATGGTCCCAAAAATGTGTCAAAATTGTCCGAAGTGTCCGCCATAATGTTGCAGTCATGAAAAAAATCGCCGATCGCCGCCATTAGTAGTAAAAAATACATAATTAATAAAAATGCAATAAAACTATCCCCTATTTGTAAACGCTATAAATTTTGTGCAGACCCATCGATAAACGCTTATTGCGATTTTTTTTACCAAAAATAGGTAGAAGAATACGTATCGGCCTAAACTGAGGGAAATTTTTTTTTTTATATATTTTTGGGGGATATTTATTATAGCAAAAAGTAAAAAAGATTGCATTTTTTTCAAAATTGTCGTTCTATATTTGTTTATAGCGCAAAAAATAAAAACCGCAGAGGTGATTAAATACCACCAAAAAAAAGCTCTATTTGTGGGGAAAAAAAGGACGCCAATTTTGTTTGGGAGCCACGTCGCACAATCGCGCAATTGTCTGTTAAAGCAACGCAGTGCCGAATCGCAAAACCTGGCCTGGGCATTTAGCTGCCTAAAGGTCCGGGGCTTAAGTGGTTAAATACCACCAAAAGAAAGCTCTATTTGTGGGAAAAAAAGGACGCCAATTTTGTTTGGGAGCCACGTCGCACGACCGCGCAATTGTCAGTTAAAGCGACGCAG